>NW_026126436.1:4502500-5007500 GCF_943737965.1 Phodopus roborovskii
TTTTATTGTTTATTTCTGGATTTATTTCCTTATAGTTGGATTAATTGCAAAAGGTTGTTTTAATTTTTCTATATCCTTTAAGACTTTATTTGTGTTCTCATGTGCGATTTATTTCAGAATAAATACTATGCACTCAAAAAAATGTGTGTTAGTGGTGTTTGGATATAAATTTCTTTAGATATCTGCTAAAAATGTCATTTAACTACAATTTTATTTATCTATTGTCTGGATGAACTGTCTATTGGTGAGAATGGGACACCGAAGTCATCTATCATTAGTGTGTTAGGATATGTTTTATTGTGTTAGTTAATATACAACTTTATATCTACTTGTATTTGTGTTTGGTGCATAGAGGTTTAGAATTTAATGTCCTCTTAATGGATTATTTGTTGTTGTTTTTTTAATCATCCCAACCCAAATTATCTCCTCTATTTCTGGTTTAAAATTTATTTTGTCACTTGTTAGGATACTGACATAAGCATGTTTCCTGATTCAATTTGTTTGGAAAGTTTATGCCTATTTTTGCACCCTAAGGTAATGTTGGTCTTTGAGGGTGAAATGTGTTTCTTGGAAGCAGTGAAAGTAGGAGCCCTGTTTTCTGATTAAATCTTCTAGTCTGTATATTTCAATTAGGGAAATGATATTCAGATGTATTATTTAAATATATGTATTAATTCCTGTTATTTCATTGATTGCTGCAGTGTTTGTTTTACTAGCCTTTTTTGTCTAAATAATCTTCTGGAGTCATCCTCCTTCTCCTCCATGGCTTCTTGGATATGTTTATCCTTCTCTTCAGTCCAGAATACTTCCTTTAATATCTCTATAGAGACTGCTTAGTGGTCATAGATTCTTTTGCCTTGCTTTTCTCTCCATGATAATGGAAAGTTTTCATTTCTCCTTCTGTTATAACAGATAATTGTGCTTGGTGTAGTGTATATTGGCAGCTGTGGTCTCTTGAAACTTGAAATGCATTTATCATGCCAGAGGCTTTTAGAATTTCATCTGAAAATTTGACTGTTATTCTAATGGGTCTGCATCTATATTTGAGCCATTCTTTTTCTACTGCAGCTTTCAATACCCTTTCTTCATCACATATTTAGTGTTTTGACTACAATATGATATGTGAATATTTATTTTCTAGTTTATGTTCTGTATTCTTCTTGCACTTAGATGAGCATAGCTTTCTATAGATTTGGAGAAATTTCTTGTATGATTCTATTGGTAATATGTTCTATGCCTTTGAAGTGGAATTCTTCTCCTTCTGTGCCCATATGTGGGAACCCACACAATTCGCCATTACAAGATGGCGCCGAGGACTGTTGTAAACAACCCTGTTTTTGGCGCGTGCCCTCCTCGAGTCTGCTTGGCAACAGCTATGCACCAATCCCAGACTGACTGGTGTCCTTTCAGGAAGGAACACCCATCCTGCCTAGATATAAGCCGCTCCCTTCCTTGCTTGCGTGCCCCTCATCTCCAGCTCTCCCTCAATCAAGAAGTGCTTCAATAAAGTGTGATCAGAGAAGGATCCTCGTGTCGGTGGTCTTCTTCCCCTGCGGGTCAGGGGCGCGCCACAGCTGGTGCCGAAACCCAGGAAACTGCATTCAGCGGACACTAGTGAGGGGCCAAAAAGGATCCAGAACTCTACACACGAAGCGGCGACGTCGGTAAGTCCTCTCAGGTATGTTGATCGGCGGGGTTAATCCTGGTGTGTACGCTCTAATTTTTATCTGTATAGTGATTGTGGTTCTTTTCTGCTGTTTTTGGTTACGGTGTAACAAACCCGGTGAGGAGTGTCTTTGCTGGGTGTAAAGTGAAAGTAAGACTGTTGTAGATAAAGCGGCGTTTCCTACCATATTGTAAGTCCCTTGTAAATAAGTGGGCAATATGGGTAATAACTTGGGTGCCAGTCCAGGAGCCTGTGATTTCTCTGGCCCGATACAGAGCCTGTTAAAACAATGAGGCTTAAAGATATCTTCGGGCACGATACATACTATCGTCAAGGATATCGACAAGATAGCGCCCTGGTTCGCAGTTTCCGGCGACCTCACTCTTGATTGCTGGGAGAAACTTGGGAAAGATCTAGAGACTGCTAAGCAGGAGGATTGGCTTGGTAAGGGAACGCTTCCTCTATGGAGGCTGGTACATTCATGTCTCAGAGATGGCAGAAATATGGATCTGATTAAGCAAGGACGTAGAGTGTTAGCTGAGCATCAGGACAGCCTATCTGAAGCCGAGTCACTAGGAGAGGGGAAAGAAAGGCCTAAAAACAATAAGGATAAAAAGGAAAAGAAGAAAACTATATCCAAGAAGGATAGTAAAAGTGAAGAGGGGAATACAACAAAAAACCCTTTGTACCCAGTACTGGATGAATTTGCTAATTTAGAACTTTCAGATAGTGAAGAAACAGATAAAGAGGAACTAACTGGGCAGGAGGAGGAGGAGTTAGAGGAGGCCGCTGCAGAGTATGAGGAAGAAAGATATGAATAGCGGCCAAGACAGACTTTTGCCAAGTCACGTGCGAGACCTATGGCGCCTTTGGTTCCGCACTCTGTCTTGGCTCCACCCCCTTATCGTCCTTCCGGTGGAGGATGTCACTTTATTAGTGGGAAGACCTGGGCGCGTCTTGCGTCCGCCTTTCCGGTGTTTCAAGATCCTCAGACTGGCAATAGATATCATGAACCTGTCCCATATAAGCAGTTGAAAGACCTTGTGGAGGCATCAAAGGCCTATGGAGTAAATGCTAATTACACTCTTACATTGTTGAATAGAATTGCCAATCAAGCTCTCACGCCGTCAGATTGGTTTGAGATTGCTAGAGCAAGTCTATCCACGGGACAATATTTGGATTTTAGATCTATTGTCACCGATGCAGCCCATGTGCAAGCTCGGTTAAATGCCCAGAATCAACACCAACATTGGACTGCAGATATGCTCTTAGGACAGGGACAGTGGGCAGCAAATCAAACGGCTTTTCCGATAGAAGTTTATGCACAAATAAGTGATATTTACCAAAGGGCTTGGAAAACTCTGCCCAACAAAGGGGAGGTCTCTGGAAATTTAACAAAGATCATCCAAGGACCTAACGAACCATTTTCAGATTTTGTGGCAAGAATGTTGGAAGCTGCAGGAAAAATATTTGGAGACATGGAAACAGCCATGCCCCTAGTCCAACAGTTAGTTTTTGAGCAGTCTACTAAGGAATGTAGGCGGGCTATCACTCCCTGGAAAGGAAAGGGATTAGAGGCCTGGCTAAAGGCATATAGAGAGATAGGTGGACCTTTGACTAATGCAGGGTTAGCAGCTGCGGTAGTAGCCGCTACCCGCAGAACACAAGGAGGTAAGACAGGAAGCTGTTTTTCATGTGGACAACAGGGTCATTTTAAGAAACAGTGCCCGCGGCAAGCTGGTCGATCAAAAAACGATAGTCAAGGAGCCGCTAGACAGCCTGGACTATGTCCAAGATGTAAGAAAGGAAAACACTGGGCTAATGAATGCAGGTCAATAAAAGATATAAATGGACAACCCATCCCTCAGAATGCTCAACAGCTGCCAAAAAACGGGATGAAGGGCTCCCGTCCCCAGGGCCCGAAAGTTTTTGGGGCAGTTCAGGAACCCAACATGAGACCTCCATTACCCCCAGGAGAGCAACACCAGGCTCCGTAGGGTTGGACCTCCGTGCCACCGCCGGACTGGTACTAACACAAAAGATGGGGGTACAAGCCATAAGCACGGACATGTCCAGACCCCTAGAGGAGGGAACAGTAGGTCTAGTGCTGGGGCGTTCATCTTCAACCATGAGGGGATTGTTTGTCTACCTGGTGTCACTGATTCGGATTATACGGGAATTATTAAGGTATTATGTTATGCTCCCTTTGGTATCATTTCTATAGCCCCAGGAGACAGAATAGCACAATTGTTAGTTTTGCCATCAATGCATAATAAGTTTCCTGCAAAAACACAAGAGCGAAATGAAAAGGGATTTGGCTCTACTGGAGTTGATTTAGCATGCCTCTCCATGGAGTTAAATGATAGGCCCATTATACAGTTGGAAATTGAAGGAAAGAAATTTTCGGGTCTCTTGGATATGGGAGCTGATCGGAGCGTCATGAGGCATCAGGATTGGCCTAAACATTGGCCTTTACAAGTTTCTTCTCAAACGCTACAAGGACTGGGCTACGCACAAACACCTTCCCTAAGTGGCAAAGAGTTACAGTGGAGAACAAAAGATCAGCAAGGAAAATTTAAACCTTTTGTTGTTGATCTCCCCATCAATCTATGGGGACGAGATATTCAGCAGCAAATGAAATTAATATTAACCAATGATTATTCTGATGCCAGTAAAGAAATGATGAAAGCTCAGGGATTTACACCCGGGGCAGGCCTTGGAACTAGATTACAGGGTAGGAGTTCACCAATAGATGCAGTTCAGAAATTAGATAGAAAAGGATTGGGTTTTTCCTAGGGGCCTCTGAGGAGATGTTATCTATTCCTTGGAACACAAAACGGGCTGTGTGGGTGCCTCAGTGGCCCCTGTCACAGGAAAAACTACTAGCAGCCAAAGAATTAGTGAATGAACAATTACTATTAGGTCATATTGAACCTTCCACCTCTCCCTGGAATACTCCTATTTTTGTAATAAAGAAAAAATCAGGAAAATGGAGATTATTACATGACCTTAGAGCAGTTAATGCACAAATGCAAATCATGGGAACTATTCAGAGGGGGCTCCCTTTGCTCTCTGCCTTACCTAAGGATTGGCCTATTTATGCCTTGGATATTAAGGATTGTTTCTTCTCCATACCGCTACATCCCAAAGACAGAAAAAGGTTTGCCTTTACGGTACCCTCCACCAACCATGAACAGCCAGATGAAAGATTTCAATGGAAAGTTTTACCACAGGGTATGGCTAAGAGCCCTACTATGTGCCAATTGTATGTGGATGCAGTTCTTCAATCAGTAAGGAATAGCCATCCTACTGTTAGATTCGTCCATTATATGGATGATATTTTAATGACAGCATCCTCTCAACAGATTCTTGATAATGCTTATATTGCTCTTGTAAAAACCCTGGAATCAAAAGGGTTGTTTATTTCCCCTGATAAGGTACAGCAATCTAATGTGATTAAGTTTCTGGGAGCATCCATCCATCCTCTTCAGGTAAGACCGCAAAAGGTCTGCATTAGAACTTCACACCTGAAAACCCTGAATGATTTTCAACAATTATTGGGGGATATTAATTGGTTACGGGGGTATTTGTCTATCCCTCGTCATGAGCTTCAGCCTCTGTTTTCCATATTAGAAGGTAATCCAGACATTAACTCTCCCGGGTCGCTCACCCCCCAGGGTGAGGCTGCAATTCGTAAGGTTGAGATAGCTATTAGGAAAGCAAATTTAGACAGATTAGATCCAGAAAAACCTTTGAAGTTATGCATTTGAAAAACAAAGACTTATCCAACAGGTGTGTTATGGCAAGATGGTCCTCTTTGGTGGCTTCATGGTCACTCACTTGGAGCAAAGACAGTACAACATTACCCTACCTTAGTGGCTATCCAAGCATCCAAGGGTTAAAATTTAGCCTCATGCATTTTGCAAAAAATCCAGATGTTTTAATTGTCCCCTATACCAGGCAACAGGTTGAAGTACTTGCAGGAATAATAGATGATTGGGCAATTTTAATGTGTGCCTTTTCTGGTATAATAGATAATCATATCCTAAGAGTGATTTATTATCATTTGTTAATAAAGATTTAGTTTATTTTCCTAAAATAACCTCCACTACGCCCTTGGTGACTGCCATTACTATATTCTCTGATGGGTCAAAAACAGGCAATGGGGCTTATGCAGTTCAAGGACAAGAACCCGTAGTTTATAATTTTCACCCTGATGCACCTCAAGTGGTGGAATGTCAAATGGTTTTAAAGATTTTTGAAAGATTTGATGAACCTTTTAACTTGTTCTCAGATTCATTATATGTGGTTAATGTGGTTGCCAATTTGGAGGTTGCTGCTAATATTCATTCATCGAGTATGGTAGCACCTATTTTGGTACAAATTCAAAATTTTATTTTAAATAGAAAACATCCCTTCTATATAGGACACATTCGGGCCCATTCCTTACTCCCGGGACCGATGACGGCCATGAATGATTTGGTAGATAAAGCAACAAGGTCTGCAATTATGACCACATTGGATCCTTTGGAATCCACAAAACAATTTCATCGCTTATACCATGTTCCCGCTAATACCTTAAGGTTAAAGTTTCATATTTCTCGGAGCACGGCAAGAGATATAGTGAAGAATTGCATGTCATGTGTTCCTTTTCATCATCCGCCGCATATTGGCGTAAATCCTAAGGGCCTAAAACCACTATCCCTATGGCAAATGGATGTTACACATGTACCTGAATTTGGAAAATCTAAATATCTCCATGTGTCAGTAGACACATGTTCGGGCATTATACATGCCACGCCATTATCAGGAGAGAAGGTTTCTCATGTGAAAACCCACTGCCTTGAAGCCTGGGCAGCATGGGGCAAGCCACACAGAATAAAAACGGACAATGGTCCAGCTTACACCTCTCGTGGCTTCCAAGAGTTCTGTGCTCGCCTTGAAGTTTCCCATACCCTGGGACTGCCATATAACCCCCAGGGGCAAGGTGTTGTTGAGAGAGCCAACAGGACAATTAAGGAATTGTTACAAAAACAAAAAGGGGGAATAGCAGAACATGCTACCCCACAAGAAAGAATATCCTTAGTCCTCTTTACACTTAATTTTTTGATTTTGAATGACTCAAATCAGACTGCTGCTGATAGACATGCACAATCAGTCTCGGTTCCACAAGTACAGGTTATGTGGAAAGATGTATTGGATAACAAATGGTATGGACCGGATCCTGTTATTCAGAGATCCAGGGGATCTGTTTGTGTTTTTCCGCAGAACCGTACGGATCCAATTTGGGTTCCGGAGAGGCTGATTCGAAAAATCGACAATGAAGAGGAGAAGGATGTCAGCACTGACGATATTCTGGAGGAAAAGGACGATGCTGTGGTTACTAATCCATCTGACCCATGCCAATGAAGAATATTTTTGGTCATTTACCCGAACATGGCCAATACCTGTGCCTGTACATAATGTATCCTCAATCTTCCCTCAGTTCTATTCTACCCTTTGCCATTTTGAGGTCCCCTGCAAAGTGAAAGATAAAGTTAATGAGGAACAACAGGCGTTTAATCAATCTCGAGTGCCCCTGCAAGGAACACTCTGTTTTTCTAAAGATACCAATGCGTCCCCTTGTGTCCTTGTGCAAAGACAGGTGTTGTCAGCATTTGAAGACCCATTAAGATCCTTGACCCTAGATTTAGAGGTAAAGATGTTGCATGAAGCATTGTCTCAAATAGCATAAGGCGCTTTGAGTGGCTCAGGTACCGGAACTAATGGCAGCCCGGTGATTAATGTCACTACATATTGGATGAATATGACTTTTATTGCCCCAAAAATTAGTAGGCATAATAGCTATGGGTCATACAACGGATCTAAGCCCACACATCTTTGTCCCAATGTGTTTTCTGAATATCCGCCTGAATTTCTTGATTGTAGAGGAAAATATGATAAAATAGTTCCCATCTCATCAGGACTTTGGTTTACGCCAGATTTGATGAGATATCAATATAAGAATAATTCCACAAAAACGGGTTGGCCCTTATCGTCCTGGATCCTCATTAATTCCAAGGGTGCTGCTTGTGACCTCTCGCCATTAGTTAATCTAGAGGATAGTAAAGTGGAACTTTACAATGTAACTGGAAGTCTGAACACCACCAACAAGAAGCTTACAGTATCATGGGCACACAAACAACATGATATTTCCTATCCCAGAGGCAGGGTATATGTAGATCCACCATTTTTGTTTTTGCTTTTTAATTATTCTCAGGACTTGGTTGATTGTGAGAACCAGACTTGTGTCATCAGTCAATGCTGGGGTGCTGAATATTATAACTCAGCATTGGTTATGCGTCTGCCAATTTTTGTACCTATTCCTGTAAAGGCAGACCCAAACAATTTTCCTATAGCCACTCTGTTCAGACAAAAAAGGGACTTTGGTATTACAGCAGCCATAGTTACGGCTATAGCCGTCTCTGCAGCCGCTGTGGTTACTGCCGGAGTAGCTATGGCAAATCAAGTACAGACCGTTCAACAAGTTAATGAGGTGATACAAAAAACTTCTAGTGCTCTTTATGTTCAAGAGAAGGTAAATACTCACTTGGCTTCAGGAATACTTATGCTCAATAAGAGGATAGACTTATTGGAAGGGAACATACAAGATCTTTTTGATATTATGACAGTGAGTTGTGTGGATAGAACCCCGCACATTTGCATTACACCTTATCCCGCCTCCCTTAATGAGTCTAAACAGCTATCTTGCATTTTAAGTGGAAATTGGTCTAGAGAATTTGAACAGCTTCAAGCTAATTTTACCTATCGCATTCAAGTGCTTAATGATACTAAGGTCGAGTTAGTCACCTTGGGACAATTTTCAGATTGGATGGTGAAGACATTTTCCTATTTTAAGGAATGGATCTGAGTCGGTATGTTCGGCATGTTTTGCCTGGCAGGCATGACTTTAGTCCTGTTCCTGATCTGTAGGATGCGATTTGTCAGAAAAAGGGAAAAGGTTGCTATTGCTCGAGCCTTGTCAGCCCTGGAGGCCGGCCAATCTCCCCAAGCTTGGATCAGTATTTTTCAAGATCTCTAGTCTAGTGCCCATGCACCTGGAGGCCTTGTTGCCATTGCACCCGGTAGGGCTAGATGGCTGTCGTAGCAATCGGTCAGAGATTATTCCGGGTAGTTTGCACCTGAGAGTGCACTGAGCCGATCCACTCAGGGGAACAAGATGTCGAGCGTATAGGTTGCCCTCGTAAATATCCTATCCCTGGCAAAAGAGCGGCGCACTCCACAGGGCGATGTCCTCTGTTCCCAACTATGACCGATGATAAGTTAATAAACAAAAAGGGGGAAGTGTGGGAACCCACACAATTCGCCATTACAAGATGGCGCCGAGGACTGTAGTAAACAACCCTGTTTTTGGCGCGTGCCCTCCTCGAGTCTGCTTGGCAACAGCTATGCACCAATCCCAGACTGACT
This sequence comes from Phodopus roborovskii, assembly GCF_943737965.1. NCBI lineage: Eukaryota > Metazoa > Chordata > Mammalia > Rodentia > Cricetidae > Phodopus > Phodopus roborovskii. Next base: position 4,511,637 of record NW_026126436.1, read on the forward strand.
GGTGTCCTTTCAGGAAGGAACGCCCATCCTGCCTAGATATAAGCCGCTCCCTTCCTTGCTTGCGTGCCCCTCATTTCCAGCTCTCCCTCAATCAAGAAGTGCTTCAATAAAGTGTGATCAGAGAAGGATCCTCGTGTCGGTGGTCTTCTTCCCCTGCGGGTCAGGGGTGCGCCACACCCATAGTTTTCAGGTTTACAATTTTTAATGGCATCTTAAGAGTCTTCAGTGTTCCATTCATTTTTTTTTAATGTATCATTGATTCTGCCTTAATGGACCAATTCTTCTGCCTTGTCTTCAATCCCTGATGTTCTTCCATGAGTCACACTATTATTGAAGATTTCCCCTGAGATTTTGGGTTGACTCCCCCCCCCCCCCCATTTATTTAAAAATGCTTAGGTCTCCACAGAAACTTGGCTGCACTTCACCTTCCTGCAATTTTTTAAGGGACTCTATCTCTGTCACATGATGCCAAGCCTCAAGCTCTCTCCATGACTCTTTCAATCCTGAGGTTTTAATTGCTACTGAGGCTGGATCTTTACCTCTGGCTTGTCCTGGCATCTCACAGTGTCAAGCCTCAGCTTCTCTTCAGGACACTTTGGAAGTCAGTATAACCACCCAGAGGACTCTCCCACTGCCAAATTCAGCTGACAAAATAAGCTGCAGCCTCAGCTGCCTTTGAACAAGAGCTAGCTTCTGTATCCTAAAGTAGCACTTCCCAGAAGATTTTGGTTGTCCCAGCAAAAGCAAAGGTTTCACTTCCACAGATTCTAAATCCAAGACATGAATGGCTGAAATAGAGTCTTTGATTCTCTCTTAAACTTCATGAACCAGGCTTCCATTTTATTCCTTTTCTTATCTTTTTTTATTTATTATTTTTTCTTATTTTACATATTGATCCCAGTTCCTTCTCCCTCCCATGCCCGCCGCAGCCCCTTCCCATCCCATTTTCCACCCACTTCACGGGGGGGGGGGTGATGCCTTCCAGGAGGGATCATCAAAATCTGTCAAGTCATTTGGAGTAGGGTCTAGGCCCTACCTCCTGCCTCTAGGCTAAGGGAATGTCCCCCCCATGAGGAATGTGCTCCCAAAGTCCATTCGTGCATCAGAGATCCATCTTGGTTCCCTTAGACTGCCCAGGCCTTCTAATTGAGACCCATGTTCAGGGGGTCTGAGTTGGTCCAATGCTGGTTTCCCAGCTATTAGTCTGGGGGTCCATGAGCTCCCGCTTGTTCAGGTCTTCTGTATCTGTGGTTTTCTGTAGCCTGGTCTTGATCCTTTTTCTTATCACTCCTACCTCTCTACAACTGGATTCCAAGAGTTCGGCTCAGTGTTTAGCTGTGGGTGTCTGCTTCTGTTTCCAACTGCTACTACATGAAGGTTCTAGGATGGCATATAAGTTAGTTATCAATTTCATTATAAGGGAAGGGTATTTAAGGTAGCCTCTCCACTGTTTCTCAGATTGTTAGTTGGGGGTTGGGGTCATCCTTGTAGGTCTCTGAACATTTCTCTAGAGTCAGTTTTCTCTTCAAACATATAATGGCTCCCTCTATTATGGTATCTTTTTTGTTTTTTTTCTCTCCTCTATTCCTCCTCTGACTCAATCTTCCTGGTCCCACATGTTCTCCTCTCCTCCCCTTCTCTTTCTCCTAACTCCCTTTTCATTCACTGCCCCCCCATTCCAATAAGTTCAGGAGTTCTTGTCCTTTTGCCCTTCTGTGAGGGACCTCATATGAATCACTTAGATTCCTCCCTAGTTTCTCTGACAGTGTGAATTTTAGGCTGGTGATCCTTTGCTTTATGTCTAAAATCCATATATGAGTGAGTACATACCATGTTCCTCTTTTTGTGACTGGGTTACCTCACTCAGAATAGTTTCTTCAAGATCCTTCCATATGCCTGCAAATTTCAAGATTCCATTGGTTTTTATTCCCCACTGAGTAGTTTTCCATTGTGTGAATACCACATCATCTTTATCCATTCTTCAGTTGAGGGGCGTCTAGTTTGCTTCCAGGTTCTTTCTATTATAAATAATGCTGCTATGAACATAGTTGAATAGATGTGTTGGTTGCATGGATGTGGATCATTTTGGTATACACATAAGAGTGGAATTTCCGGGTCTTGTGGTAGACTGATTACCATTTTCCTGAGGGGGCAGCCATACTGATCTCCAAAGTGGCTGTACAAGTTTGCACTCCCACCAGCAGTGGAGGAGAGTGGAGGAGTGTTCCCCTTTCTCCACATTCTCTCCAGCACAAGCTGTCATTGGTGTTTCTAATTTTAGCCATTTTGGCAGGAGTAAGATGGTATCTCAGAGTTGTTTTGATTTGCATTTCCCTCATGGCTAAGGATGTTGAACACTTTCTTAAGTGTCTTTTAGCCTTTTTGATTTCCTCTATTGAGAATTTTCTATTCAGTTCTGCACTCCACTTTTTAATAAGGTTATTTGGTGTTTTGGTGACTAGTTTCTTGAGTTCTTTGTATATTTTGGAGATCAGCCCTCTGTCATATGTGGGGTTGGTGAAAATCTTTATCCAGTCTGTGCGCTGCCATTTTGTCTTATTGATTGCCTTACAGAAGTTTCTGGAGGTCCCATTTATTTATTGTCAATCTTACTGTCTGTTCTACTGGTGTTATATTCAGGAAGTGGTTTCCTGTACAAATTCGTTCAAGGATACTTTTCCCTTTCTCTTCTAAGAGATTCAGTGTGGCTGGATTTATGTTCAAGTCTTTGATTCATTTGGACTTAAGTTTTGTGCATGGTGATAGAAATGGGTCTATCTGCAATCTTCTCCATACCAACATCCAGTTGTGCCAGCACCATTTCTTGAAGATGTTTTCCTTCTTCCATTGTATAATTTTAGCTCTTTTGTGAAAAATCAGTGTTTGTAGGTGTTAACATCAGAATTTTTTATTCAGTTCCATTGATCTACCTGTCTATTTTTTGCCAATTGTTTTTTAAGACCCCCCCCCCCAGAACATGACACTGAGCTCTGAGCAGATTTCCAATGTCTTTTTGGAATCCTGAAAATACACAGCCAGGTCTGACATAGCCACACTGCATGACCCCAATACCAACTTCTGTTTCGTGTGGGGTTTCTGTTGCTGTAATGAAACACCATGACCAAAATCAACTTAAAGAGGAAAAGGTTTATTCAGCTTACACTTCCATATCTCATTCCATCACTGGAGGAAGTCAGGGCAAGAACTTGGGCAGGGAAGGAATCTAGATTCATGAATGATGGAGAGGCTATGGTGCTACTTATTGGCTTGCTCAGCCTGCATTCTTATACAACCCAGGCAACTTCTACCTAGGTGTTTTACCACCCATAACGGACTTGGCATTCTAACATCATCAATTAAAAAAAATGCAACACAGGTTTTCCCACAGGCTTGTCTGGTAAGGGCATTTTCTCAATTGAGGTTCCCTCTTCTGAAAGAGCTCTAGCTTATGTTGACTTGACATAAAACTAGCCAGCACAGAGGTCATGCTTATGGGATTAGTAATTTTTGTAAAGACATAGGTGTTTTGACTTTTCATGTTACTTGTGCTTTTGCACTGGAAATTGCACATACAACATTAGTTCATTAGTTATAAATTTCTGGCACATCTTGTTATATGAGCATTTGGATTTGTTCTTATTCTCTACATTTAGCTCATCTTAACTTTGTTTATCACTGCTTGAAGTTCAGCTATAGACATACTTGGTACTAGCTCATTTATGGGACAACTAAAATCATCTGGGTTAACATCAAGGGAATGGCCTCTGATCTCACAAGTTGGATTCTGTGTGGTGTAAAAAGGTATTGCACCAACATGTGGTGATCCATTCTTTAACCTCATGAGCTAGGGTATATGATATATAATGGGAACTCCACTTAGGGCAGAGGCAATTTGTTCTCTGACAGCACAGCTGAGATGCCTGTGGTATGGCAGTGAAGGTGACTGTATATCCTCTGACCTCAGGAATATGAAGGGTGTGATGCAGCAGGGCTGAGCTAGGGTTGGGTATAGGATTGCATCCTCTAACTTTATGAGTTGGAATACATTCAATACAGCAGGTGCTGTGATAGGAGTAGAGTAGGGAGTTTTGGAACCTCCAATCTCATGAACCATGCTGTGTGGTAGAAGCTTCCCTCATCAAAAATGTACTTTTTAAATAAAGTTTCAGTTAAGGGTGGAAAAATAATAACCCATATGCTGATTAATAAATTTTGAAACAATTATTTCTATTGAGATGTAAAATTGAACTACTGTAAAAATGCAAATTCAAAATAAATTGTTATAGACTTTTTCTAAAACATCTTGCCTGTAAGATTTCATATACTTGAACATGTGCTATTAAAAATAACCAGCTGTTGCCAAGACAATAGGTTGCTCTCCATAAAGGGACAACAAGGCCTCATTGATGAAGACAACATTTATACAGTTCATTGAACATGGAGACATTGAGCTGGTGCACACATAGATCCTTCACCTCTATGTTCTAGTATCTTTGGGGTAGTAAGGTACTCCCCACATTATCAAAAAGGAAGTGTAAACACCAAGACAGCCACAAACTCTTTATCTACAATGGTGTCCTATCTCCAAGATATTCTAAGACAACAAAGATACAAAGTTTGTGGGAGAAAACAACCAGCAACTTATTTTACTTAAGGCCTACTCCATGAGATGAAGTCCACATACAACACAACTTGGGTGACCAAGAACCAGAAACTAGATAGCTCGGGGTCCTAGGGTAAAACCAAGTACTACTTCTCTCAAAAAAAGAAAAAAATATGTAGTGATTTAAAAAAAAATGACTCCCAACTAGGCATTGGTGGCACATGCCTTTGATCCCAGTGCTTGTGAGGCAGAGGCAGGTGGATCTCTGTGAGTTTGAGGCCAGACTGGTCCACAGAGCTAGTTCCAGGAAGGCTCCAAAGCAATACAGAGAATCCCTGTCTCGAAAAACCAGAAAAAAAGAACGAATGAAAGGAAGAAAGAAAAAGAAAAGTCTTCCAATGCTATTTACTATGTGGATAGATCAGTGCCTTGCTCAGCTATCATCACAAAAGCTTCTTCCTGCAGCAGTTGGGAACAAATACAGAGACCCATAACAGTTTGGAACATTTAGTCCTAATTGGTATGTCTCCATCACAACCTTCACCTTAGAACTCAGGGACCTCTGTAGAAGAGGAGGCAAGAGTGTAAGGGCCAGAGGGGTGGAGGACACAACGAAAATGAGGATTTCCAAGTCAACATGATGAATGCTTACACAAACTCACAGAGACAGAGGAACATGCTGTGAGGGCCTACACCAGGTCCTCTGGGTTTATTGTAGTTTCTACAGTAGTGTTTCTTATGGGATTTCTAAGAGTGCAAGCAAGAATGTCTCCAATTCTTGTGTCTTCAATCGAGTTCCTTTTTTTTTTTTTTTTTTTTTTTTTTTCATCTTGGTTTGTTTTGTCCAACTTTGGTGGGATAGTTTTTTTTTGTTTTGTTTTGTTTTGTTTTGTTATATAGTTTTTGAATAAATGAATGAACACCACTAAGATAAACTAGAACCACTAGATAAACTAGAACGCCACTAAGATAAAAATTAACACCTGAACTGTCATTTATGCCTGCTAGAAGAGGGAAAATCAGTTTTTTCAATAGCGTGACCTTTCCAGGGCAGACCTCAAGACCAAGAGTAGTTGAACAACATATAATGGACTCCACAGGTTTTGTTGTTGTTGTTTCCAGTTTTCTTTTTCTTTTTTTGTGTGTGGTGTTTTATTTTGTTTTCTTGGTTTGGGTGGGTTGTTTGTATTGGGTTTTTGTTTTTTGAGAAAGAACTTTCAGGGAAAGGATAGGATAAAAGTATATTCAAATTTAAAAACAGGTTTATATAATAAAAATATAATAAAGGGAAATAAAATACATATGTTCAAGCCTTTGTCCTGGCCTATTCTGAGCACACCAACCTGCACTATAGTCAACCTCTAGGCATCCACCAGGGATCAAGCTACCTGCAATTGTCCACTCGTCTCTTCTGTGCAGCTTCCATCCTCCCCACTTTGTACCCAGATGTCTCCTGTCCTCCTTCAGCCTCTAATACCATATGTCTCTGTGACCTCCCATTTTCTGAAACTCTCCAGTTCTAGCTGAGATTCCAAACTCAAATGTACCAGCCTAGTCTGCTTCCTACCAATACTGAAGATGAAGCCTGTATCTTCTCTCTAAAACCTACCAGTCCTATAGAAATGCTTGCCCATTACAATTACCTAGATGAATTCCAGGACACAGATGTTAAAAGAACAATTATAGATCCCATCAAAGAATTCAAGGAATTTAAAGAAGACAAAAAATGTACAGTTCAATGGAATTAAGGAGAAGGAGATCAATGAAATAAACATCTGGGTAATGCTCAAGAAAGCACAAGCATGGGCCTGATGAGAGTGACCAAGACAAGGCAGGACTTGAAAATGGAATTCAATCAGAAGATAAAAACATCAGAATACTCAACTAAAAATAAGGATGGAATTGAAAAATCCAATATTCCCAGAGTTTTAACTCCTAACTTAAAAGCTAGGTGTGCTGTTAAATTACTAAATGAAATCAACAAAACAAGTGACAGCTCATGCTGGTGAAGATGTGGAGTAAGAGGAACACTGATCCATTGCTGGTAGGAGTACACAGTTGTACAGCCACTCTCTGTTGTCTACAAAAAACACATCTTAGTTTTAAAGATAAATACCAATGTAGAGTAAAAGAAAAGAGTATTCCAATAAAACTGGACCAGGGAATAAGCAGGTACTCTCTCTCTTAATAAATGACAAAGCAGACTTCAAACTGAAACTGATCAGAAGAGATCAAGAGGGCCCTTCTTTCTACCCAAGTGAACAGTTAACTAAGAGGACCAAATTTCTGTCCTAGCAAACATGTAGCAATCTAATTTCAAAAAACTCTTCTGGATTTAAAGACACAAATTAACATCAATCCATTAATATTAGGTGATTTCAATATCCCACCTTCTTTACAGACAGGTTATATGGACAAAAATTATGACAGAGTGACAACAGAATTAGCTGATACCATACATCCAAAGGACTTAACAAATATCTAGAAAATATTATATCCAAATACCAAAAATACCAAAGTCCCCCAAACTCAAATCACATAAAAGGAAGAATCACATGGAAGCATGTCTAAGATAGACCACACCTTGGGTCTGTTTTAGAAAATAATAAAATATTATAAACATATTAAAACAATACATTTAATTATAAATATCTTATTAAAATAAAAACAAATCTTTTCAAATTGAAAAATATTGAAAACACTCCTTTTATCCTATGTAACTACAGTGCAACAAAACTTAAAATTGACAGCAAAGAAACTCTAGTAAATACACAAACTCCATGGAGATTAAACAACACATTACTAAACGATGAATGGGTCAAAGACTAAATCAAGAAAGCAAAAGCTTTCTGGAAGTAGAAGCAAATGAAAATGAAAATGAAACACAACGAAACCTCTAGGGCACATTGAAAACAGTCCTGAAGGGAAATTTATGGCTTTAAATACCTGCATAGAAAACAAATCAGAAAGAGCACAAAGAAATGGCTTATGGTGCAACTTAGAAAGTTGGAAAAATGGGACAAACCAAATCCAAACCTGTGAACAGCAAGAAAAAATACAATTCAGAGCAGAAATTTAAAAAAAAGAAACAGAGAAACAATACAAAGGACCAACAGAATCAAATCAATGAATCTACAATTTGGTTTTGTAGGAAGAGTTTCCTACAAGACTGCTGCCAACAATTTGAGCAACCGTGGAAAGGCTACCACAAATGCCCTTCCTGTGTAGTGAGATCAGCAACTAACTTATTCACCATCATGGAGCCATCATCTAGTACCTGTTGGAAACAGAAGCAAACACCCATACCTAAACACTGAGTCGAAGTAGAATTCAGATGAAGACAGAAAGGACAAGACCAGGTTGCAGAAACACATAGAAAAAGCTGACCCAAACAAGGAGGAGCTAAAGGCCCCCCAGACTGATAGCTGTGAATCCAGCATGGGACTGACTCAAGTCCCCCTGAATATGGGTCTCAGCCAGAAGGACTGAGCAGCCTAAGGGACCTCAGACAGTGGGACCAGGATGTATCCCTGGTGTACAAAAGGACCTTGTGGACATATCCCCCATGAAGGGATACTGCCTTAACCTAGAGACAGGAGAGAAGTCCTAGTCCCTACTTCAAATGACTTGACAGATTTACATGACCCCACCTCGATGGCATTGCCCTACATGTGGAATTGGGGTGGGGAGATGGGAGGGGAGGGTGGTCAGGGTGCATGTGAGGGGGGAGAAAGGGTAACAGGGAGGGAGGGAGAGGGAACTGGGATCGACATGTAAAATAAAAAAATGTAAATTAAAGAAAAAAGGAAAAGAAAAAAGCACAGGCTTCAATGATTCCTGAGGCATCATGAGGGCATCCACCGGAGGAATAGCACACATCCCCATTGACAAGCAAGAGACCACTGTATTAATAGAAATACCCAAAGAGGTCACTGAAGAAACTCATTTGCTTTTGACCTTCTAACTTGTTGTCAGTTGACCATGGATAAATGGAACTGTAGCAAGGGGAAACATGGATAAGGTGGGTGGGTTGGTGTACAGATGGAATGGCTTTTTGGATTATTAAAGTAAATTAAATAAAATGCTCCAAGCTGGGCTGTGGTGACACACACCTTTAATCCCAGCACTCAGGAGACAGAAGCAAGAAGTCCTCTGTGAATTCAAGCCTAGCCCGGTCTACAGAGCAAGTTCTAGGACAGGCTCCAAAGCTACACAGAGAAACCCTGCCTCAAAAAACAAAACAAAAGAAAAGGAAAGTTTGCCAAATACATCCAATATGTATTCCAGATGGTCTATGTTAAATAAAAGATTTGTGGTGGAAAAAAAAAAAAGACAATTCTTCATCAGCCACCATAGCCCTCCTTTTTGTTTTTGTCCCCCCAACTTGATATATGAAGGCTTTGGTCTCCCTGGGAATGGGTTGAGGTTTTGAGGCAGGCAGGACTTGCTTGTGCACTGACTTGAAACCAGTTTAATAAAAGTGTACACCTTACAAAAAAGAAAAAAGAAAAATGACCATTCTACCTAAAGCTATTTACAGATTCAATGAAACTAATCAAATTTGCATATCATTCTTCAAAGAAATAAGAAAAATAAACCTACCCTAAAATTCACATGCAACCACAAAAGACTATGGGTAGGCAAAATGTCCCTGAGAAAAGAACAATGCTGGAGGGATTACAGTGCAGAGTCTTGTGATATATTACAGAGCCATATTAGTGAAAATAATATGGTACTGGCACAAAAATGACATGTAGGCCAGTGGAACAAAATCAAAGACCCAAACATGTAGACACGTAACTTCAGCCACTTATTATTTGACAAAGACATCAATAACAAATCTTAGAGGAAAAAAAGCTTCATCAAATGGTACTGGGAAAACTGGATATCCGCATATCAGATAATGAAATCCGATTAATATCTGTCACCTTCCATAAAAACAACCAAATGACTAAGAAACCTAAAAGTAAAACCTGAAATATTGGAACTTCTGTAAGAAAATATAGGCAATACCCTACATGATATAGGTGTAGGGAAGAAAGTTCTGAATAGGACTCTATTTGTTCAAGAATAAAGGCCAACAATTAACAGATGTGCCTTTGTTAAAGTAAAACTCTTCTGCACAGCTAAAGAAACACTGAATCCAGGTAAAGTGGAATCCCACTGAATGGGAGAAAATCTTTTCCAGCTCTTCATCTGAGAGAGGACTAATATCCAGAATATACACAAACCTCAAAAAATAAGCAGTCAAAAATCAAATTACTTATTTGACAAATTGGCCTAGAACCTAAAGAGAGAATTGTCAAAAGAGGAAAAACCTGGCTAAGAAATATCTCAAAAAATGTTCACCCAGTCCAGGTAGATACATCTACTAAACATTCCAATATCTCAGACTCAGGAAGCATTGTGGCAAATGAAGTGGAAAGATTATAAGGGCCAGAAGATAAAGGGTTTTTTTTTTTTTTTTTGTGAGATTGTGTCTACTAGTAATACCGATGGAGTCTCACCATCATGACTGCCCAAACATAAGATGAACAAGGGTTACTCCAATAGACATGCCAAAGCAGATGAGATAAAGCCCCCAAGACCTCAGAAAAGAACTAAATGCAGTTGAGGAGGCTCAGAGTGGAAGAATGGGAAAAGAATACCAATTCCTATTGGTTATCCAACACCATATGGTCAGTCCTGAAAACACACATACACACAATTATAAAGACTGAGCAGCTTGCATTGAAATATATATGTATATACATATATGCATACAATAACAATTAATAAAAAAGAGGCCATAAAAGCATGGAGGGGAATATGGGAGAGTTTGGAGAAGAGATATGTTGTAATTATATCATAATAAAAATTAAAATTAAAAGGTTAATGGATTTTGAAGGATAATTTTTTAAAATTATTTATGCTCCAATCCAATAACTTCATTATTAATAATTTGTCTCATGGAAATTAATTACCATATTAAACAATTGCATAGTTGTACAAATATATTTATACATATATAATGTCAAAATAACAACTATATGACTGACACATAATAGTAGATCAATTAAGCAATATTTGTGACTGGGAAAATTTTCTTAATGGTGAGATTCTAGGTTCAAGCCTGAATAGTGACAAAAGAAACAAAAAGCAATATTTGTGCTTGTTTCAGCAACACAAATACTCAAAATGCTGTATGCTAAAACTGGAATGATACAGAGATTAGCATGGCCCCTGCAAATGGATAACACAAAAATTCGGGAAGCTTTCTATACTTTTTTTAAAAAGTAGTATTTGTGCAGCAATTCAATTGAATTAGATAAAACCATTACATTTCAAGTAGTGAACAGTAAGTTTGATAGTAGTTGCAATTGTTATCATAATCAATTATGATTAGAATTAGCTCAACACAGCATTATCCATTAATGGAGTTTCAAACACCATGTTCTTTTCCTCTCATCCACAGCTTTGTCCACCCCCACCTTTTGTCTTAGAATAAATAAATCTGGGTATAAATACAGCTTTCTAACCACCAAGTATAAATGTACAGAGACTGGTAGGGCACTGAAAGCAAAATCCTCATAAAAAAATTGGGAATTTGCTAACAGTTTCCCTATGTAGCCCAGGCTAGACTGGACTTCAAGACCTTCTACTGAAATTCTAGATGTGCATCACCATTGAAAGGTAAGATTTAGAATTCCCTTTCATTTATTTTTTTCTAATCACTGAAATAAAATTACAATATGTTCCCCCTCCATTTCCTCCTTCTAGCCCCTCCAGCCAACTTCCCTATAACTCTACCATACCACCCACTCTCAAGTCAATAGCCTCTTTTTCATTTATTATTGTTGTAACATGAGTATCTGTGTTGGTGGTGTATATTTGATTTCAAGGCTGACCACTCTGGGTTGGACAAGCAGCGAAGGAGCTCGACCCTCGGAGAGGCTGATTCTCCTTCTCTTAGTAGTCATTACATGCCTGTAGGTCTTTGTCTAGTAGTGGGGCTCCATGGATATTTCCCCTTTCCACCTTAACATGTCCACTGACCCCTCCATTGTTCTGGTCTTTATGCAGCCCTTCCTAGGAGACTGTTTCATAGCAGAGTTCCTGGTATTCTGGCTCTTACAAACTTGTCAGCTTCTTTTCCATGATGTTTCCTGAACCATGGATGTATATGGGCTATGACATAGATTGGTCAGGGCTAGACTCTTTACAATCTGTTGATCTCTGCATTGTGTCTCTTACAGTTTTCTGTGATGGCCTCTGCCTCTATTTGCTGTGAAGACAGGCTTCTTTGATGAGGATAAGATTTAGAATGTAATAAAGAATCATTCATTCTAAGGTGGGGGTAGTAGATTCTTTTCTAATATTCTTGAGTGCATTAGCCCTAGGAAGCTGGCTAGTTTACAGTACCAGGTATAATTTCCCTCCTGTTGAGTAGGACTAAAATCCAGTTAGCAGCTATTTGCCACCAACATGTGAGTGCCTTTTCTTGCATATCTTACCTTGTTGGCCATTGATGTGTTTCATTGACATTGCAGCTGTGTAGGACTGGGTAGTTGTTAGTTACTTCTTTTTCTTGGCACTTTGCATAGTATTTTCTGGAACCATTGAAGCTAGTCCACAGGAAACAAGCTTTCAGGTCATATCCAGCTCAAATCATCCAAGTCCTGTGTCCTAATGTATGTATGAAGTGACCCACCCTTAATCCTTGAAAGGCAACCAAAGGCTACACTGATAACCTCTATTGTTTGGGGAATCCCTTGGACTACCATGACCAACCATTTGAAAGGTTTCTGTGCCTGGTTCTAGTGTTTTTGTCAGTTTATGGTTTTATGGGAAACATTGTTGACACAATGCACACAATTGCATGCATTGTGTACATGTTTAGATATGTAATATTATTCACTGAGGCTTTATCAAATACTGTGTGTTATTTGTTCCTCTCCCTCTGTCTCTGTATTGACTTCCGTCCTTCCTCCTAGTTGGAGCCAACTTCTCTCCTAATTACATTTCCTTCTTCATATCACCTGTATCCTGCTATTTCTTCCCAAGACCTTTCCAACCCCCCCAAACACATTCATACCACCTATGATTCTTTATATTTCTCTGGTTTCTGTGAATATCCAAACCCAAAGATTTGGGATGGGAGAACTGAGGTGAGGTGAGAGAAAAGATGTAGAATTTGTCTTTCTAGATCTAGATTACCTCACTCAATACAAGTTCTTCTGGCTGCATTTGTTCATTCACCTCCAAATTTCATGATTTCATTTTTCTTTGCAACTAAATAGTATCCTGTTGTTAACATTTTAAAATTTAATTGTTTGTATAACTACTATTAAAATTCTACTTCTAAATACCTCTCCCAATTCATTATGTACTTCAGTGATTTGGATGATTAACCTTACTGTCTACTAAGTCAGGAATATATGAGAATTGTTTTTATTCAGACAATTCAACATCTTGATCATCCTATCTTTGCTTTCCAAATAATAATGCTTAAAAAAAAACAGAGATAATTGAAACATATTAAGGCAGTTGTTTTGCCTCTTGGTTAGTGAAAACTGGTTACAGAAATACCTAGTAAAGTTTAATTACATGGGAATCAACTGGGGGGACCTTGTTAAAAGTCGGACTTTGATTTGGTAGATTTGATACAGAGACTATGATCCTTCATTATAATGAATTCCTGGTGAGAGCCATACTTGAATAGTCTGAATAAGTTGCTCATCTCTAGTGAGTTCAGATAGCTTATATTTTTTTGTGATTGTGCTGATGTGTACATATATATGATTCATATATGCATAGGTTTGAAAATATACACAATTTTATATGTAATCATATGTATGTATGTAATCATACATATGTGAAGAGAGAGAGAAAGAGAGTGGTTTGTTTGGCTATCATCATGAAGCAAATTGGGAGAAATGCCTCATTTACACAATTTATGCTAAATAGTCAGCCTGTTTTTTTTTAAATGTTCTTCATTTCTGAAACAAGGATAATGAACAGTAGTAGTCTGTTATTTTTACCTTCTATGGGGAGAAAATGAAAGAAGTAATGTTGAGTTTCTCTGTGCTTCATGGATGCTAGGCTTGTTTAATGATAAAAGCAAGATAAGGTTATAAATGTCTCGAAGGCAGCAATGAATTCCAGTAACTTGCTGGTAAATTTGGTATCAAGCAGTCTTCTTTCTCATAGCCTGTGTACATAATGCTTTGTCAATAGATGCCAAATGAACAAAAATATGAACATGTTTGGTCTGGACTCTGAAGCCAGGGAAAAGAGGTTATGAAGGGCTCGAGTTTAAGGAGAATGTAAGGAGCAGGTGTGGCATACTTTATTCATAGGCACACAGGAAGCACCAGACGGTACCTAGGCACAAGCTGGAACACACCAGCTGGCACAGCTACACATGCTGACTGTCAGGTGGGCAGCACAGAAGTAGGCACACAGGCCTCTAAGCAGACACACACCAGCAGCCTGACAAAGGCAAAGACCAGGTAAGAGGTTCAGGTAGAAAGTATTTGCCTCTGGTCTCAAGGCCATATTTATACAAAACTCAAACTAAAGTGGCTTCTTGTCCTACATAGTTATATAATGGATTTCATTCCTACTTATTCTTGGTTTGCCTGTTACCCTATGTCAGCCATTATTTCCTCACTCTTGGTCTCCAGACATCCAGTGTTAGCTATTCTTCACTCATTCTGGCTATCCATACCAGTGCCATATTTTTTAAACCTCACTTGCCCATTATGACCTTCTACCTGCACCCCACCTACCTTTTTAGACAACTTTCAGTTTGTCAGAGCAGACCCAGGGTTTGTGATTGGGCTCATAATTGTAATATAGACAACATGGTATTAGTTGTCTGCATTTCATAGCTCTTCACACTCTGTAGGTTCCCTAGACTTTCAGACTTTGTAGGCTCTCCAACCACTTAACCTTTGTTTTCTTAGGCATCACAGGGTCTTTCCATTTGGAGGTCTCCACAGGTGCTCCCAATGGCCCAGATGGAGTGTTGACAGCTGGTTTATGGCCCCTAGATATAAAGCCTTTATTCCAGACCACTATCTGCTTTGGCCAAACCCTGTTTATGTCCAATAATATCTGTTACACTGTCACCACTTTTCTTTTGTCTCATAGCCATCCACTGGAGCCGTCAGTGTATCATGTATTAGGGGGTGTGATGTACCTTTCTTTGTAGGGACTTGGTTCTGGGATCTATCTCCTGGCCGGTATCCTGTATGACTACATGTTTTACTCTTCCCAAGACCTCTAGTAACTCTGTTGTTAACGAACTCCTACTTAAAATCCCCTCTTTCCAGAAAAGCTAGTCTCAGCATCCCTGTGATTTCAAAGCTACTTCAAGAACAGCTGTTAGATTCATAGCTTCTGATTCTAGATTTGCAAGGAAATCCAAGCTTAGCATAAGAACACATGCTGGTGCAAAGTGATACACACACACACACACACACACACACACACACACACACACACACACACACACACACACACTCTTTTGGAGTCGATGCAGAACAGTTTTCTCTCACTCAGGTGTGATAAATGACAGTTATTCAGAACACATTGTGGGGTGCCTCAGTAGTCCCAATTGAGCTCCAGAATCCCAGAAAGTCCCTGAAGAGCCTTAGGTCCTTATTCCATGATGAAAGCTAAGCTTGCGAACACTGGCTCTGCTCTCAGTGAGGGAATCAGCAGCAGCAGCAGAAACAATGGCACAAGTCAACTCAGCAGCAAGAGTAGAGACCATGTGAGCAAAGGGTGACTTAAGCCTCCTTCTGAAATGCAACCTGGGATTCTACCCAAATGTGCTGCCCACAACTGGGGTGGGCCTTCCCATGCCAGTCACTATAATCAGGACAATTCTTCCAGTGAGGTTTCCTGCTCATGTGATTCTAATCTGCAGCTAGTTGACATCACAACCAACTATATTGGCCACCAAAACATGACTGATGGTGGAGCTATGCATATACACTTAGGATAAAATCACAAGCATCTACATTCACCTTCCCTGGTAAAGGCAAACTGTTCTTGACCCTCCCCTCTGGGGCAGTGTCAATGGAGAAGAAAGCTCTTCTGTGACAATATTCCTGTGGACCCCTGAACAAAATCTACTTACCAAAACTGCTTCTAAATATAGAGTAGTGTGAGTTACTTTTCTTTTCTTTTTTTCTCATTTTTTAATTTATTTTATATAACCAAGTCCATTTAAATGAAAACAAACATTTATAGACAATATTTGGGAATTTGGGCATTGTTCTTTCCAAACTACTTCCTGCTGGTAAGGGGCACTGTCATGGGGGATTCGAAGAAGATTCAGAAATCCTGGCTGTAGTCTGTAAGGCTGCTTTGTCGACCCCCAACTGGATGGCATTCCCCTACATATGGAATTGAGGTGGGGGGATGGGAGGGGAAGGTGGTTAGAGTGCATGTGAGAGGGCAGTGAGTTACTTTTCTATTGGCATGCATAGACCAGGGTTCTGAAGGCTAGTAGCATTTGTGGGGGTAGTGTGGGCAGTCCCTCACAACTGGTGTTTGTAGCCTGCAGTCATAGTTTAAACTCACCACTGAGTGTTTGGTTTGTGGCTAGCTCTTGTGAGATGCCCACCTAAGAATGTATTTAGCTACTAGGGAAACAGTTGCTATATATGGCCAGGGGACCAAATGGCCATCCCCTAGCATCAGAGTCACTGGTTTGACCTGGAATGTGTAGCCACCATACCCATCTAGGTACATGACTGGTCCAGGAAACCAATCTGGGTTCCTGTGGACTAAAGTACAATGTCAGTATCCATAGGACTAGCACTCTTGGTACACTGGTGTGGCACAAATCAACTGCCAATTCAGCAAGGGTCCTCTGCTCATCTATAGTCTCCTTCAGTCAGACACTTCAGTCCCACTCTTGGCCAAGATGGTGAAATTACCTTCTGTAGGCATCAGAAAATCCATAAGATGTACCTGGCGTATACTTGCTGGTTCTGACTTAGTGTCCATTAGAAAACTGCTAGTACCATTGGAGCAGTTTGGGATTCAGAAAGCACTTCATTTGACTGGCACTCTATCTTCTCATCATCAACTCCAGCTACTAGGCAATCTACCCAACTGGGGAACTCACATTACCACCTGCCCCGCTTTTTTTTTTTTTTCTTGCCTGTGTATCACACAGGGCTACATTGCTGTAATCATATCCTGTATATGGTGGCCCACATAAGGGTCCATACTGCAACCAGAGTCCCATATACACACCCCAGAGCAGTGGCTGAAATCAAGTCCCTCATTTCTGGTAGGAAAATGTTCTGATTTGGTTCCATGGGAGATTGCATCAGACATGTCCTGCCTGACACGTTCTCAACTCTTAGACTATGTATATATGTGTATTAATTCCATGTAGTAAGTCCATTTACTTACTACATGCTACTAATACATTTACTTTCTCTGTGTAGTAAGTTCATCGACATTGGCCTGTACCAGATGTTCTCCAGCTGTCATCCAGATCATTAGCAAGTGTTTTCATTGATTCAGTGCTGTTAGGATCTACAGTCAATGCCCTGAAAGGGGACAGGTGTTAATGGTTGCTAATTTTTCTGTCTTCTCTGCCATACTATCCACTCTCTCATCCCAGAAGTAATAACTTGGCAGGGACCAACTCCTCGGGACTCTATCTATACTGTTTCCCAGTTCCTAGAACTGTCATATTGTAAGGAGTATAGGACATCCATCTTGTGGCTGTTCGTTACCCATAGACCTGACCATCAGATTCAGGAACTGTTAGAGCATTTTTTCTCCTCTCCACCGTGTGTGTGTGTGTGTGTGTGTGTGTGTGTGTGTGTGTGTGTAAGAGAGAGAGAGAGAGAGAGAGAGAGAGAGATTCCTAGTCAAGCATGTAACAGTACGTAACGAGCTTCCTCATATTCTGCCTCACCTTGGACAGGGGGCCCTCATGGAGCTCACACTCCAAAGCATATACCTGGACTTGCATTTTCTCCTCCAGAACTCATGGTTCACATAGCTTCTCACCACAGGGCTTCTTTAGCAGCAGTCTTTAAGGCATCTGAAACAGCCTGCCACTTTTCCTCAGTTACTTGCTCCTTTCCTAGGAACATCTTTCAGGAGCCAGCAAGCCTCTTTCAATGATACAAGTGTTCCATTTATCTGTCCTAAGGAGGCAAGAATGTCTACCACAGGATACCAAGTAGTGTGTTTGGGCTACTTCTCCTGTGTAATTCTCTTAGTTATTGGAGAAGACGGTTCATTTATTTGTGAAGAAATATCCTGCCTATTACGCCAAAACCAGAAAAGGAGGGTCTTGAGGGTCTGGAAGTTAAAGGGAATACAAGGAGCTACAGATAGATGTGAAATACTTTTTTCACTAACACACACAGTTGGCACATTTGGGTAGCACAAGGTAGACACAGGCAGTCATGCAAACCAGAATAGGAGCACACAGGCAAGAGGTGAAGGCATAGGCAAAAGTCAGTTTGCTTTGATTTCAAGGACATATTTATATAAAACTCAAACAAAAGTTGCATCTCACCAACAGTTAAATAATTTATCACACCACCACCTATAGCAGGTTCCCTTGATATCTGGGGTCAGCCATCATTATCTGATTAGGATGTCCAGTCGTAACTATCTTTGGCTCATTACTGATAGCCATAACAATGCTATGTTCTCTGGATTTTAATTTGCCTTTACACCCTTCTGTTCCCATCAACCCTATAGCTGTATCTCTGCCATACAGCCTATGCAGCAATTTTCAGCTATTGGCTGGCATAGTATCTATTTTCAGCTCAGAAGGGATGGCTTCAGAGGTCTAGATAACTTGGTGCTCTTGCAGAAGACCTGAGTTAAATTCCCAACACCCATATCAGGCAACTCTCAACCACTGGTAACCCAACTCCAGGGGATCTGACACCCTTTTCTGTCCTCCAAAAGCCCCTATACACATGCAGTGTGTGTGTACATGGATGCATACACAAACACACATACATATACATAAACATAATAAATCTTTTTCTATTTTATATAATCAAGTCCATTTAAATGAAAACAAGCATTTATAGAAAATATTTGGAAATTTGGGCGTCGTTCTTTCCAAACTACTTCCTGCTGGTAAGGGGTGCTGTCATGGGGGATTCTAAGAAGATTCAGAAATCCTGGCTGTAGTCTGTAAGGCTGCTTGTCCAGCTGTTTTGAATGTAGGATCACCTGATACTCTGTTTCAGGTGGTCTGGCTTGATCAAACCACATTAGTCTGGAAGGAATCCACATCTTTTCATTTTCTGTGGAAACAAAAATAGAAATCCTTTTCCCCAGTAACTTGTCCTTGAACTTCCTTGGGTTGGAGTTTTCCTTCCAATACTTTCTGTGGGCTGGATTTGTAGATACGGATTGGAAAAATCTGGTTTTGTCATTAAATATCTTGTTTTCTCCATCTATAGTGATTGAGAGTTTTGCTGGATATAGTAGCCTAGGCTGGCATCCGTGTTCTCTTAATACTTTTAGAACATCTATCCAGGACCTTCTGGCCTTGACGGTTTCCATGGAGAAGTCAGGTGTAATTTTGATAGGTCTGCCTTTATATGTTACCTGTCCTTTTTCCTTCACTGCTCTTAATATTCTTTCTTTATTCTGTATGTTAGGTGTTTTGATTATTATATATCGAGAGGTCTTTTTTCTTTGGTCCAGCCTATTTGGGGTTCGGTATGCTTCTTGTACTTTCATGGGCATGTCCTTCTTCAGATTTGGAAAGTTTTCCTTGATGATTTTGTTGAATATGTTTTCGGCACCTTTGAGCTGGGCTTCCTCACCTTCCTCTATGCCTATTATTCTTAGGTTTGGCCTTTTCACGGTATCCCACATTTCCTGTATGTTTTCTGTTAAGGATTTGTTGGATTTATGATTTTCTTTGGTTGATGAATCTATTTCTTCTAGTTTATCTTCTGCGCCTGAGATTCTCTCTTCCATCTCTTGAATTCTGTTGGTTATGCTTGTGTCTGTAGCTCCCGATTTTTTGCCCAGTTTTTCTATTTCTAGCATTCTTTCAGTTTGTGTTGCCTTTATTTTCTCTATTTCAGTTTTCAAGTCTTGAACTGTTTCCTTCACCTGCTTAATTGTTTTTTCTTGGCTTTCTGTACTTTCCTTAAGAAATTTGTTCATTTCTTCCACTTTTTTGTTTTTTCCTCCATTTCTTCAAGGGATTTTCTCACATTTTCTTTGAGGGCCTCTATCATTTTTATGATGGTAATTTTTAAGTCGTTCCCTTCTGCTTCCTCTGCTTGTTTTTGTGTTCGGTTCTAGTTGGTGTAGATTCCCTAGATTCTGGTGGTGTCATGCTTGTCTTTCTGTTGTTAGGTGTTTTCTTGTATTGCCTTCTACCCATAGCTTCTTCCAGTAGGTGTTGGTGGGGTCTCCCCTTCTCTCTATGGGCTCCGATGGGCTTATGTGGGTCAGAGATTCAATATCTGTAGCTCTTTGTGGTCCAAGCTCTATAGGAGGTCTCTCCGCAGACAGGGACCCAGGGATGGGATCAGGGCTGAGGATCCAGTAGAAGATGCCACTAGCCAATGGCTCTGGCCAATAGTAGAGAGAGGGCCCAGACTTGTGTTCTCTTCATCCCAATAATAAATCTTTAAAAGGATAATATTTTCTTTTATCCATGATTTTTTTTAGCAGATTGACTCCAAGTATAATTAAATTCTTCATTTTTGTGGAGAGTCTTAAATCAAGGAGATAATGTTCTTGGTAACATAATGTTTGAACTGGTGATATCTTCTACAGCAAGTGCATAACTGTCAACAGACTTATTTTCCAGACACTGTCCTATGCAAAAATAATATTCAGCAGCCAGGACATATCCATCAGAGAAGCATAAAAAATATCATCTGAAATACTCCTTTCTCATTTCTTTCTTTGCATACATAATGCATTGCTTTCTCCTACTGAATAGTGGTTGTTGCTATAGCAATGTTTCAAGCACACTCATAGATCAATATTAGAACTGCAGAAGCAAATAGTCTATGCAGTTTGTGAGTCTCACACCAAGTTCCCACTCTTACTTGTTCAATTGTAGAATAAAGATTTGGGGAACTTCTCACAACTAGGCAGTTCTCTGCTGTGAAGAATTAATCAATTAGGATATGCCCTGTGACTGCTTCCCAGCAGAGGTCCTTGCAAGGCCCTAAACAACAATAAAAGCAGCATGGTCAGGAACTACATGTTTGTCAACACAGGGAAGTAAAACACTAAGTGCACAAGAACTCCAGGATCCCACTGTCCCATGCTGTGCCTCCACTCTGATTTTTACTTATTGTATCCCAAAGCTTACGTAAGAAAATTGTCTTTCTAGTTTCATTTTGTTGTTCATCTCGAGCCTCCCATTGCAATTCCCAACCTACCCACATAAATATATCAGTCATCACATACCTTGCACAAAATATGTGAAATGAGTTGGAATTTCTTATACAGAATGTTTGCAATCAAGAGCCAGCCGAATAATTCCTAATTGTTTACCTGCTCACCTCACTACCAAAACTACACATTCAGGCAATTCTTATTATGTCCCTAGGGAAACATGGATTCCGTGAGAGCCCACCATCACTCAGTGCTACTACCCAGAGCTTCTCCATTTAGCCCAGTAACAATGGGCTTCTGTGGAGCTCATAGGAAGGGACCTGGGTTCCCTGTGCCCTGCTTCCATCCATGTGACCCTGGGAAGGCATTCCTCTCTAGCCTATTCTCAAGTATCTGAAAAAGATAGTGCTATACTCGATAACCAGACCTCTGTCAGATCACAAATCCCTTCAACTCCGAGAAATAGGGACAAGTAGGGTCCTTGTGTTCTACTGCGCCCTTTTGCTCTGTTTGTACCCCTTGGGGTCATGCTGCAGTATTTGCCATTGCTTCCCACTGAAATGGCTGTGAACACACCCTACCTGTCAATGACATTTAATTCTATATTTTTCCAGTTATGCAAAATATTATAAAAGTGAGTTTAAAGATTCTGAGAGACTTAGGTCATTTGTTATTACAAATTTAAATGAACGTTTATAATGTAGATGACCAAAAGATGAGCCTTACCAGGAAATTGGCCAAGTGGCCTTAATATGCTGTAGATCTATATTTAGAAATAAAATATCCTGGTATAACTGTCTTGTAAACATCTGGCCTATGTTATTCCTTCATTTTAGTACTGACTAAAAGATCATATTCAACCTTTGTGCACCACTATTATAGCAACAATGTGTGCTTAAAATGCTGGAGTGATAGCTGTCAGTAAAGCTCTAGCATCGTAAGCATGGAGACCTGAATTTGATCTCAAGAACTCACAAAAAAAAAAAAAAAAAGCTGGATGTTGGGTCTAGAGCTTGCAAATGACCCAGGTTTGGTTCCCAGACAACATAGTAGTTCTCAAACATCTGTCTGTAACTCAAGTTAAAGAGGATTTCTTGCTTTCTTCTAACCTCTATGAGCATCAGGCATGCAAGTGATCAAGTGACTTACACAGTTACACACAGGCAAAACATTCACACACATTAAAAAACAAAAAAAAAAGAGGATGAGGAGCTACTGATGCTAGACATAGTGGTGCATGTTTGCAATTCCAGTTCAAAGGTCAAAAGTGGCAGGTCCCTGGAGCTTGGCAAGCTCCAAGTCAATGAGGAAATGTGTTTCCAAAAAAGATGAATGACACCTGAGGAACAACAATAGTGACCTCTGGCCTTCATACACAGGTGAATATAGACACATGCACACCCGCACATACATGCACACATGATGAAAATAAGCAAATAAAAATGAAATGATTTCCAATGGGAATCATTTCTTAAAACTAGTTATACAGTCATTTTATTATGGTTATATGAAGAATACTTAAATGTACTCTTAAAATACTAAATTATCATTTAAATTTAAACATTTGGCATACAGTTGACTGTGCCACTCTGTAAATTACTGATTATCTGCATTCTGGCAACATTCCATCTGCCCAACTAATTTAAAATTGACTATACTTTCAGTAGTGTGAAATTTTCTGGGTTGGACACTTTTCTTTTAGACATCTCTGGCAACACAGGTTTTCCTGAGCAGGACCTATTTCTGTAGTTGGATAAATTCAGACTTAATTATGTGCAGGAACCCTGTATATTTATCTGTAAGAGAAGCTGTAATATCACATAAGAAGCAGATTCAAGTTCACTCTAATTGCCAAATTAAATGAGAAATAATTGTGACAACTTTAATAATTAAGAAGAACTCTATACTGTTCTAGCATTCTCAGGACTCATAGCAGAATGTGCTGACATGAGCAAATTCCTACCAGCATCACTGTCCTCACAGCCAGCTTCCCAAACACAAATCTACTGGAACAAAGACAATTTTAAAACCACACACACACACACACACACACACACACACACACACACACACACACACACCATGCTGGCTTGTTTAATGTCAACTTGACATAAACTAGAATCCTTTATGAAGAAACCTTAATTGAGAAAATGTTCCCACTTGACTAGCTGTTGTGAAAGCCTATGATTCATTTTCTTCATTGATCATTGATTTGAGAGGACCCATCCCACTGTGGGTGGTGCCACCTCTAGGCAGATGGGCTTGGGGAGTATAAATTGGGCTGTGGAAGCCACAGAATGCAAGACACTAAGCAGCACGCCTACAAGTCCTCTTCATCTGTTCCTGACTTAGGTCCCTGTCCTCACTTCCCCAGATGATGGACTACAAGCTGTAAATGAAATAAACCCTTTCATCCTCAACTTGCTTTTGGTCATGGTGTTTTAGTGCAGAAATAGAAAACCTAACTAAGATACACACATGCACATGATAATGCAGGAGGTATAAACAAAGGCAGAAGTTCAAGCCACAGCAGCATGTAGTGTGACATGCCAGCAGCCTATAAGGAAAGACTGGATGGAAACTTTGGGATTTTCAGTTCAATGTCTGAAATTGAACTGATGGCTCCATATGATACCATAAGCCATGGGCATGAAAGTCATATCTATGAATACTGGCTCTTTCCATTTGCCCAGGCTACAAGGTTGCCTTTCTGGGAAAATCTATCATCAGAAATCTAAACCTAAGTTCTTTAAAGCCATTGAATCTACACCTCAAATTTATGCTACATTCAAGTTCAAAGAATTATAGGCCAGGAAACTGACTCGAAAATGTGCCTTTCTAGACATTGGGACCTGGAAGCCCCCGGGAAGGAATTCCAACTGAGGAGAGCTGGGGAAATTTTGAGTGGAAGCAGTAATTGGAAGCCAAGGAAACTTCAGCATAGAACTAGAGATGTCTCAAGTGGAGACATACCCGGGCAAAGAAGTAAGGAATTTGTCAGGGATGGGTATAGATCAATTGATAAAGTACTTACCTGATGTGTGAGACCCTGGATTTAACCCCCATCACTGTAGAAAATAGTTTGTGAATTAAAGAGCAGATTATAGGCATAATATAGTTCAAGGTCTTACATTGGGCAACTAATTGATATAAATAGTTGGGGTAGTAGTAGCTCAGTGCAGAATGTTTCTCTAAAATAGTTGATGCCATGTTCAGATGGATTGCAAATGTTACAGTGTAGAAAGCTAGCAACTAAGACTGGGAACTTTCCCTGTATAATGAGCGATATAAATAATGATATGAAACAGTGAAAGGGTTATTCCATTCTCACTTATATCCTCTGAATTTTCTGAGTGAATTACTTCCTGTCATCAGATAAATAAATCCTTGGTGATGGTCCCCTATAAGCTGCTCAAGTGGACAAATGAGAAGCAGCTCAGTTTTCATTTAATTTGGAGTGTTGTCCATGTCATTTTCATTTTGAGACTCATACTAGCAACCATTGTCTGCCTAGTCCATCTTATTCATTCACAGGCAGTCTCTCACTGAGATTCCCTGCTGTTTGGAGAATTGCTGCAACCTTCTGAAAGTTTCCCTTGGGTTTCTCTAAAGTGTAGTTTGTATGGCCTACATATTTAAACCTACCAGTCAGATTACATCCAAGAGTCTCTAAGTGGAGGAACACAGCTTACTGTTCTACCTAGTATTGTGCCCCATAGACACTTAATGTTGCTAATGTACATTTGATTCTAGTTTAGCTTTAGTGCACTGTGTAAAGCCTCTAACATCTTTTTGTTGTTCGTTTGATTGATTTTGTAACATCTGAAGATACAAAAAATGGTCTTATCTTAAAGACCATACAAAATCAAGCTAGGGCTAGATTTAGCCTACTAGCAATGATTTGTCAATCTCTGATACTGACTAACCCAAGGAATACAGCATTTTTGGCATTTAATTACAAGGAAGTCCAGAGTCAACATAAATGAGTAAATGCCTGAGATCCTGGACCAAGGCAGTTGAAGCACTGAGCCTAGCTGAAGAGAGTGTTCAGAATACAAGATAATATTTGCCTGAAAAAAACAAGAATCCATCAAAAGGAAATCGTTTTCAAATGAAATCATGCTTGAATGACAAATAGCAGAATTTCAATCCAAACAGATGTGCAGGATAAAAAAGAAAATCAGAACCATGGACAGTCAATTATTTAAAGCAAACGAAGTCAAAGAAGATGTGTAAAACAGCTGAGGATGGATGTTTAAGACCCTTCATCAAAATAAGCCACACCGTAATGCATCATTCGTCAAGTCATTTCAGACTTATTTGGCACCTGTTCTATAACTACTTGTTTATAAACCCTTACAGAAATATAAGGCTGTGTTCTGGAGAATGGGAAAGATAGATGAGGAAGGAAATACAGAGGACAGTAAGATGGGAGGCTATATTGAGTCAAACTACCTGGGCCACAGGTGTCCATATATCTGCTAAAACATCATTTCTGGTGTGTCTATGAGATATTTCTGGAAGGTAGTAACATTTGAATTGGTAGAGTATAGATAAACCTCACCAATACAATTAGGTATAATTCAATCTATTGAGAGCCCAATCAGAGCAAAACCATGGGAGAAAGGAAAATTCTTTCTCTCTCTTTGAGCTCAGATTCTGTCTTCTCCTTCCCTCAAGCATCAATACCTCTGGTCCTCAAGGCATCACCTTGGTCTGGATCTACATCAATAGCTTTGAGGACCTTCAGCTTGCAGATGGCAGACTGTGGGATTATAGCTCTAGGGAGCTATAATTATGTGAGATAAGCCTTCATAATGTAACTGCATAATGTGATACCTTCTCCTTTCTCTCATTGTGCATTGTGTGTGTGTGTGTGTGTGTGTTTGCATCTCCCCAGGGGATGAATGGAGGTATACATGCATACATGTATACATACATATATACATACATACATATCCATATATATTCATATATATATATATATATATATATATATATATATATATATATATATATTCTGGTAGTCTCCAATTGGTTCTCGTTCTTTTTATCTGGAGAAGACTGACTAATACAGGGAGACAAGAAGGGAGAAATAAAAGTGAAATGAAAGAATTTTTAAAAATCCATAAAATGATAGTACTATCTTTAAGTTGACAGATGGCATTTGTCGTAAGCCTAAACACTCTGACTACCACATATATCTTTTTTTCTTGCCAAAAAGGATCTGAAAACTTACTGTCTTATTGTCATAATTATATGACTACACCCACTGCAAGGCGTATAGATAATTTATACTACTCAATCATATTGCTTTCTCAGATAAATCAATAAAAGGGAAACTTATGGTCTTGGGTAGGCTATGGCAGACCTTGCTATGTGAAAACAGTATGCTTTAACCTCACCATGGTGAGTAACTGGACTGTGTCCCCTCGATCCAAGTATCTGAAATTGCAGAACACATGACAGACATTCTGAACTATAGATATATAATTACCTGGTTCTTATCGTAAATGGACATTAGTAAATATCTGTCCTTAAAATGAATACACAAAAACACATTACATTTCTAAGGTATTCAAAGGAAAGGAATATGGAGATTGACCAAACAGTAGCAGTCCTTAGCTAAATAAAACATAGCTTATTAGATGAAAGTCTTTTAAGATGAATATTTAAAAGCTTTGTTGCATTAGGATAAAATAGTCACAGTGTAGATACCTGAAAAAGTGTTTATATCCAGATTACCCAAATAATTCTTGGAACTCAATACTAAAAGGTTAAAACATTTTTAATTGGTGATAGTTTATAGACACCTACAAGAATATTTGTGCATGGTCACCAAACACAAATGAAGATGTTCAGTGCCATTACTCACTGTAGAAAGGCATATAAAGGTTACGGTGAGATCCATCATACATCCAAGATGACAACTCCCCTGTTGCCCAGGATGTAGGGAAACATGGACCCTTCCATTGCTGATGGGACTGTAGAAAAGTATAACCACTTTAGAGAAACTTGGCAGTTCTTGATAGAGTTAGCATGCAGTCTAATTCTATTCTTAAGCACCTCTCTGGGAAAAGATGGAAATGTATGTCTGCAGAAAACCATACACAGCAATAGCAAGTTTTATCTGTGATCTTGAACCACCTGGAAAGTATTAAAGGCCATCATAAGGGAGATTACGTCATATCCTCACCATAAAGTCTTCTCAGCAAAGAAAAATTTACTGTAGTTGCAGCATAGGAGGATTTAAAAAACTCTACACAATGTGGTCAAAGCCAGACACACAGAAGCACACACTGGCCATCTCACTTACACAAATCTAGAAAACAATTATAGGGACAAAACACAGATCAGTGATTGCCTCCAGGGTAGTGGTAAGAAAACAGAAAGCTTCACTGTGACACAAGAGGACAGGGGGACTTTCAGGGCTATCAAACTACACAAAATATGTTTTCTGAAACTCATCAAAACATGTAGGCTTTTAATGATTTTACTGTAGGTAAACTATACCCAAATAAGCTGATTAAAAAATAATTAGTTGCTCATCATATGCATATAAACACCAGAGCCAGGACTGGAAACCCTGAAACAATGAGTTTCAATAATCCTTCTTGTCTTAAGTTGTCTTCTATGAGTTTTTGGTCACAGCCAATAAACTCTAAAAATGTGGGTGATACCTGAATGAGTAAAACATTTGTTTCAAAGTCTAGAGAGTGTTTTTATGTTTCTGACCCTAACCCATATAATGTCATCTTTTCTGTTCTAGAAAGCCATGTTTCCATCAACATCTGCCCTCACCAAAATCTGCCAAGAACTTTTGGAGACTCTGAGGTTTACATTATTATAACTAAGTAACTTGTCAGAATTACTCGAGTCTATCCAGAAACCATGATTCTAGTTAAGACACAGTATGTCGCTACTCAGCACAGAATACAACATAGCTTCCCCAATATGCTGCTGTCTCCTTTAGTTCAGAAGTAATGTGGAGAGGCCCTACCCACATTGGGTTGAATTAGAGCTGCAGGATATATGCATGTGAGGAACCCAGACTTTTATGTTAGACAGTCAGCAGACCTACTTATGTCCTGCTCTAGAAGGAGTTACAATATCCTTCAAGGCTGTTTGCTCTGCAAATATTCTTGAAAAGATAGTTCAGAGAAGGCAATTTATGCCTCTTCTCACAGATATGCAGAAAGGCAAGGCACCAAGAGAGAACTCTCCCTCTCTCTTAAAAATATTTTATTGCTTAGAGAGAGAGAGAGAGAGAGAGAGAGAGAGAGAGAGAGAGAGAGAGAGAGAGAGAAAATGCTACTGGATTCATCTTTCTTCTTGATATCACTTTGTTTGTATTTTATTATTGTCTTGGTTTCTTCCTCAATTACCTAAAATACCAATTAGCTCAATAATATGATCTCAAGAAATACTTTTTCAACAAATAAATCTCTCAAAAATCTCACAGGTCCTTCACTATCCAGCTTAACTGACCAATCTTTGGAGGAATTAGACCAAATTCTGGAATTGAATAAATTATTTAGACATCTGGACTTTTATAATGATTTTTTACAGTTTAGCATAGACCTTGTCCCAGAATTTTTATGTATAGTTCCTTGTGTATATGTTTCTCTGGCTAGGTTTGAAAAATGCTTTAAGAATTAAGCATGTTGGAAGTTCTTGCTGGTCAGAGGTTTCAGTCTCTCATGGCCTGGCAGCTTTTCCAAAGCTCGATGACATGGAGACTCCTTCCCCTCCAGTGAGACTTCCTACTCTCTACTGGCCCTTATCTGGAGAATGTCCCTGTGTCTGGAGGACTGTCCTTATCAGAAAGCTATCTCTAAGTCAGGAGGTCTGATTTAGCTCTGGGGTGACCCTTGGCATAGTTTCCTGCTAGATACCTCCCCTGCTATGGTAGCTAAGACTTATACTAGGAGCTTCGCTATAGGACCCTGCCATCACATAAAAAGGCTTATGATAGGACTGTGCCACTTAATGCAAATTAGTGTTTGTCCCCAGGCCCCCAATCCTATACATTTCCCGTACTCTGGAATGAAGCCAAACCGATTCACTGAAGTCATCTCCCAGAGGGCTTTCTCCGTTGTACCCATAGCTATGCAACTCTGTTCCCCGTTTCTGCTCCCCCACCATTGCAGTGGACCAATGCATCAACAATCCAGAGGATGAAGAATGATAGAAGCTGGGACTAGAATGCAGCAATGAGGAACACTGGTGTGAGGTTCAAGGCAGCCATTTTCAAGCTCAGGCAGTATGCTCAAGTACTTTGTTCAGCCCTGTGCAGCCTTTTGTCCTCAAAATCTACTAAGGCAGCTTTCATGTTTGTTCAGTTAAATCATTTCACAAAGTATTTGAGACCCACGTACTTAGAAACTTGTAGCTTCTTTTTACCCTACAGGCACATTCTACCACTGTGTGTTAAGGCAGGTAATAAGATTCTGGGACACAATACAGGCTGATTAAGGTTTATTCCAAGAGAATTAATTCACTTACACAAGAAACAGATGACAGAGTGAGTTCCTGCTCCAAGGATGTCCTCCAATCCTCTCTCATCTCAGACCAGGAAGTAAGAGAGAGAGCATCCTGGTCAGACCTGGACTCCATCGGTCACCCCTGTCCCCATGCCCCTCAATGGGCGAGATCAGTACAACAGGTCTGGGCGGGGTGGATGTCTCCCTACAGTGTGTTCTGCTTCATGCCATAGAGCCTGGCATTTATGAGCTGCATGAAGAGCACACTTGTCTCCAGCGACTGGTTGGATGTGGTACTGGAAACTTACAGTGGGACTTGATGGGGCACAAAGAAAATGAGTTCAGAGTATAATTCTCTATCTCACACCCGAGGTCACTCACTTCTATTATCCATTCTTTTTTACTTGTACATTCACTCCCTTCAGACTCCGCCAATTGTTCCTACTCCTTGTTCATGTGTGCCTAATGAGTCACGACTCCCTGGCATACTGTATCTGGAATGCATTTCCATTTCATATTTACCTCACCTCTGCTTGTACTTTTAGACACAGCTCATTTATTAAAACTCTTTCAATCATCTCACCGAGTCTTCTTTTTTTTTCTACTGAAACCTGTAAATAATGTGATATTGGACCACAACCGACTTTAATAAGCATGAGAAAATAAAAAAATATCATTTAAAATCACATAAAGGTGTTATTTTTAAAGTAAATGACAGCTTGATGGTGTTTCATTGATTTTTAACAAAATGAATTTCATTTCCATGGACCATGGTACTGAAAATTGATGAAGTGATGAGACCAAGTAGAAGGGGAACTTTTGGGAAGACTGATGATAGGTTACAGATGATGATACTAAAGGGTAGTGTTATTTTTATAATTAAATTTATATCATTGATATAGCAAATCTATCTCTCAAAATGAAAAGGCTCAGTTAAAAGATTACATCAGTCCAGGCATATAAAACCCTGATGATGCCACTGGTAATTCCAGGCATCCATTAAGTGGCATATGCATTGTCCAACAAAAGTAGTGAAAAATAAGAGATTATACAGAGCCTTATGTATCTCTATGAATTATCAGAGTATAAAGACATAAAATATTCTGAAATCTGAGCAATGGTTAGTCAAAATAATCTGAATTATTTTAGTGATTAGAATGTGAATACAAATAGTCTTAATTCAAAGTGGCAGGAGTGGTCCTAGGTAGGAAAACGAAGGCTTTAATTGAATCAAGGTAGGCTATGGTTGATATACTGTTTCATCTGATAAACTCAATTACTGAAATAAAAAAGAAAATATTGATTAATAGTCAGTTTTATGCTTTGGTCATTGCAGCTAGAAAGAGAAACTGGCAATGGAAATACCACTAACTGAATTCATAGCCCCTTAATAAGCCCAAGACATTTTGGATAATAAGTTTGATTTGATCCAAGACTTTTATATTACAGTCCATATTTTCTAATGCTGACTTTAAAAATATATTTGACAAAAATGATACAAGACAATTCCTTACCCCTGTGTTTGCTTTGATTAATTGCCTAAAGAAAGAATGAGTTACTCTTTAGTGTTAAATTTGGTTGTATGACACAAGTATGTAGATAATTGAATCACTGGGCATTTTATTCAGAGTACAAAAATAATTAAAACAAAGGATGAATAATCCAGATCTGATTCCCCATTTCTAGGCTTCACTTTTCTAACTGCAGTTTAAAATTCAACATTTATTGAGCAGCAGCTGACTCATAGGTTTTTTGTATGCTGTCTCACTCAATTGTCTTAGCACATTTGTTGATAATTACATTAGAACCCAGAGGTCAACAATTTGCAATAGATGTGAACCCACATTCCCTTATTTTCAGTCTGTCAAAGTATCCTTAATGATGTA
This sequence comes from Phodopus roborovskii, assembly GCF_943737965.1. Classification (NCBI taxonomy): domain Eukaryota; kingdom Metazoa; phylum Chordata; class Mammalia; order Rodentia; family Cricetidae; genus Phodopus; species Phodopus roborovskii. The sequence continues at coordinate 4,542,971 of NW_026126436.1, forward strand.
GAAAAACAAATGAGAAATGAGATTTTTAAAACTACAACTCTGATTAAACATCACACCTCCAACAGGGATTTTGTCCTTATGAGTTATGGCTGCACAAGCCTGACATGGCCTGGCAAGGCAATGTCCTGCAAGGCATGGTCACACAAGGCCTGTGACTCTTGCAAAATAGACCTGCAGAAAATCTGCATGAAATGAATGTTGCTTTCTTTTCCTCAGTGGTCACGTGCCACATACCTGGAAATGCCTTAGTGTCCATCCTTTTCCTACTTGCTATTTGAAAAATGGAGAAAATATCACTATATTAACTAGACCACCACCTGGGACACAAAACAAATTTTACAAATTCAAAATGATTGAAAATTCCCCTTGTAGCCTATCTGACCACAACTCCAAAACTCTCAAATTGACAGCAATAAAACATCTAATAGATATACATATTCATGGAGATTAAGACACTCATTACTAAACAAAGATGGGCCAAAGAAGAAATCAAGAGAGAAATTTTTAAAAAACATCTGAAACTAAATGAAAATGAAGACTAACACAAAACCTCTGGGACATGTTGAAAGCAATCCTACAAAAGAATTTATAACTCTAAATGCCTACATTAAAATTCAGAAAGAACACAAACAAATGGCTTAGCAGTGCAACTCAAAAAGTTGGAAAAACAAAAACAAACCCTAACAAAAACAAAATCTAAACCCAATTAATGGCAAGAAATAATAAAAATAGAGCAAAAATCATTGAAATAAAACAAACAAACAAAAACTAATATAAAGAATCAACAAATCGCTGGGTGGTGGTGGCAAGTGTCTTTAATCCCAGCACTCGGGAGGCAGAGGCAGGTGGATCTCTGTGAGTTCAAGGCCAGCCTGGTCTAAAGAGTGAGTTCCAGGACAGCCTCCAAAGTTGAAACAAACAAATAAAGTCAACAAATCTAAGAGCTGGTTCTTTGAGAAGATACACAAAATTGATAGACCCTTGACCCAACTAACCAAAAGAAGGAGTGAAGTCACTGACAAAACCAGAAATGAATAGGGAAAATTGCATCAAACACCAAAGAAATGCTGAATATTATAAGGGAATATTTTTAAAACTATTGCTCTATGAAGCTAGAAAATCTAAAAGATGTGAATGATTTTCTAGATTCAGCCAAACAACCAGAGATAAAAGCAATGTAAACAGACCTTATAACAAATGAAGAGATCAAAATAGTAATAAAAAAAAACCCTTCCAGCTAAAAAACAGAAACAGAAACAAAAACAAACAACCCTTTCCCCCAAAAAGCAACTAGTATTCTTAAACTCCTTCTGTGAAGACAACAAAAAACTACAGTCCAATAGACACTAAAAAGAAATCAATAAAATAGTTTTAAATAGAATAAAGACATATATAAAAATATTATTCAGCAAGACCAAATTGGCTTCATTCCCTAAATTTATTAAAAAAGATTTTAATAAAAAGTCACCTAAATGGACTTAAAGTTAAAAATCACATGATCATCCTAGTAAATACCAAAAACAAAACAAAACAAAAAACCCTTTGGCAAAAATCCTAAATGCCTTCATAATAAAAGTTCTAGAAAAATAGAGATAGAAAGAACCTACCTCAACACAATAAAAGCCATATCATCACCCTAAATGGAGAAAAGCTCATAATAGTTACAGTGAAGTCAGGAACTTGGCAAGGATATACCTACTCCTATACCTATACCTACTCCTTTTCTACATTGTGTTTGAAGTACTAGCTGGATACAAATAGAAAAAAGCTAACTACCCTTTATTTTCACATGATATGGTACTATATAGTAAATGTCCCCCAAATTCTTATATGGAGAACGATTGTTTGTATGTATGTATGTATGTGTCAATGTGGCAAGATATAGTCAACTTCCACAAATCAATAGCTTTTCTATTTCAACAACAAACAAGAAAAGAGATCATGGACATACTTCCATTTACAGTGTCCCAAAGAAAATAAAATATCTAGGAATAAACCTAACCAAAGGAATGAAAACTTTAAACCCCTGAAGAAATAGCTATAGAAAGACACCAGAAAATGGAAAGATATTTTACGTTCCTGAATTAGTAGAAGATGTGAAAATGACATGCTATCAAAGCTATTTACAGATTTGATGCAATCCTAATCACAATGCCCATCTCAGTTTCACTGAAATATAAAAACCTACCTTAAAATTCTTGTAGGACCACAGAAGAGCCTAGGTAGCCAAACAATTCTGAGCAAAAATAACAATACTGGTGGGATTATTATCCCAGATCTTAGCTATAATAAAGAGTCATAGTAATAAAAACAATGTGGTTTTGGCACAAAAACAGACATGCAGACCAATGGAACAAAATTGGAGACCCAGACATGAGAACATGTAACTTCAGCCACTTAATATTTAACAAAGGGGCCAAATGAAGCTTCTTCAGCAAATGGTGCTGGAAAAACTAGATGGCCACATGCCAAAGAATGAAATTGGCCTATATCTGTCACATTGCACAAAAATAAACTCCAAATGGATCAATGACCTAAAAGTGTAACCTGAAATACTGAAACTTCTAGAAGAAAACATAAGCAATACCCAGCATGATATAGTTGTAGCAAGGGACTTTCTGAATAGGGCTTTATTTGTGGAAGAATTAAACCCCAAAATTGACAAGTGGGGCTTCATGTAACTGAAACAACCAAATGATGAGCATACACATAGGATGACAGAGAATCTCTGCCAGCTGAACATCTGACAGAGGATAGATATCCAGAATATAAAAAGAAGTCAGAAACAGAGTCAAAACACTAATCAAAACAAAAATAACCCATTCAAAAAATTGCTCTGGGATCTGAATTGAGAATATCAAAACTAAACAATAGGTGGCTAAGAAATGTCTTTTTAAAATGTTCATTAAGGAAGTTAAAATCAAAACAACTTTGAAATTTCATCATATGCTAATCAGGATGTCAGAGATCAATGGAACAGCTGAGAACAAATGCTGATGGGTGTTTCAGAAAGGGGATTGGGAACAATAGAGAAGGGAATAGCAGTAATGATCTTGATCTGGGAAATGGGAAAAGAGGAACTCCTTAGAGAAGGGATAAAAGCAAATAGATAATAACATGGAAGAAGGTAAAGGATGCAGTATACAGGTGATTGATAGGGGAAATGTGGAAGGGGGGACTCTTTATGGAAGAAGAAGGTAGACAAATACAGAAGAAGGAGGAACATGGATAAAATAATAAGAATGTCTGGAAAAAACACAAGAAATTGTACTATTAACTATTTACCTTAAAACCCTATAACACACATAATTCCTTTTACAAATATGCATATGTGTTTTTAAATGAACTTTTCTCACTTGGGCTGACAATGCTCCCTCCAAGGGCTGAAGAACACCTAACAAAACCCCAGTACTCAGTATCAGGCATAAGAAGCCTTCTTTCGATTTGTTGGCCAGGGCTACTCAAGAGACTTCCAAAACATATAGCCTATTGCTGTTGCCCTTGGTTAACCCCAATAAGTGGAAGGTAAGTCCTTATTGGGAAGACATCATACACTTCAGACACAGGGCCTAGAGACCCATGAGCTGGAACATACCTGAATGCTCCCTCCCTGCTGAGAACTAACTTTCATGGTCCCAGATATCATCATTTAAGCTTTCAAAGGAGTGAAATAAATATCAGTCCTTCCCAGATGATTCCTATGAACCATATCAACATCCAGCATACCATGATACCTCTAAGTGTATAGCAGAGCCACACATACCTTGATGGTTACCATTAGCTCTCTAATTTGACTTAAGACTGCTCAACAACAACAACAAAAGAAACTGGGCCAAGTACTGGAAACCCAGCTAACCACTCAGTGCTAGTGAAGTCCTGGTTATTGGAGGAGAATCTACAACCTACAATTGACTAAACCAGCATTTTCTCTAACAACAATCTATAAACATTTGTCCTTCTACACATAGATAAGTGCAGTCTTCACCCCTCGTCAAAGAAAGTTCTCTGTGAAAAGGTTGATACCATTACAAAGAACTACATCCAATCAAAATGCAGACTTAGGGAGCCCAGTCCCAAAACACTCCTGAAACTGAGACTCAGGAACATTTATGAAGTGACAGCCAAAAGATAATTAGAGCAGCAGATCAGGGAGTTTACTGTGAGATTTTATCTCCTAACAATATCAGAAGCTACAGCCATAAAGCCTCACCAACATGATTGTACAAATATGAGCTGAAGAAGAGTGACACCACTGAACATGTCCAACTGAAAGGAGAAAAGCCTACAGAGGCCTATATGAAACTAGGAAACAAGGAGTTGGGGAGGTGATCCTCCTAGGGAAGAACATACCAATTGGTTATCCAGTGCCAAACATTCAACTCTGAAAATATACTTACAGGTAGCATTACATGGGCTGAATAAATCACATTTAGGGATATATGTATATATATATATATATATACATATGTGTGTGTGTGTGTGTGTGTGTGTGTGTGTGTGTGCAATAACAATGCATTTAAAAAAAGATGTCATGAATTTGAAGTAGAATAGGGAAGAGCATATGGGAGGGTTTGGAGGGGGACAGATTCTACAATTATATTATCATGTAAAAAATACAAATCACAAACACTAAAATGTATGAAAAATTCAGACAAGCAAGAGATAGAAAAACAAGTACAGGAGAGCCATTGCTTAGCAATAAGTAGATGTCTCTGAGCTGGTAAGAATGCCCATCACATCTCAGCGGTGTATGATTTAGTAGATTCAGAATGAAGGACATTTTGGTCAGAAAGGAACCTCCTGGAATTTAAGCTAGGCTGTGTGAAGGAAACTTCTTACATTTGTGTTATCTCTTGGTTTGGCTTCGTGTCCTACATCTCTAGCTTCCTCCCATTGGCCAATGAATTGAACAATTTTATTGGCTCTCTCTTATCAGCCTACCCATCGGCCTGGCTCAGTAAGTACCTGGCAGAAATCTGTTGTATGAAAGCCCAGGGTTCATTCAGCTCATTATGTTTTTCCCTCCTCTTATCCCAGTTTGTAGCCTTCTTCAGAAAGTCTTGAATAAAGCCTTTTCTTCTACTCAATCTCAAGAAGTCAGTAGAAGAGAACATATAAGAACAGGCCAGTTCTGTTTATTTAATCTTCTTTCATTCATTCATTCATTTATTCCAAACTATTTTGCTAATGCTTTCTCAAATCTAGGCACTGTGCCAGGTACAGAGGATTTGAGGGGATGGTATAATCTGACTTTCAGCCTAGATCAATGGGTTGGATATCATGATAAGGTACCTCAAAGATGGGAATGCCGGCGTAGGATAGCACAAACAGAAATTTTGCAGCTTAGGCTTTTAAAATATGTCACTTTCACAACTTGGTGCCAGAATTCCTTGTGAACAAATGTGTTTCAAGTTTGTTTGGGCTCAAAGTACAATGTTGCCTATGAGCCTTCTACTCTTGTTTCTGCACAAACCAGAGACACCCTTGCTATGAAGCTGGCTAAAAGAACTATAAACAACACCCCTGTATAGCCAAGAGCTGTTCCTTCTACCTGAGAAGTCACCAAGGCCCTTGGAATGTGGTGAGCTCATTTTGTGTATGGTGATGCTTTTGTTTCTGAACTACTTATGGGGGGGCACAACCAGTAAAAAGTTAAAAACTATAAATAATAAACAAAAATCTGTGTGCTTTAACTTGTACTGTGAATCTGAGGAAATATTTCAAAAGAAATACACGTTTTTCATTGAGTTAATCTTGTAAGAGCCCTGTACATTGTGACTCCTGAACTAAGAGGAGAGGTTTTAGTCTTAGTTTATCCTTTTATTAGACTTTCAAAGTGGATATCTAATCCCTTAAGACCAGTATGGCCCCTATTTCCAACGTCTTGGCTAATGCCTTCTTGGAGGGTGGGACCTTTTGAAAGCATGTACAGGCAGGAGGGCTTTTCCTCTGGGAACCTTCATCTCGCTGTGGAGATGGCAAGCTTGACACACAGAGCATCCCAGACTGTGTCACAGAAGGTCACCGAGTATGTAATCCATCATGCTGTTTTGACACAACCCTTATAGCCTTGCCGAGATAGTGGGTCATTAAGTGCGTTCAACACAGATGAGGACGAACCAGATTATATATGAGTCAAATTATTTTTTTCTCGGTCATGAGGGATATTAGTGTGGAGATGGATCTGATAGAGGCTTAAACAGAATTGTTTTGCCTGGACACCTTGAAGGAGAACAGCAGTATTGTCTACCCTTACCATCCAGAGAAATGAGAAGAACTTAGGGTAGGACTGCAAAGACCTCAAACTTGATCCTGGCTTTGGACTTAGGTTCTTATTAGACACTCATTACAAAGTACTTTTGTACTTTGCACAGTATTAAGGGACACAATTTGTTGATTATGTGCCTACAGTTAGCATATCTTTTGGGGTGATGTACAAAATATTAGTGACACGGTCTACTGAAGAGAAATTGCAACATACACTTCCAGTTTCTGTGGACTACTACTCCTAGGAGAATTGGTCTTGGAAAAATAAAGTTAAGGGGGGAAAAAACAAGAAATAGAGATCTTTTAGTCAGTGACCCCATTTCATCTCAGAAGCAATAACAACAACAATAACAAAAAGTACAACACTCAATATTTTTATAGACAAGCAAAAATTTGAACTGCCATGATTAATCATATCATATGACAGATATGTCAATGAACCAATTGAATTAAAAAGCTTCTTGATTTGGTGAAGTAAAGAATAATTCTTTAACCTAAGGAGCTATGACTCAGTTGTGAACACTCAGCTCAAAATATATTCTGGGAAAACAGAGATGACTGCTGTCAGTACTATTACCATTATTAGTTGCTATTATCACATTTTTAAAAGTACATGATTTTAAAAAAAGACATGTACTTATCTTGAGGATCTAAAACGTAATTGGAGAGAGAAAGAAAAATTCAGGCTTCCATGATTTCATTTAATTCTGCTAACTCAATGTTTTCCTATAATTAAAAGGCCAAAAGGATTTTTACATTTACAGAAAAGGAAGATAAATTAGAAAGCTGAGGCAAAATAAATAACATGCAAGTTGGTGATTATCACACAATGCAGTGACTTCCAATTAATTCAGTCACAGTTTAATTAAAACCGAAGTTTTATTTGTCCATATCCCAGGAAACTGGTGATCTGCATTTGTATTGTGGGAGAAGCAAACACTTTGCTCACCTCTAGGAGTTATTACCAAGTAACTCAATAATGATTTCTTTGGACTAAGCTAAGCCTCGATCAATCACAAAATTTATCACCCTCATAATAGAATGACCGCTACTTGAATCTTCTTAAGTTTGTTTGACTTGTGTATTCACCAGACATTCTTATTCCAGTAGGTCCAATGTTAATATCAAAAGGTCAGCATCTACTGTGTTATATATCATGGGCCAAATGCGTAGAAGAAGCATGGTATTGCTTTTGTACTAAGAAACCTAAAATCAGTTAGGAAAGCATGTTCACAACATATTTTATAAACATGTATTTATTTATATATGAGTATTCACCTGCATGAATACACACACACACACACACACACACACACACACACACACACACACACACACACACACATGTTCCTGGTGCTCTCAAATGTCAGAACAGGGTCTTGGATGCCCTGGAACTACAGATGATACTGAGTCAACATATGGGTATTGGTCCTCTATTAAAAGCAACCAGTGCCCCTAACCACTGTGCAATCTCTCCAGCCTTTCACCTCACATCTTTCAGTCTTGCTGCCTTCCATCCTCAAAGCTCCTGACTACTTTAGTCTGACCAATCCTCAAAAAGAAAAAAAAATCTCATTTTTGTTGTTCTTTCCAGGAGCATCAAATCCAGTTCTATGGAACCCATACAGTGGGGCAACTATGTAAATCCCTTATCCAACCTTACCCAGAATGTTCACAATGAGCTTGGTTTAAGCTGTGGTCCCCACCTGACCATCACCACTCTCCTCTGTGTAGGTATATTCTACATGTATTTCAACTTCTTTGCCTTCACAAAATTTGCCAGAACACACTTCCCCTTTCCCATTCATGTGAGTTTTTGTTTTGGCAAAGATATGAGAAATGCATAAACCAAATCTGGGCAATGGCTTCCTATGTGGAGGCCTGAATGTATGTTCTTGGTGTTAATATCCAGCACTGTGTCCTCCATATAGTAGCATCAACAAATACAAGGCATGGTAGACAATGATAAAAGTGGTATGGACTCTGTCATTTACTTCTACAAACATTTCAAATACATTGACATGCACAATCAGACATTTAATTTTACTTGTATCTTGCCTTTTCCAGACACAGTGTATCTCCTAAGAGTTTGGAACATGACTGCTATTTTCCTTTATTCTAAAACATGTTTCCAGGTTTAATTTAATTAATTTGACATCACAGACACAAATATCTGTAAAATCAAATATAAATATCCATGCCACTACTAAAGGCTGTGAGTTAATTACTATTCTTTAACAATATTAGTGCTCTGTTCTTGTACTGACACTTCATTTCTCAGTCTAACAGGCTATTTATTTAATTAATAGCTACTTCCTATTAAGATCCATTAGTATCACAAGTTGTTTCTAGCTAGCCTTGACAAAAATAAATAAGGAGTACATGTGTTCACTGTACAAATCTTAATTGCCTTGCATTAACATTTCTTGGACAATTACAAGATTCTAATTGAGACCATAAATTAAATATACAGATGCACAGATTTATATAAAAATATAATTTATAAATGTGACATGTTATTTGCTTTAAAGATTATCTTAAATAAAAGTAAAGTAAGTCAACTTTATTCTATAGGACTTTGAATTTCACAAACCAGTAAATAAGAAAATACATGAAGACTTGCTTGTGCTGGTTCCAGCTGTGTTTCCAGGAACTTTTGTGCTTTGGTCTTGGATTGGTTGTTTCTTTGAGTCCTGGATGGATATTGCTCTTGGCCTCTTTGATAATGGATAATGTGTTCTTTTCAACTATAATAAAGCTCCATGTTGCAATCATCCTTGCTTCTATTCACTACATATAGTTTATTCTCTGTTCAGATAAGAGCTTACTAAGAAGGGTTAGAAAGTTGCCTCTGTAGCTAAAAGCACATCTCACTCTAACAAAAGACCTGGTTTGGTTCCGAATACCCATACTGGGAGGACTGATAACCACCTGATCTTCATCTCCAAAGAATCCAATGACCCAGGTCTTTCCAGAAACCTGCATTGGCATGAGCACACATACATACACACACGCACACACAGAGAGAGAGAGAGACAGAGACAGAGACAGAGACAGAGAGAGATGTATGCACACTCACACACATGTATACACATTCACACACATCACACTTTAAAAGTAATATGAATTTTTAAAGAACAAGAACCTACTAAGAAAAAGAGATTTAAGCAGAATAATACTCAAGCCTACCTTGCAAGTAAATAGGACAAGCCATTGCCTGGAATTTGAGCAGACTTTGAAAATGACAACTGAGATAGAAGGAGGAATCTAGCATCATTGTTTCTGTTTCCTGGATTTTGAAAGACTTGACTTTGCCTTGAGGAAATCAAATAGATAAATATGGATGACACAGTGTATGGTCTTTCTTGTTTTAATAATGTGGGACTTAAATCCAGCACACACCAGGTCTCTGTCAACCTGCATTACATTTGTGACCAGATCATTTAATGAAATTATTGAATTATTAAAGAATCTCTTCTCACCAAGCCATTCATCATTGTTTAGAGATTTATAGTTCATAAGCGAAACAGTCTCAAGAGGATGCTGCTACTCTACTACAGGAAGGTGCTGACTGTCAACACAAAGACCTAGGAAACTGGTTGGGGAAGTCTCATATATAACGACCTTAAAAAAAAAAAAAAAAGATCTTGAGTGCTTTTTAGCTACAAAATATACTTAGTGGAACTTGGCTATATTCTCAGCAGTCAAGGCAAGATAGTTTGGGTCAGCCAAACACAGGAACTATCCAGTGAAAAAAGATGTGTAGAAGGGTTAAATACCACCCCTCCCTGTTCCCCAAGCTCTACAACTATGTATGCACACCATCCACGTGCAGAATCAAGGCTGTAAGTCAAAAGCTAAGAGCACATAGGTGCATGACACCGTACTAGTGGGTCCCCACACTTGTGTCAGAATCACAAACCATCCATCCATCAGAAGGGATTTCAGCAGGGAGAAATTATTTTGTGTGTGTGTGTGTGTGTGTGTGTGTGTGTGTGTGTGTGTGTGTGTGTGTGTGCGCGCGCGCGCCCAAAGTCACATGGGAAGCAAAAATCTAAGTTTGAAGACAGAGCTTCTCCAAATTGTATAGATACTCTCCACAGTGAATTTTGTCAAGGACCACTTGACAAGCTGTTTAAACTCTTCCATTGTGTCCTTCAAGGTAAAGTGTCACACAGATGTTTTCAAACACTGGCTTATGAAAAGATGGTATGGCTCATCCACATGAAAGTGTTTTCTATCTTTTCAATTCAGAGTGATTCAATAGGACTCTTGGGAAAGCATTTTGCCCCACAGAGAGTTTGTGGAAATCATTAGAACATTGCAGATTTGGATAGGTTTTAATACATGTTCTAAAATCTCTTCCCACAAAATACTAGTAAATGGAGTGAAGCAGTGACTGTCCTTTGACCCAGTTAATATACTAAAGCTTTTACAGACAAAAAGAGACATAGTCCTCTCAAAATCACTAGTACTACCATTTGCTAAATATGTTACTCTTTTTAATAAATGGCTGCTAGCATGTCAAACACTAAAGCAGGCATGAAAACAGTGTTGAGGAAGCAAAGAAAAGACAATCCTTCACAGAAATGGAAAAGTACATTAATTAAAAGCAAAATATCCACTACTATAAGTAAAAAAAAACAAGCTAATGAGACTGCAGTATTCTGAGCTTAAATAATTTAATAGAAGCAATACATTTCTTTGAGATCATAGTATGTCCTGTTTATCCTAAGACTACTGGGGTCCAATGGTGGGTTTGGTACTTCCCAAATGTACATTAAATGATAGAATTAATTCTAAATGAATTTTTAAAAATCAATTACAACAGTGTTTTTGAATAAAGGATCAGAAATTTACCCACAAACTTAAAATCCAAAACATAATAAAGGCAGTTTACAGCAAGATGATTGCCAACATCAAATTAAATGTTAAAGACTAAACATCAAAGTGATTCCACTTAAACCAGAAACAAGACAAGGCTTTCCACTCTCCATTCATCTATTCAATACGCTCCTTAAAGCTCTAACTAGAGCAATGAGACAATTAAAGGAAACCAGGAGGATACACATTGGAAGGAAACAAGTCAAAGAACCATTATTCACAGATGATATGATAGTATTCATAAGTGACCCCCCAAAAAATTCTACTAGAGAACTCTTACAACTGATAAAAACCTTTAGTGAAGTGGCTGGATACAAGATGATCTCAAAAAAAAAAAAAAAAAAAAGTTGCCCTCCTATATACAAATGATAAAGGGGCAGAGAAAGAAATTAGAGAAACAATGCTCTATACAAGAGCCACAAACAGTAACTCAAACCAAGCAAGTGAAAGACATTATGACAAGTACTTCAAGTCTTTTAAGAAAGAAATTGAAGAAGATACCAGAGGATGGGAATATCTCCCATACTCATATATCAGTAGGATTAAGATAGTAAAAATAACCATCTTACCAAAAGCAATCTAAAGATTCAATGCAATCCCCATTAACATTCCAATACAGTTCTTTACAGACATTGAAAGAACAATACTCAACTTCATACAGAAATATAAAAGAAACCCAGTATAGCTAAAACAATCTTGTATAATAAGAGAAATTCCAGAGCTATCACCATCCCTGATTTCAAACTGTACTACAGAGCTATAGTAATAAAATCCAAATAGTACTGGTAAAAAAACAAACAAACAAACAAACAAACAGGTAGATCAACGCAATTGAATCAAAGACCCAGATGTCAATCCACACATATGGACAGCTGATTTTTCATGAAGATGACAGAAATACACAATGGGAAAAAAAGAAAACATTTTCAACACATAGTGCTGGCCTACTGGATATTGGCATGTAGAAGAATAAATAGGTCCGTAACTATCACCCTGCACAAAACTGAAGTTCAGGTAGATCAAAGACTTCAACATAATTCCAGATACACTGAAGCTCATAGAACAGAAAGTGGGGAGTATTTTTAACACATTGGCACAGAGGGCAACTTCCTGAGTAGAAAGAACACCAATAGCACAGAAACTAAGATCCACAAGCAATAAATGGGAGCTCATGAAATTGAAAAACTTCTGTAAGACAAAGGACATCATCAGTAAGGCAAAACAGCAGCCTATAGAATGGGAAAAGATCTTCACCAATCCCACATCTGACAGAGAGATGATTTTTAAAATATATAAATACCTCCAGAAACTATTTCAAAGTGTGAAAAAAACCCCAAACAATCCAATTTAAAAATGGGATACAGATCTAAACAGAGAATTCTTAATAGAAGAATCTCAAATTGCTGTGAAACACTTAAATGCTTAACATCTTCTTTATTCATCATGGAAACACAACTCAAAACAATTCTGAGATTCCATCTCACACCTGTCAGAAGGACAATGATAAAAAAAACACGTGACAACTCAGACTGAAGAGGATGTGGAACAAGGGCAACAAGCCCCCAGTGCTGGTGGGCTGCAAACCTGTACAGCTTCTTTGGAAATTAATATGGCAGTTTCTCAGAAAATTGCAAATTGATATACCTCTAGACTCAGCTATACAACTCTTAACATATAACCAAGGATGTTTAAAAATACCAAAGGGGCACTTGGTCAACTTTGTTCATAGCAGCTTTATTTGTAATAGGGAGAACCTGAAAACAGCCTAGATGTCCATCAACTGAAGAATGAATAAAGAAATTTGAAGAATAAATAAAGAAATTGTGGCACATTTACACAATGGAGTGTTAGTTGTTAAAAAAACAATGACATGAAATTTGAGGACAAATGGACTGAACTAGAAAAATTCATCCTGAGTGAGGTAACCCAGACTGATAAAGATAAGCATGTTATGTACTTACTCGTAAGTAATGAATAACTATGTTATAATCCACAGACCTAGAGAGGCTATGTAACAAGGAGTGCTCAAGGGGAGACACTCAGATCTTTCTGTGAAGGTGAAGATGAGATATTTTGTGGGTGGACTTGGGATGGGAACATGAGAGATCAGTTTGGGGGAAGGCTAGAGGGGTAGAGTACTGAAAGCAGAGGAGGATTTCAGGATCAGGTAGAAACCTGATGCAAGGAAAACTAGCTATCTACAAGGGTGACCCTATCTAAGACTCCTAGCAGTTGCAGATATGTAACTTGAATTGGCCATCTCCTGTGACCAGGCAGGACTCCAATGGATGGATTGGGACACCAACCCAACCACATAACCCTCGATCTATAGTCTGTCCTGTCTATGGGTAAGAGTGGTGCAGAGATTGAGGGAGTAGCCAACCAGTGACTGGTTCAACTTGAGACCTATGCTATGAGAGTGAACCCATGCCTGACATTGCCTGGAATGCCAGTACCCATAGGCTGGAGAGCCCAGAGACCTAGGATAAGACCAAACATGACTGGAAGAAAAAAAAATGTTAACATAATGATACCTAAAGATATTTTGCTATACTCATAGATTGGTGCCTAGCACAATTGTCATCAGAGAAGCTTCATCCAGTAATTGATATGAACAGATGCATTTTGAAATTAAGACTTTATAATTTTGAGTATAGTTTATAGAATTTTTTGTACTTTTCTACAATTTCTCCCTATATTTATTTTGCTAAAAATACATAAATTTAATGGAAGCATACTATAAATGGAAGCATATTAAAAAGATGGTGGTAGCTGTTAGTGAAAGAGTTAAGTATGAGAAACTCTGTTACCAAAATAATTTTTCATAAGCAAGTATGACATTGTCTTATTTTTTCCAACATGGTTACACATTCTACTGGAGATAAAGGGTTATTCTCCACTTCCCTACCTATAGTAACAGTCGGAAGGTCTGTTTCATTCTGAGTTTTTGTGAACATTGCACAGGTAGCAGAACAAATAATGGTACTTGGAGAAATAGAAGGCATTATTCACCTGTCATTGTAATCTCATCTTCTGTGGGTAAGGCTATTTCAAGCTCTAGGCTTCATGTAAGCTGAAAAACACCTCAAACTCATGCTATATCAGCACTGATTAATTCTTCATCCCTTTTGAAACTCCATGGAAAATGGCTGTGGATCCAGTGTCAGAGTTCCTTAAGGACTGAGCAGAAGCCAGCGCCTCAAGGTCTGGGTGCTCTCAAAGACACTCAGTTTTGCATTGAGGGACTAGGAAAATCTCTCAATGTCTCCAGGCCTGGCTTTCCTTATCCACACAACAAAGAGTTGACCTAAATAATCTCCTAGTTCAAAAAGTTTGACTCCAGCAGCTTCTCAGAGCCCCACATCTGTAGCCCCTCTACAAAGAAGAGAACATGAGACCTCCTTCTAAGACATCAGCAGGCCTCCATCTCCATTTCAAATGCCCTATTCTTTGGCGGTGTCACTCAAACTCAATAAAATCAAGCCAGGCAGACACATCAGGTGGGGATAAGACATGGCTGCCTGAGCTCAGAGATCTCTGAATTCTAGTTTCAGCCAGGTTGCTCTCTCAGGACACATCATGTACCCTTTCTAAAACATGAAGTTTCCGGACATCATTAGTCTATCTCACAAGACTGTTTCAAAAAATAATTTACAAAAATAGTGGTGTAAAAGAGTTTTCAGGATGAAATGCTAAACATGCTGAGTATTTGTACCCTGTCCAACTAATAAAGCAGCTGTTAGTTGAAAGTCCTTAAGAATATAACTACTTAATCAATATGACACCAGCAGTCTGACAAATTAGCGTGGAGCCACAGGCCAGAGACCTGGAAGAAATTAAATTAGTGCTTAATAGAAATTGGACTGTGAGCAAGATGGCTTCTGGAAATTTAAAATCCAATTCACAAAACTAGAACAGAGCCCTGTGTGTCTTCAGGGTTAGGTGCGTGATACAGCCAGGACTACTCTAAAAGAGACACATTCCTAAATCATGAGGCAGTGTTGGGGAGCAGATGTGAAGGGAGAGCTCGTGGAAGTTTTAAATATGTCTTTAAGCCTAACTTGTAAAATATGCTTCATAGTGGATCTGAAGAAATACCTTTCAGCTGAAAAAAAAAAAAAAAAAAAAAAAAAAAAAAAGCATTGCTGTGATTCTAAATAAATGTCTGCTGTGTCAGATCTCTTTTCTCTAGTCCTATACAAGACACTTGCAAAGGTTGATAAAGGGCATATGCCTGGTGGCATCCATGCAGAGCTCAGAAAGACAGATCAGTTAAGTTGTGCTGGACCTCATCTGAGAATTCTAGTGAGTGATCATTCTGTTGACTGATCTATCTGATTTGCTTACTTCTTTTTTCTCTCGTTCTTTCTTTCTTCCTTTCTTTCTTCTTTTTTTCCCCCACAGCCAACATTGTCCTTGGGATATATAGGATAACTTTGTTGAAGGAAGTACTTCAGTTAAGCAAATGGGCTGAATAAGTGAATAAGACACTTGTTCTTATCACCCCTTCCTTATCTAAGCTAATACATCTTGAAAACATAGCAAAAGTCTAAACTCTTGGGACCAGCAGAAGTGTTCCTTGATATTTCCTCGTTCCATTGCTGGATCCAAGGGTTTAGTTGTGGTCTGACTCCCTTACCACATTTCCAGTCTGTCACTCTGTCTTGTCTCTCAGAGGCAATGGGAAGCATCAGCTCCTGACACCCATCCAAACAGAAAGGAAACCTTTTGTTAAAACAGCAGCCTAGATATTTCTTATTCCACAGAGAAGTCAATAAGGTATTAATGGCTACAAATGTTCTTAAATACTGTTCTAGATACCCACTTCTGGGTTTGCTTTTTGGAGCACTGTGTGAACAGGTGAATGGGACTTGAGAACACAAACTCCAAAACACGTTATCTCAAGTCTGGGTGTCATGAATATCAGCTTGAGGGCACTGAAAGAGACACCTCAGATTCCCTATTGTTCTATTTCAGGTGCCAGAAAAACAAAATGTTTTCAATTTACACACACACACACACACACACACACACACACACACACACACACCTCAGAAGGAAAAGAGAAGGCAAGGGAGGGAGGCGGGGGAAGAAAGAAGAAAGGAAGGAAAAGAAGAAGGAAGGGCCAAGTGTGTTCGCCCAGCTCTCTGTATAAATATCCGTCTCTTCATGGATGTGAACCAATGAGTGTGTTTTTGACAGCTGTCACTCTGACATTGCTTGCTGGCATCTAAAAATATATCATAGGTTACAACACAGACCAAAGATGAAACTTCTGTTTTCCCAAATGCTTTCCCTTCCTGTTCTGAACTTCATAACCAGCAAATGAAAATTTAATTTCTTGAGAAATGAGAAGCAAATTAAATCACATAGGATCGGTGTCCAGTCTTTTAGAATGCATCAGATGAACTGAACTATTATGTGATTTGAACTTGAACAGAGATTTGAACAGAATTAGAGAACACAGCATATTTACCTACAATTTCTGAAAGGAGCAAATCAGACAGTTTGCTGGGAGGACAGGGAAGTGAACAAGTCTCCAGGGATGCCTTTTATCTGCTACCTCTCTTCTAGCCTAAAAATAAGCCCAACCCAAATGAGCAATCCCTCAAATTTAGAAAATTAAATATTTATTTCTGTTATTATTTTCATACTGAACAGAAACATGAAAGAAATCTTTTCCTCAATAGCTACATCTAATTCAATATGAAGTTCTCAAAGAGGAGTGCACAGGATGTGGTAAGGGGCCATTAAATGTGTGTGCTAACAGTTTGCAAGGCATCTGGTACCATTCCATCACCTAGAAATCTAAGAATCAAATTAACAGATTCAATTCTGCCAAAGTTATCAAATTATTTGTCAAAGGGATTTTCAAAGCAGGCTCTTTTCCAACATCTGTTCTACCCATGCAGTGTAGATGCAAGATGACCATCTATTTGGTTTGTTGAGATGGCATATTACCAGTTTCTAGTCTGACTAAACACTGCTCCTTCAATCATAAAGGACCACAGTTATTAAATCTGTTAACAGAAAACTTTAATAAACTGATTGAGCAACTAAGACTTGATAGGGGTGGTTTAAATATTTGATTTGAATTGTAAAATACACACATAGTTTATAAATATGTTAAGTGTCTGAGGCCACCTATCATGATGTTAAATGAATATCCATGAACTGCAATACAGTAAGTGAATACAGAGCCCTTTCTCCTTCCTTCCTTCTCCCTCCTCCTGATTCTCATCTTCCTCCTCGTCTTAGGAAAGTTAAGCCTTTAGTGAGTCTCAGAAGTTTTGTTCATTCTAAAAAACTTAGTCATCCTTCCAAATGTGGATGTCCAGACTTGTTATTCTGTTGAGATCAGATAACATGCATTGACAAAAGCCACCAGAGAAAGCACTGAAATTAAGTCACTCACTGGGACTTTATTTGACAATATCTTAAAAGAACTCAGGAATGAATGAGTGTCAGTTTGTCTGAGCTCTATGGATGGTAACCAGAAGGAGAGCTGGAATTCCAACATGTGTCAACCATGGTGATCCATAGACAAGTGACTGAAACCTAAGCAGTGAGGGTATGGTCCATCTGTCACTCATGTGTCCTGATTAGGGGCAGGAAGTCTTCCATCAGCAGCATCAGTGAGCTAGTCAATGTGTTCACTGCTGAGCACAGTTTTCAAATTTAGCTCTTACTCGGTACGAGGTCTACACTTTTCCCTTGCCTGTGATTTTTTTTTTTTCTTAAATATACACAATCTCTCCAGAATCTTTGTTGACTCATTGTGGGTCCTTTGGAATGCTGTCCTTTCAGAAGCCTTTAGTTAGGTAGTCAAATGTGTACCAGAAAAGCTGTCATTGATCTCTTAAAGTAAAGCCTACTGCTTAGCCCAAAGGAGCTGTTTGTGATACCTTCTCAGAAAACACCTTTCTTCTTTTCCTATCCAGAAGCAAACTGGAGCTAACTTGATGTGCTAAAGACTGGGAAGAAAAGACCTGAAAACAATCTCCCCAGCCAGTTTGAGGCCAGATTATGTTAGAGTTTCAGACTGCCTAATGAAAACTTTGGTTCTCATTTCAATGCTGCTGCTATCATTTTGACTGCCTAGGAGTGTCTTCCTGTAGCCCATGATTCAGGAGTCCGAGTCAGACCCCACTGGCTATCAATTCAGGCAATAATGTCACTCTCAAATTGATTTCCATTGCTCCTTTTTCCACTGGCTGAGTGGTGAATCAGTCATTACTGGGGTCATGCATCTGAGAACAGGGCTGAGAAAAACCAGTCTCCATTAAGATTTGTTTTCCTGGAGGTGTGAGCTCTTTTTTGACTTTATCAACCCTTTGCCTTGGGATTATTATCATTGTTGGGATGTTTGTAAATATGTTCTTATTTATTATTTATGTCAGTTACTTCTTTACTGCCATGTCTGACTTGACAGGGTCCTAAGGGGAAGAAGCAAGAAATGAGGAGATAAAGAGGATAGGAGATGCTTCCCCTCCCCCTTGTTCCCATCCCCACCTGCCCTCAGTCTACTCACAGAATCTCTTCTATTTTCCCTTCTCAGGGAGATCTGGGTGTCCCTCCCCTGTGCCATAAACCCTCCTTGTTACCTAGTCTCCCTGGGTTTGTGGATTTTAGCATAGCTATTCTTTATTTTACAGCTAATATCTACTTATGAGTGAGTACATACCACATTTGTCTTTCTCAGTCTGGGTTATCTCACTCATTTCAGGGTCAGATAAAAACCTGGCACAGGGGAATCTCCCATCTACAAGGATGACCCCAGCTTAGATTCCTAGTAATAGCAGATATGTAGCCGGAACTGGCCATCTCCTGTGACCATATTGGTGCCTGGTCCAATTGTCATCAGAGAAGCATCATTTGGCAATTGATAGAAACAGATGCAGATCCACAGCAAACATTAGTTCCAGGAATCCCGCAGAAAAGGAAGAGATAGGATTGTATGAGCCAGAGGGGGCAAGAAAACTAACAGAATCAACTAATCTGGACTTGTCGGGACTCACAGTGACTGAGCCAACAACCACAGAGACTGCATAGGACTGACCTAGGCACCCTGCATATATGTTACAATTGTGAAGCTTGGTGTTCCTGTGGGCCACCTAATAGTGGCTTCTTCCATCTCCTTTGCAGGCTTTGGGACCCTATTCCTCATTCTGGGTAGTCTTGCCCAGCCTTAATACATGGGGAGGCACTTAGTCTTTTATATATATAGCAACTTAATGTGCTATGTTATATTGATATTCATGGGAGACCTACCCTTTCCTAAACAGAAATGGAGGAGGAGTGTATTTGGGGGTGGGAACAGGTGGTGGATGGGGGAAGGGTCTGGGATGGAAGGAAGGAGGAGACACTGTGGCTGAGATATAAAATACATACAATACATACATACATACACACTTACATACATTTTAAAAAAGAAGAAGATAAGGAAACTGGGGTCAGGAGATCTTACACAGCTCTGTTTTATGCCAAGCAAATGCATTAAGAAGTACAGTATATTACATACTGTTTGCAGAGGGGAAATGAGCCTAGGTCAGCAGAAAGCTATTATCTCATGAGAAGGCATCAGAAAGCTAATCAAGCGATGTTGCACGGGGGAAGAGGGTTTATCTCAATTGTCACAAACCATGCACAGAATAAACAGCATTAGGACAGACAACTTCAGTTTCTTAAGGGGAGGGGCAGAAACCTAACTCATTCTAGGCCCTGGCCCTGGCCCCAGACCATACCATGCTAGGTCTTCCCCTGGGCACAGAGCTAGGCTCCCTTTATTCTTTCATCAGAGCCTCTGAGAAAGCCTTGGATTGACCTGGCTGCCAACAGTGACAAAAATAACATGACCAAGGCAATTTAAAAAAGGAAGAGTTTAATTGGGCTTACACTTTCAGAGGGTTAGAGTCCATATTGACAAAGCAAAGGCATGTTGGCAGGAACAGCTAAGATCTTAAACCTCAAGAATCCAGATGTAGAGAGAAAACTAACTGGGAATGTTAAGAGTCTGAAACCTCAAAGCCCATCCCCAGTGACACACTTCCTCCAAGGCCACACCTCCTAATCCTTCCCAAACAGTTCTACTAATGGGGACCAAGTATTCAAACATATGAGCCTACGGAGGTCATTCTCATTCAAACCACCACAATGTGAAAATGGTCACTTTCAAACTATTGTTTGTGTTTCTATTGATCAAAATTTAAAATTCTCATTTTATATCATAGCTTCCAACCTCCTGTTAATAAGTCTTCAGGGATAGGAAAATGCTACTTTCCCCCCTTTCTCGTCTTTTTATCTTAATCTCTTCATAGTATCTACAGTCCTAGGTAAAATAGGAAATATTTTTTCCTGCATTGCTGAAGAACAAACTTGCTGTCATTTTTTTTTCTTTTAGCATCTTTCTTCTGTCATTAATAAACTGAAGAATTTGAAAAGCAAGATTAATTGATGGGAGATGTCATTCTGTAAATATGTTTCTCATATTGGTTAATGAATAAAGCACTGTTGGCCAATAGGAAAGCTAGATAGGTGGGACTAGGAGACAAGGAGAAGAGAGGAAGTAGTAGGGAAGAGTTCCAAGTTGGAGGACAGGGAGAAGAACGCCAGCCCTCTCTCCAGCAAGATAAGACCACGTGGAAATACTTAGATTAATAGAAATTGGTTAATATTCAAGACAGATCCAGCTGATAAGAAATTAGTAACTGGCCAACAGAATTACATCTAAATCAGAGTCTCAGTGTGTTATTTGGGGCTTGCATCATGGTGGGACCAGAATGGCAGAAAAACATACTCATAACAGTTAATGGCTTCCAAAGAAGTTTTGCTTTGTTTAAATAACTCAAAGCATGCATCTAATAATTTCATATGAAGCTTAATTTTTAATATAGTTTGCACTCTTGTTTTCAAATCCCAAACTATATCATAACTAGGAGACAGAATATGAGAAACTTGTTTTCCTGTGCATTTACAAGCTTCCTTCCTTCCTTTCTTATTTATTTTAAGTCCTAACTGCATCCTCCTCTTCCTCTTCTCCTTCCTCCCCTTACCTTCCACAAGCCCCCTCAATCCAGCCCTCCTCCATATTCACTCAGGAAGGGGCAGGCCTCCCATGGGCATTAGCAAAGCAAAACATATCACACTGCCATAAAACCAAGCACCTCTCCCTATATTCAGGTTAGTCAAGGTGATCCAGCATGAAGAACAGGTTCCCAAGAGCCAGGCAAAGCACCAGGGAGCCCCTGCACCGATAACACCACAAATATGCCAAGCTACACAACTGTCACAGGTATGCTGAGGGCCTATGTCAGTCCCACGCAGACTTCCTGGATGTTGGTTCAGACTCCTTGAGTTCCCACAAACAAAGCTAATCATTTCTGTGGGTTTTTCTCTGATGTCCCCAACCACTCCCCTGGCTCTAACAGTCACTTCTTCCTCTTTTCAGCAGATTTTTCCAAGCTCAACCCAATGTTTGGCTGTGGGTCTCTGAATCTGCCTCCCTCAGTCATAGGATGAAAGCATTCCAATGACAACTGGAGTAGTCACGAATCTGATTACAAGAGATGCATCCACTCCTGCCAGGAGTTTAGTTGGGGCCATCCTTGTAGACTTGAGAGAGAGTTTCCCTTGTATCAGGCTTCTTCCCAACTCCATAAATCCCCTCTTTCCAGTCATCTCTCTCAACACACTCCTCTTCCTCCCACCCCTCTATCCAATCCCTCAAGTTCCCATGCCCATCCACCTCCAATCCTATCCAGGAGATCATCTCTATTTCACCTTGGCCCTCCTTGTTACCTAGTCTCTCTGAGTCTGTGGATGGTAGCATTGTTATTTACTTTTGAGTGAGTACATACCATGTTTGCCTTTCTGGTCTGGGTTATCACACTCAAGATGACTCTTGTCTGCTCAGAAACACCCTTTAAAAGATATACTACAGGCAGACAATGCTTGCCATGTATTCATAAGTCAGTGAGGTTCAAGTTGAGTGAGAGATTGTGATTTAAAAACTAAGGTGCAAAGTGGCTGAAGAAGACACCTGGCACCAACCTGTGACCTCCACACAGCACGTATGTTGCACATGTATCCACTCACTCCACACAGAGAAGACAAACCACATCATGTCTTCAATGGCTTCAGTGTGATTAGAATTGCTCATGCAGATGACAGAGACAAAATTGATTTGTTCAGTAAATTCAGCCTGTAAAGAGGCCAGCTGGAAATATCACATGGGATAACACACCTAAATTGCACCCCGTGGCTCCCTATGAAACAAAGGAGAAGAAAAATGATCCCCAGAAAAATTGCTGTTTCTAGACTAGTCAGGTTCTCCAGAGGCAAAGAACCAATAGAGTGCATACATATTGCAATGGGGATATACATTACAGGATATATACACTGAGTAGTCCAATAACAGCTCTCCACACACTGGAAAGGATGAGAACGCAGTAGGCATCCTATCCATGAGGCTGATGTTGCAGCAGTCCCAGTCTGGTGCTAGAGCCCTAGAGGATCCCTGGAGAGCCACAGGTATTCAGTCAATCCAGAAGACTGTTCCAGTGTTGTTAAGGAATAGAAGCAGCTGCAGTAGAAGCAGCATGATAAATGGACTCATCAGCAGGGAACAGAAACAGGAGGAAAGCGCAGCCCTCATTCCCCTGAAAACACTTTGTATCTGAGCTGCAGTTGGAAGGTGCTGCCAACTCTTGAGGAGGGTCTTCCCACTTCAGTTAATTCTTCTAGGAAATACCCCTGAAGTTTAGGGCAGGGGGATATCTGTTAGTTAGTTGAGTCAGATCCAATTAAACTGATAATGAAGATTAATATTAGTCATCAAACGCCCCAGTAAGATATATATGGAGATGTGTAGAGGCCTCTTGCAGGTAAACCTGTAACAGTGGCCATACCCCTTCGGGCGTGGCTTCAGGCAGAAGGAAGTGGAAAGAGGGAAGCAGGAGGCTGGTCTAGCTTTTCTGTTGGGTCAGCTAATCCTTTAGGAAGGACAGGGAAACATTCCAGCTGTTCTTTGTATTTTTCTGTGTGTTCCCCCCAATAAACACCCATTTTTTCAGTTGTCTTGGGTCTAGTGAAATTATTACACCCTTGCCTTCAGGGATGCCATCCTTAGGAACGAGTAACCATCTTTTTAACCTTGTTGATATCATCATTGGTCAAAAGATAGTAGGGAAAAACATGAATGGAATCTGCCCTGAGGCTGGTATCACTGAGAACTAACTTTGAAGCAGTTCTATACAAGGCAGACACATGAATTTCTCTTAGGCCATAAGTTTATAAATTCAACCATTTTCATAGAAAACCTAAAGTGTCACATGATGCCTAGCAATGATTCCCACAGGACCCAGAAACTCGGCTTATGGTCTTTCTGTATCATATGAAGATCCATGTGCTCCCATCACCAGGCCTGGCCTTGAATCACTTGTGCATTCCTTCCATAGATGGATGAAGCTTTACATCTTTTTACATCTTTTACAAATCTTATTCTCCTGGAAGGGATTCATGCAATGCCATCAAACATTTGGTCTTATTTCATATGTAGTTAAGAAAAATGCTCTTTCTCTGTAAAGGAGGAACATGGTCATCTGAAAATGTCCTTATCCCTCTGGTCATTCTGTGTCCTCCCCTACCAAGCCCCATTTTTTCTCCTCATGCCTCTCTTGTCTCCAGACACATTAACTCATCTTTGTCCCTTTTTAGCCTGAATGATAATAACCCCAACTTCTAGCTTACTCTGTTTCATCTTTACTTCGGTCAAAAGAATAGCTTTAGCCTTTAATTTTAAAATAATTTTAGGCTGGAGAAGTTAGAAAATCAGTGCAGAGTTCCTATATGATGTTCATCTAGTTTGCCTTCCTATTAATCTCACAGGACCCTAGAACAATTCCTGAAGAGATTTTATTACTGTTTTAATCATCTATATTTGTGAGTTAAAATTACAACAAATTAATCACAATATCCATCACCTCACTTATTTTTATACAAGTTTTTAATTTACTCAAACTTACTTTAAATAGCATTGTTATTGCTTTTAGTATTTCTGCTATGCATTATATCTCAAAACACTTTCCTTCTAATGGAAACTCTGTGCAGTTGATTAGCAGACCCTTGGTTTCTACCCCAGTCCACCTCAGCTTGTGGCAATCATCATCTACTTTCTAGTTCTATGAGTTCAATTTAATGCAATTGTAATAAAAGTGAGATCACACAGTGTTTGTTCTCATGTGCCTATCATTCATTTGGGATAATATCCTCCAGGTTCATCTATGTCATGAAATAAATGTAAGGTTGAATAGTATTTCTTATGTGTTTGTTTCAATGTGTGTATGTGTTTAATAACAAAATATATACAATCATAGAAAAATGTGCTATCCACATGTAATCACTGAATTATTGATGAACATAGGCTAATTTAATATCATTATATGTATATTTTAATTACTTCTTTGAGAGTTTTATATAACATGTAAGTTTTATGTAACATATAAATTGCATTTAGCTTCCTTCCCCTAACCCTTCCTGTATCCACCCCCTTCCTTTCCCACACAACTTTGTGTCCTATTTTTCCCCCATCAAGGCCACTTTGTCCTCAGTGAATAATTTTGTATGTGTGACCTCCCACTGGAGCGTGGTTGATTTATTGAAGGATATACTCTTAGAAAAAATTGACTCGCCCTCTCCCAGAAGCTAACAGTTGCCAATAGCTCCTCAGCGAGAGGTGGAGCTTCATGTCTAAATTTCTCTCTTCATGCTGGGATTCAGTCTAGCTTGGGCTTGCACAAGTCTTGTACATGCTGTCACAGAGCTGTAAGTCCATCTATGTAGCTGTATTGCTGTGCCCGGAAGACACTATTTGCTTGTTAGTCATCCAAGAACCCCCTGGCTGTTACAGACTTTCCACCCTCTCTTGTGAAAAAAATCCCTAAGCCTTTGGAAGGGGTGGTGGCAGTATGTATGTTCTGTTTAGAAATGAATGTTCTATAGTCTCTTGTTCTCTGCTCCTTGACCATTTCTGGGCCTCTCTGTTGATCTCTAAAGCAAAAGCTTCTTTGATAAGAATAGAGACGTGCCTTATTTTTCTTTTTATTGAAAATAAATTTCTTTAATATTACAGAATATTATAGTTTTCTTTCACATAATATATCCTGATTATGTGTTTCCTCTCCTACACCTCCCAGTTCCTTCCAGATATATCCATTTCTGTCTCTCAATAGAAAACAAAAAAGATTCAAAAATGAATATATTATTAATATAATACAATATTATAAGTTAAAAAATTAACACATCAAAATAGGATAAAACAGAAGGAAAAGAGCCCCAGAGAAGGCACAAGAATCAGAGACATACTCGTTCACACACTCAGAGATCCTATAAAATTGTGAAACTGGAAGCCATAATATATATGCAAAGATCTTGTGTTGTAAAATAGAAAAAGATAATAAATAGAGAAAAATAAAATATGTATAAACAAAATTAAAAAGACAGTATTTTAGAAAATTTTAAAGTGAAAAAAAAGCCTTGACATAATATTATGAGACAAGGAACCACCAAAGATGATGTTCAGATCATTTTCTGTTGGCATCTACTGCTGGGCATGCGGCCTGCCTTTAAGAATAGTTTGCTTCCCCAGTGAAGAAAACTAATTTTTTATTTGCTAGTGGTTATCAATTGGAGATAGCTTCTGGATTAAGAAAGGGGGCATGTATCCACTTTCCCTTTAAGCTCTAGGATACCGTCTGGTGCAGACCTGTTCAGGCCTTATTCATGCTGGCTCAGGCTCTGTGAGTTCATAATTGTGTCCGGTTGATTTAAAGGATCTTTTTTTCTTAGTGTTCTCCATCCCCTCTGTTTCTTATTACTTTTCTGCCTCCTTCCCTGAGCCATGAAGGAAGAGATTTGATGGAGACAAGTGTTCCAAGGTCTCTCACTCTTTGAACATTGTCTGGCTGTAAGTCTATTTGTTCCCATCTGCTGCAGAAGGAAACTTCTCTGATAATCCTAAGCAAGGCATTTATCTGTGATTACATGTGCTGCTGAAGTGAGAACCTTATTTTTAATATAATTATAATCACTTAGAAGTTGGTTTGATACTTCATTTAGAAGCAAAATATTAGTAAAGTTTCATAAGAGTGTTTATGATCTCTAAACATATGTTCTTATCCTGATAATGGTGCCATTTATGGGTGTCATCTTGTGGAGTGGGACTTAAGGCCAACCAGAAAGTGGTAACATACTCCCATGAAATTCACATCACTATTGCATCAATGGACAGGTCTTAGCCAGCCTGTCTTTTTTTTTTTTTTTTTTTATGCTCACAGGGTTCACAGCTGTGTAAGACTGTTGATCCTGTTCCCTCCTGGAAACATGTAAAGCAACTTGTAGAGCTATGAAATCTAGTCAGTAAAGATGAACCTTCCAGGTCAGTAAGAGTGTAATTTCTCCATGACTGAAGTATGTGGTGTCAGCAATAGAGCCTTATCATCACGTTCTAGAGGGTAACCAAGAATACCAACAATAGTTTGTGATGATATATTGTTTAAGATTTATTAAAGCCACTGGAGATCAAAATAGCAAAGCAGCCCTGCTAGTTAGCTATAGAAGCTGGGTGGTAGTGGTTCACAATTTTAATCCCAGGACTCAGGATTAAGAAGTAGATGGATCTCTGTTAGTTCAAGGCTACACTGACTACAAGAAATTGATCCAGTTCAAAAAGAAACAGCTCACACAAAAGTGATCTCAGCACCTGAGATCAGATGTCTTAAATCCCAGCACTAGGGAGGTGGAGACAGAAGTGATGTGGCTGGGCAGAGAAAGGAATAAAAGGAAGATGAAACAGGAACTCAGAGTCTTTTACCTCTGAGGGTCTGTGGAAACAGGATTGCCATCCCAGCTAGGAAGAAGTAAGATCTACTGCTTTGACTGCTTTGCTTCTCTGATCTTCAGGTTGAAGTTTAAACCCCAGTATCAGTCTCCAGGTCTTTTATTTTTGTGTTACAATGTGTTATGAATGTAATGTTTGGAAGTCTTTGAGTCCTCACTGGCTGACCACTCCAAAAGAAGTACCCATTCTTAGAACTACACATTTTATTTGTTAGCCTCTGGTCTTGTAGAGCATAATTACCCTAAATGAGATAAGCCATCTTAACTTTTTATGGTATAGATATATTTTCAGAAAACTACATTATTAGGTATCTATATGACCATGTGAAAAGTCTTTAGGGTTGTTTATCCCTTCCAGATTCCCTCTACTACCCTATCCTCCCCTCCCACTACAATCTATCACTTCCTGTTTCATAATTCTCTTTTAACATTTTATACCAGTGCATTCTATCTCACCTCCCTTCCAAGTATCTCCCCATAGCTCCTTAGGAATTCCTGATTCTTTGAGGTATTCCAAATTAAAGATATATATTTAAAGATATGAAGCTAACAAAAACAAATGAGACTAAACAAGTGATATATGCTTTTCTGGGCCTGGGTTACTTCCATTCATTTTTTTCTGAGAATTCCATACTTCCATTTTAACAATTGAATAATATCCCATTGAGTAAATAGCATATTTTCCTTACCCACTCATCAGCTGATGGGCATCTAAGTTGGTTCCATTTCCTGGCTATCATGAATAGAGCAGCAATGAACATGAATGAGCAAGTATCTCTGTAGTAGGACATAGAGTTCTTTGGAAATATGCTTAAGTGTGAAATAACTTGATTATGTCATAGATATATTTTCAGCATTCTGAAAAACAGCCACAGTGATGTTCATAGTGGCTGTGCCAGGGTTTACTCCCACCAACAGAGGATAAGTGCTCCCTTTCCCCCAATATCTATGTCAGCATTTGTCATCTTTTTTTTAATCTTAGCTATTCTTACTAGGGTAAAATGAAATCTCAAGTAGTTTTAATTTGAATGCCCTTGATAGCTAAAAATGTTGAACATATTTTTGAATTTTTCTCATCTGCTTGTAGTTCACATTTTGAGAACTCTCTTTAGTTCCACATTCCATCTTAAATTGGTTTCTGTTTGTTTTCTTGACATTTACTTTTTAATAATTATCTATATATTCTAGATACTAACCGTTTGTCAGATGTTTTACTGGCAAATATTTCCCCATTCTGTAGGCAGTCTCTTCTCTTGAGTGATGTTCTCCACTTGACGATGTCCTTTGCTATATTGAAGCATTTTAGATTCCTAAGATCCCATTTGTTAATTGTTGGTCATAATATGTGCACTGCCAGGGGCCCTTTAGAAAGTCCTTTCCTGTGCCAGTAAATTCAACAATACTTTCTTTCTCCTCTATCACATCAGGCTATCATATCTTATGTTAAAGTCCTTGATCTATTTGGAGTTGAATTTTGTCCAGGGTGAGGTAAGTATGGAGTTTCATTCTTCTACATACAGCTAACCAGCTTGACTAGTATCATTTGTTGAAGATGTCCTTTTTCTTTTATATATATTATTGGCTGTAGAACTGTAAGTTTTTAACTAGGTCCTTAGTTCTAGTCCATTGGTTAACAAGTCTGCTTTTATGTCACTACCATGCTGTTTTTAATTGAGATTTGGAATGGTGGTATCTTAAACATTTGTTGTTGTTTGTGCTTCTATAAAAAGGTTAAGGTTTTTTTTTTCCAATTTCTGTGTCAAATTGTATTGGAATTTTGGTGGGGATTACACTGTATCTGATTGTTGCTTTAGATATGATTGTTATAGTCACTACATTAATCCTAACAATCCATGAGCATGGGAGGTCTTCTCATCTTCTGCATCTTTTTCAACTTTTTTACCAGTGTCTTAAAGGTTTTATTATACAAGTTCTTCACTTTCATAGTTAGGTTTATTCCTTATATATTTGAGGCTACTCTGAAAAGTGCTATTTCACTGATTTCTTCCATGGTATGTCTGTCATTTGCACATAGGAAGGGTAATGGTTTTTCTGTATTATTGTTATATCCTGCTATTTTGCTGAATGCATTTTGTCAACTAGACAATATTTCTGGAAGTGTCTTTAATGTACATAATTATATCATCTGCTAGTGAAAATATTTTTACTTCCTTCTTTGATTTTTGTATCCCCTTGATGGTCTTCTCTTGATCTATTACTCTAGCTAAGATTTTAAGTACTACTTTGAACATGAGGGGAGAGTGAACAACCCTTTTTACTTTCTGATTTTAGTAGAGATGTTTTGAGTTTTTTTCCATTTAAGATTATGTTGGCTGTGAGTTTTCTTCATATTACCTTTATAATGTAGAGATTCATCCCTTGTATTCTTATTTTCTTCAGAACCTGTATCATGAATAGATGTTGGATTTTTGTCAAAAACTTTTTTTGCCTATAATGAAATGATCATGAAGTTTCTGTCCTTTAGTCTGTTTATGTAGTGAATTATGTTCATTGATTTGTATGTATTAAACCATCCTTCATCCCAAGGATGAAGTTAATTTGATCATAGAGGATAGTCTTTTTGATATATTCGTGAATTCAGTTTATAAGTGTTTTATTGATAATTTTTCTGTCTATGTTCATGAAAATATTGATCTATAATCTCTTTTATGTTGGGTCTTTGTCTGATTTCATATCAGACTGACTTTATAAAATAAATTTGGAAATGTTCATTCTTTGTCTATTTTACAAACTAGTTTGAGCTTATTAGTCTTTGTTCTTCCTTAACATTCTGGCAGGATTCTGTATTGAATCATTTTGGCTCCAGGCTCTTATTAGTTGGAAGATTTTTAATAACTACTCCTATATCACTGGAAAATTCTATTTAAATTCTATTTAAATTATCAGTCAAATTGATTAAATTTTTGTAGGCTACATATATCTAGAAATTCATCAATTTCCTTTAGATTTTTCAGTTTGGTGGAATATAAATTTTTAGAACATTCCCTTAAGATTTTCTCTATTCCATTGGTACCTGTTATAATATCTCCCCCTTTATCTCTTTTAATTTTACTTTATTTTTCTCTGTTTTATTAACTTGAATCATCTCTCATCTCTTTGCTGAATTCTGCATTTTTGGACTTATCAGCTCAGTTTGTCATATATAACTTTAGTTCATCAAGATATCCCTTATAGTTGGTCAGCTAACATAGGGCATCAAGTGTCCAGTGCCCCCTTCAGATCACTTCATGACTGTTCTATATACTTAAGTATATATATATTTGATGTTGGATGCATGTATATTTACAACTGTTATATAATTGGTCCCTTTATCTTTATATAATGATTTCTTCCAATTTTAACTGATAGATATTTTTTTGTGCTATGACTACTACTATTAGCTTCTAATTTCATTGTGTAGGGCATCCTATTCCTTTAATATTTGTATGTGTGCTCATTTGTAAAGTTAGTTCATAGAAGCATTTCTTTTAACTGTCTTTTCCTTGTTTTTTTTTTTTTTTTTCCTAAACAGAAAGCCATTCAGACTGTGTTCCCTCCCAGGAGAGAGAAGAACAATCATTAATAGAGAACAGAAGTTGCAGCATGTTCACGAGAGAACTCTGAACTTCCTAGTGTTTTCCATTATTCTACACAGTCAGAGAGAAACTCTCTAGCAACGAACATTGAAATTATCCCCGAAAGTACAGTCATAAGGGTTTGCAAGATAGGTGGGCAGATTTTTAAAATTAATTTTTAGAATACAATACAACAGAAACTATTTTATTATGACATTTTTATTCATATGGGTAATTAGACTTCGTTATGTTCCCCCACCCTGTTCCCTAATCATTCACACACACACACACACACACACACACACACACGGAATCTGAACCAAGAGCTCAACCAGAACTTAAGACAGCCTACTAAACACTGGGCCTCAGGACCCAAAGTCACCCTGAGTGGCCCCAGGCTGAAACCAAGCATTATCAAGATGATTCCCAACCTGATGGATTGGAGCAAAAATAAACAAAGACCCAAACAACAATCAAATATGTGATCAGATATCTATGCTCCAAATTTCAAAATTGAAGATGCCTCAGTTCCATCACAAAAATACAAACATGAGCAACCAAGATAAGACAAATTCAAAACCCTTCCAGAAGCCAGCACTCTTACAGTAATACTCCCCAAGGATATCAATTTTACTGAAGTACAAGACAAGGGGCTCAAACCTTAACAAGGTTGTGAATAAAAATCTCAATGAAGACCAGGAAAATAAAGTCAATTGAATAAAATAATGAAAACAGTTCAAGATACAAAAATAGAATTTAACAAATAAATAGAATTGTTAAAGAAAAAATGAACTGAAATAAAATTTAAGGTGAAAAACTCAAAAAGTCAACCCAAAAGCCAAGATTAAAAATCCTCACCAACAGACTGGATAAAGTAGAAAAGAGAAGTTCAGGTCTTGAAAACAAGGTGGGAGAGGATAGCTCAGTAAAAGAAAATGTTAACTATAAAATAAATCTTGGGTATTATGAAAGCACAAAAGCTATGAATACTAGGTGGAGAGGAAGAAGAAGATGACACTCAAGTCAAAGACACAGAAAGTAATTTTTGACAAAATCACAGTAGAAAATTTCCACAGTCTAAAGAAAGAGATGCCAAGAGGCATATAGAACACCAAATAGACTGGATCTGAAAAGAAACTCTCTGAGTCATATAATAACCAAAACACTAAAATTCAGAATAAATGTATGATAATAAAAGCTTAGAGGAAAAGGGACCAACTCACAGGTGAAAGCAGACCTATTAGATTAACATCTGACTTTTCAATAGAGACTCTGAAAGCTGGAAGGGCCTGGATGCATGCTGTACAATGCCTGAGGAGTCAGAAATGCCAAACCAGGCTACAATACCCAGTAAAGCTGTCAATTGTTATGAAAAGAGAAATAAAAACATTTCATGATAAAAAGCAATTTTTGTTCACAAACCCAGCTCTACAGAACACACTAGAAGGAAAACTTCATGTGAAGCAGTCAATTCACCCAGGAGAAAATAAGAAATAATTCCAGAATAGTTAAAAGGTCTAAAACAACAACAAAAACCCCCAGTAAAATAAAATGTATTAATAAACATTGCTCAATATTAACAGATTCAATTCCTCAATAAAATGACACAGGCAAATAGACTGGATTAGAAAACAAGACTCATCTTTTTGCAACCATCAAGGACAGATACTATGTCAGAGTACAAGGATGTAAAAGGTATTCCAAGAAAATGGAACTAAGAAACAAGCTGAAGTTGCTATTCTAATGTTTGATAAAAATTGATTTAAAACCAAAACTAATTAGAAGATAATGAAGGATACTTCATGGTCATTAAAGAAAAAACTCACCAACAGTGTAGTATAATAAACATTCATGCATCAAATGCAGGTGCAATCTCATAATAGATTTTGTTCTGATGTGTTCCCATCCCTCACTGCCCTGTATGGACCCCACCACTGTTTCTTTTCCTTCCTAGAGAACTCACCTTCTACTTCCATGCCAGACATGTCCAGTTACCCTCCTTTCTTGTATTATTTGTCTTGTTGATGTGACAAAATACTTCACAAAAGCAAATTAAGGAAGTGATGGTTTGTCTGAGCTTACAGTTCCAGGGGATATAGTTCATCATGTGTCAGAGAACGGATGACAGCAGGAGCAGGAGGTGGTCACATGGCATCCACAGTCAGAAGCAGCGAGGAATGCTAGTGCTCAGCTCCTGTCTCCTCCTTATGACACCCAAATTTAGAATGGGACTTTCCACCTCAATAATCCAGAAAATCCTTCACAGGCCTCCCTAGACGATGTCTTCATGGTGATTCTGTACCTTGCCAAGTGGTATGCTGATGCGGAGTCTGTCAGGTATATGTCCAGGAGTGTATCATGTGACTCGTCTAATGCCCTATGTTTAAGAAGAAAAGTCCAAAGTGGTTTCTGTAGTATCTGCACCTGTTTACTTTCAATGGCATTTGTTGTACTTTCTATTCTTTGTGATAAGTATTCCTTGTTAAGACAGAACTCAAAGGAATTATAATTTGCCTTTGTCTGGTGGCTATGGAACTGAATACTTTCCCAAGTATTTTTGGTCATTTGTGTTTCTTTCTAAGAAATATTTTTTTTTACTTTGAAAAGTTCACACATGTATATAATAAAATATGACTATATCTAACCTTGACTTCCGTTTCCAAATTTCCCCCTTTCCCTCATCATGCCCTCACTCAACTTCATGTCTTTTTTTTTAATAACTCACTAACTCCAGTTAGTGCTGTCCAGTGAATGGGTGTAGTCTAAGCAGTCTTCTGGATACTATATCCTAGTATAGAATAATTTTCCATCATCCAGTAACTATCCACTACCAATAACTTCTCAGCTAGGGGTGGGTGAATTGATGATTATCGTAGGCACAGCATGTATAGAAGCAGCATTTATGATTTACATATCAATCCCAGTACCCATTCCCTACCTCCCTTCCTCCAACTTTGCTTCTACCCCACCCTCTCATGATCCACAAACACCCTCCTCTCCAATCCCCCTCCCATCCACATGTAGGGTAAACCTTCCAGGAGGGGTCATCTAAATCTGTGAAGTCATTTGGAGTAGGGACTAGGCCTTCTCTCCTATCTCTATGTTAAGGGAGTATCCCTCCATGGGGGATGTGCCCCCAAAGTCTTTTTGTGCATCAGGGATACATCCTGGTTCCACTATCAGAGGTCCCTTAGACTGCCCAGACCTTTTAGCTGAGACCTATGTTCAGGGGTCTGAGTCAGTCCCATGCTAGATTCCCAGCTATCAGTCTAGGGGCCCATTAGCTCCTGCTTGTTCAGGTCAGCTGTCTCTATGTGTTTCTGTAGCTTGGTCTTGTCCTCCCTCTCTGCATCTGGATTCAAGTTTTCTTGAGGGCTCTATGATGGTGGATAAGTTAGTTGATGATTTCATTATCAGGGAAGGGTGTTTTTGGTAGCCTTTCCATTGTTACTCAAATTGTTAGTTGGGGTGAACATTTCTCTAGGTTCAGGTTTCTCTTCAAACCTATAATGGCTCTGTCTTTTATTCTCTCTATCTCTCTCTTTCTTTTTTCTTTTGTATATTTCTCCTGTGACTCAATCTTCCTAGTCCCACATGCTTTCCTCTCCTCCTCTTCTCTTTCTGCTAGTTCACTCTCCACTCACTGCACCCCCTCTCCCCATATGCTCAGGAGATCTTGTCCCTTTCCCCTTCTGTGAGGGAACTTGTATGAAACTCTTAGAATCCTCCTTGTATCCTAGTATCTCTGGCAGTGTGAATTATAGGCTGGTGATCTTTGCTCTATGTCTAAAATTTATATGAATGAGTACATACCATGTTCCTCTTTTTGAGAATGGGTTACCTCATTCAGGATGGTTTATTCAAGTTCCACCCACTTGCCTGCGAATTTCAAGATTCCATTGTATTTTTCCGCAGAGTAGTATTGCATTATGTAAATGTACCACATCTTCTTTATCCATTCTTCACTTGAGGGGCATAATGCTTCTATGAACATAGTTGAGCACATATCTTTATTGTATGGATGTGGATCATTTGGGTATATGCCTAAGAGGGGGATTGGCGGATCCTGTGGTAAACTGATTCCAGTACTGACCTCAAAAATGGCTGTACAAGTTAGCACTCCCACCAGCAGTGGAGGAGTGTTCCCCTTTCTCCACATCCTCTCCAGCATAAGTTGTCATTGGTATTTCTAATTTTAGCCATTCTGGCAGGAGTAAGATGGTATCTCAGAGTTGTTTGATTTGCATTTCCCAGATAGCTAAGGATGTTGAGCACTTTCTTAAGTGATTTCAGCCTTTTTTATTTCCTCTATTGAGAGTTCTCTATTCAGTTTTGTATCACATTTTCTAAATAGGGTTATTTGGTGTTTTGTTGACTGGTTTCTTGAGTTCTTTGTGTATTTTGGGGATCAGCCCTCTGTCAGATGTAGGATTGGTTAACATCTTTTCCCAGTCTGTGGGCTGCCTTTTGGTCTTGTTAACTGTGTCCTTTGCCTTAAAGAAGCTTCTAAGTTTGAGGAGGGCCCATTTATTAATTGTAGATCTCAGTGTCTGTGCTACTGGTATTATGTTCAGGAAGCCAGGAAGTGGTCTCCTGTACCAATTTGTTCAAGGGTACCTCCTACTTTCTCTTCTAAGAGGTTCAGTATGGCTGGATTTATGTTGAGGTCTTTGATCCATTTGGACTTGAGTTTTGTGCATGGAAATAGACATGGGTCTATCTGCAGTCTTCTACAAGCCATCATCCAGCTGTGCCAGTACCATTTGTTGAAGATTCTTTCCTCCTCCCATTGTATAATTTTAGCTGTTTTGTCAAGAATCAGGCATTCGCAGGTGTATGGGTTAATATCAGGATTTTCTATTCAATTCCATTGGTCTACTTGTCTATTTTTGTGCCAATACCAGGCTGTTTTCAGGACTATAGCTCTATAGTAGAGCTTAAAGTCAGGAATGGTGATGCCTTCTGAAGTTCCTTTATTGTACAGGGTTAATTTGGCTATCCTGGGTCTTTGTTTTTCCATATAAAGTTGATTATTATCCTTTCAAGGTCAGTGAAGAATTGTGGTGGGATTTTAATGGGGATTGCATTTAATCTGTAGATTGCTTTTGGCAAGGTTGCCATTTTTACTATGTTCATCCTATCTATCCAAGAGCATGGAAGATCTTTCCATTTTCTGATATCTTCTTTAATTTCTTTCTTTAAAGACAAAAAGTTCTTGTTATATAGGTCTTTCACTTGTTTGGTATGTTTATGTTGTTTGTAGCTATTGTAAAGGTTGATGTTTCTCTGATTTCTTTCTCAGCCCCTTTGTCATCTGAATAAAATAGGATTACTGATATTTTTTGAGTTTATCTTGTATCATGCTAGTTTGCTGAAGGTGTTTATCAGCTGTAGGAGTTCCCTGGTAAAGTTTTGGGTCTCTTATGTAAACTATCATATCATCTACAAATAGTGAAAATTTGACTTCTTTCTTTCCAATTTGTATCCTCTTGATCTCCTTTTGTTGTGTTATTGCTTTAGCTAGAACTTCAAGTACAATATTGAAGAGATATGGAGAGAGAGGGCAGCCTTGTCTTGTTCCTGATTTTAGAGGCATCACCTTAACCTTCTCTCCATTTAGTTTGATGTTGACTGTTGGTTTACTGTATATTGCTTTTATTATGTGTAGGTATGTTCCTGTTGTCCCTGATCTCTCCAAGACCTTTATCATGAAAGGGTGTTGAATTTTGTCAAAGGATTTTTCAGCATCTAGGGAGATGATCATGTGGTTTTTTTTTTTTTTTTTTTTTTCTTTTTCAGTTTGTTTATATTGTGGATCACATTGATAGATTTTTGTATGTTAAACCATCCCTGCAACCCAGGGATGAAGCCTACTTTGTTATAGTGGATGATTTCTCTGATGTATTCTTGGATTCGGTTTGCCAGTAATTTATTGAGTATTTTTGAATCAGTGTTCATGAGGAATATTGGTATATAGTTTTCTTTCTTAGTTGTGTCTTTGTGTGGCTTGGGTACCAAGGTGATTGTGGCCTCATAAAAAGTTTGGTAATGATCCTTCTGTTTCTATTATGTGGAACAATTTGAGGAGTATTAGTATTAATTCTTCCTTGAATTTCTGGTAGAATTCTGCACCAAAGCCATCTGGCCCTGGGCTTTCTTTAGTTGGAAGGCTTTTGATGACTGCTTCTATTTCATTAAAGGTTATAGGTCTGTTTAAGTTGTTTGTCTGTTCTTGATTTAATTTTGGTAAGTGATAGTTATCCAGAAATTTGTCGATTTCCTTTGAATTTTTAAATTTTGTGCAGTACAGGTTTTCCAAGTATGACCTGAAAACTGTCTAGATTTTCCCAGTGACCGTTGTTATGTCTCCCTTTTCATTTCTGATTTTGTTAATTTGCATGATCTCTCTCTACTTTTTGGTTATTTTGGATAAAGGTTTGCCTATCTTGATGATTTTCTCCAAAAACTAACTCTTTGTTGCATTAATTTTTTTTATTGTTTTCCTGGTTTCTACTCCTCTGGGGTGAGTTTGCTTCTTTTTGTTGTAAGGCTTTCAGTTGTGCTGTTAATTCTCTAATGTGACTATCCTCCATTTTCTTCATATGGGCTCTTAGTGCAATGAGCTTCCCTCGTAGTATTGCTTTCAAGGTGTCCCATAAGTTCGGGTATGTTGTGTCCTCATTCTTGCTGAATTTTAGGAAGTCCCTAATTTCTTTCTTTATGTCTTCTTTGACCAAGGTATGGTGCAATTGCACATTGTTCAGCTTCCATGAGTTTGTAGGGTTCCTGCAATTTGTGTTGTTGTTGAATTCCAACTTTTAAAGCATGGTGGTCTGATGAGATACAGGGGACTATTCCAATTTTTTTGTATCTGGTGAGGTTTGTTATGTCACCTAGTGTGTGGTTGATTTTAGAGAAGGTTCCATGTAGAGTTGAGAGAAGGTGTATTCTTTTGTGTTTGGATGAAATGTTCTATAGATGTCTGTTAAACCCAATTGGGACATAACTTCTGTTAGTTCTTTTGTTTCTTTGTTAAGTTTCTGACTGGTGGTCCTTTCTAGCTGTGAGAGTGCGGTGTTGAAGTCTCCTACTGAAAGTGTGCAAGGTTTTACATGAGCTTTGAGTTTTAGTAGCGTTTCTTTTATGAATGCGGTGCCTTTGTATTTGGGGAAAGATGTTCAGAACTGAGACTTTGTGTTGATGGATTTCTCCTGAGATGAATATGAAATGACCATCTTTATCTCTTTTGACTGATTTTGGTTTGAAGTCTAACTTGTTAGATATCAGGATAGTCATACCTGCTTGCTTCTTGGGTCCATTTGATTGGAAGATATTTTTCCAACCCTTTATCATGAGGTAATGCCTATCTTTGAAGCTTAGAAGCTTTGTTTCTTGTATGCAGTAGAAGGATGGATTCTGTCTTCGTATCCATTCTGTTAGCCTGTGTCTTTTTATAGGCAAGTTAAGACCATTAATGTTGAGGAAAAGTAAGGATCATTGATTGTTAAAGCTTGTTTGTTTTCGATTTGTTGGTGGTGGTGGTATTGTGAATATATTTGTTCTGCTTTACCCTTGGGTTCTGATGAAGTGGATTATCTATCGCCTATGTCTTTGTGAGCTTGGTTAACTTACTTTGGTTGGAGTTTCCCTTCCGGAACTTTCTGTAGGGCTGGATTTGTAGATATGTATTGTGAAAATCTGGCTTTGTTATTAAATATCTTGTTGTCTGGGTATAATATCCTGGGCTGGTATCCGTCGACTCTTAGTACATCTATCCAGGACCTTCTGGCCTTGAGAGTTTCCATGGAGAAATCAGGTATAATTTTGATATGTCTGCATTTATATTTTGATATGTCTGCCTGGTTGCGACACTAGACCTGCCTATACACTCTGGACCACCGTGAAAACCAGCATGCCTGATCTCTGACCCCCACCACCAGTTCTCTGTCTGAGCTCTGGCTCAAAACCAGAGATCTGCCTATCCTGAGTCCCTGCCTGCTGGATCTTTGACACCCTTTGCTGGAACTCTGCTGGAACCTGATCTTTGAACCCCTGCCTGAGGAGAGACCTCCTAGAGAGCTTGAACCACCCAGAACTACAGACATTGAAATTCTGACCCACCTAAGCCCACCTGTAAGGAGTAAGGTTTTTCTTCCCGCCGGTCTTGTCCCACTGCCATCCCAGCCCCAAATAACGCCCAGAGACTCTCTATTTGATATAATTCTGTTGGCCAATTACTTGTGTCTTATCGGCTAGCTCTGTCTTAATTAACCCTGAGATATACTGTTGGCCACTGATGGCAGGGCTATCGGTCCCTGTGTCACTAAGCTATATTTCCTGTACCTGCATCTTTGGTTTGCCAGTATCAGTAGGATTTCTCTCCACCACAGACATGTCCACTCCTAGAATCACTTTTTCACCAGAACTCACAACTAACCTTAAAGGCAGGACTATTTCTATCTCATCTCACTTTTTGGAAGAGGTTTCTACTTCTTCTCACTGCGCAGGAAGCTGTATGGATGGAGTTGTGGTCAGTATAGTTTTTGTGGTTTTTTTTCTTTTTTTTTTTTTTTTTTTTTTTTCATTGTCAAGACAAAATCAGATTAAGGAATGGGTTTGGGGTGTGTGTGTGTGTGTGTGTGTGTGTGTGTGCTCACACACTCACGCAGTCATTGTGGTGAGAAGACACAACGGCAGGAGCATAAGGTGGCTGTGTTCACATTGGATCCATAGACAAGAGATAGAGAAAAACGAGTACTGATTCTTTTCCTTCTGTTTATTCAGTCTAGGACTCCAGCCCATGAGATGGTGCCAAGCACATTCAGAGTGCATTTTCCCTCCTTAGGTTTATCCTTTCTGATAACACCCACTGTGGATATTCCCAGAGGTTGGTCTCCTAGGCAATGCAAAACCCAATCAAGTTGACATGTATATTAACTGTCACAAGATGTGCTATGCTTTGTCTATGCTTGTCAGGTGACCTTCCGCTGTCTTGTGGGTTTCTAATGTATTCTCTTTTTCTCTTGAGTTCACTTTTTAAATTCTGACTTTCTTCTTCCCTGGGTCAGACAGTGACTGCAATCTTAGCTAAAGATGCCTATCTTTTGAGTAGAGAATTTAATCAAAGTGTACTTGGTATAGCGACTAATAAAGATTGATTGTGTGATTTTCTAACTTGCTCTCTCACAGTTTGGTAGATGCTTTTTTCTTTCCCTATCACGAGTGTCCTCCATGATAGTTTTCTTTGGTGGAATGCTTTGTGTTCTTTGCTTTTGGTTTGGCTACAACTAGAAAATTTTGCTTTTTAGTAACTTATACGGCTTTCACAAAATATCTCATACTCATGATAGTCAGTTTTCATTCCATAATATCTTTCATTATATATGAAAACATTACACTGTCACTCTTCATGCTATTGATGTCAAAATTAATATATTTAATGATTTTTTATATCTAGTAAGAATTTCTTATAGCTGCTGTTGCTTTTAATGGTTTTGTCTTTAACTCAAATGACAAAAACATACTTTTAGAGTACTGCAGTATTCTGAATGCAATCATCTACTACTTACAATATTGATATTTTTACCTTCTTACAATTTATGTTACTAATCAACAGGTTTTTAATTCAGATTAAGAACTCCCTTTACTAGTCTCTGTAAGATCAGCCCAGTGGTATTGATCTCCCTTGGCTTTATTTGTCTGGGCAAGTTTTTTTATTTCTTTTTCATTTCTGAAAGAGAATATTGATAGGTGAAGTATTCTTATTTGTCAGGGTTATATTTTTTTCCTTTGATCAGCACTTTTAATGTAGACTTCCCAGTTAATAGCAGGGATGCAATCTTAGAAATGTGTCTTTAGTTGTCTCTGTCATTGCACAAACTTCACAGAGTACTCTTACATAAATATTGATTACAATGTCATTGGCAAAATAATCCTCGAACCACCATAATCTCATTACAGGGCCACAGACCTGAGACCTGAGCATAATGGACTCTTGGATAGAATGCCATCTAGGCCATAAAACTCAGCATGCAGACAGCACAATCTGCCAAAACTAAAACAAAGGCCCGTCTCATCAAAGTCCATATAGTTCTGGGAAAGTCTCTAAATGTCCTAACCTTGCTTTTTGTTTTCATTGTTCTGTTTCTGGCTAACTGTTCTTGTTAACTGATGTCTGTCAACCTAGAACTTGGTGTTGTGCTTACAAAGTCATCCTGAGAAAGGTTGGGCACTACACTGGGATCCCAAACACCCAGTGTAGTCACTGGCTGGCAAATAAAGCCTTTTAATGGCTTAAACCCATGTCTAATCAGTCTTCTCTGGTGAATAATCCACACAGCCTATGTGACAGTTTAGGCCACTTCTCCTGACTTGAAGGGTTTCTTCTGAGAACCTGCTGACAGCTCTGTTAGGATCCCCTTGAACAATGATGCCATTCTTATCTCTTTCTGTCTTAAGAATTCTTTCTTGGTCTTTGGTGTTGGGTACTATTGTTATGCCACGTCTTCTTGGTGAACTCTTCTTTATTTTGAATGTTACAGGAGATTGCTAAGTGCCCTGTTTCTGGATGTCCTATTTCCCAGGGTTGGAAATTTTTAGCCAGTTATTTTCTGTAACGTTTTCTCCACCTT
Source organism: Phodopus roborovskii (assembly GCF_943737965.1). NCBI lineage: Eukaryota > Metazoa > Chordata > Mammalia > Rodentia > Cricetidae > Phodopus > Phodopus roborovskii. Next base: position 4,584,222 of record NW_026126436.1, read on the forward strand.
ATCCTTTGAAAAGTCTCATTTTAAAAATGTTAGGTCTCTTAATGGCACCTCATAGCCACTCAAAGTACACAGACTGGCTACTACAGATTTGTGAATGGATACTTGCCTTTGGTTCTTGAGAGGACATCAGCAGAGCGCTTGGTGACTGATACACATACATCTTAATAGGATATTCTGCAACATGGCCTGTTTCTGAGTCTCTAGAGAATCTTACTATGCTATCTGAGAGAAAATAACCAGTGCGTCTAGTATGTATGGGAAGTGGAGGAAGCCTTGTGTTTGTGAAGTACTGAGAGGATATATTGACATGAGCTACCCCTGTCAAGGACCAAAGGCTCAGACCCATAAAAAAAAAAATGGTAGAGCCTTCTCAGGTTGGGCTCTGGAAAATGGCAAGGCCTTCCGTTCTTTACTGAGTGTGAATGTTGATAGTGTGTGCTGAAAATACCCATTGTAGCCTTCTCCCCCCCTCACCCATATGTATGACCTGAAGACTGTTCCCCTACAAAGACTGCTCACTTGGAGATTAACTAATCTGTCACCTTGATCCAGCTGTATATCAAAATCCCTACCTCCTTATTTATCAGTATGTATTAGCCTACCTCCTTGATTCATCTGTATGCAATAACACCACCTCTCTATTTAACTGTATATAATAAACACAGTGATCTTCCATGGTGCTGTGGATTCTTCATCAGAGATCCTAGATCAGTCAGACACAGTTTCTCTGTGTCCATATGTCTAAAATTCCTTTACCAACCCTAGTCATGTTTCCAAACCCCCAAATTCTGTGGAAGCCACAAGAGGAACCTGTTTCTAGGCCTTTGCTTGCTTCTGCCCTTTAGCTGTCCTGTCTGCTACTACCTGCCACCATGTTCCAAATCCTCCTGATTTATTGACAATGCTTTCTGGCCTTAAAGACTGGGTTCTAGCCTGGTCTGATTGCCTCAGCACTTGAGCATTTGTCTGTCTGTATTTTTCATATTTTTCTTATCATGTCTGTTCATAAGGTCTCTTGTCCACTGGATTCTGTGTTCTAGTATGTGTGACAGTGACTAACATATAAGGAGTTTCATCATGTCTGCTTCAGAGGCCAGCAAAATCTTACCCTCTCTCTGCCTGTCTGGGTAAATAGTTTTTTTGGTCCACACATGCTCATTTATGTCTGGATTTTCTGTGGCTTCCTTTTCACTACAATGAAAGCTCTGAACAGTGGCAACAATCATGATATGACTTGCAAATTATAAAGCATTTCGGGTGCATTCCTAAAGAAAGTTTGTCAATCACTGAACTAGAGGACGAATCAAGAATCAACCAAAGCATAACAGGTATTTATTTGGTTTTAATCCCTTTTACAGAGTTTTTATTTATTTTTATTTTTGTGTATGAGTGTTTTGCCTACATATATGTAGGCCAATTGAATGAAAGCCTGGTGCCCATGGAGGCAAGAAGAGGGTGCAAGATTCCCTAGAACTGGAGTTAACAACTACTTGTAAGCTGCCATGTATGGGTGTTGGGAACTGACTCAGTCCCCTCCAAGACAGTAATTACTCTCAACCACTGAGCCATCTCCCTAACTCCAGGTTTCTTCAGATATTAAATGAGGCTCCAGTTTTCAAGGTAATACATAAATTTTTGTGTACTTCTACAATTACTTCTTTGAAATAATCTGTAAAAATCAAGTTTCTTGAATTAAGCTTATCTATGATTTCAGTACTTTGAACACATTGTCCAATTGTTCTCCATGAAAAAAAATATCCTCTATATCAGCAGTGTATGGGGAACTATTTTTCCTGCATCCTTTACAAGGAACTACCGTTCCTTGCAAAGAAGTTACAGAATTTTAAGTAAAGGTAAAATTGCAGATGTTCCTGGCTGAGTTAGTGTCAAGAACTCTGAAATGTCCTTTTCACCCCTTCCCTATAAGCAACTTGGCCAGGGAAAAGAAAAACTCTCCCCTGCACATCAATTAGGCAGTTAGTCACTTGGTGTCAACTATAGTGAACTACAATGAACAAACAACAGGGATAAAATGCTAAGACTCTATACAGTGTGTGTGTGTGTGTGTGTGTGTGTGTGTGTGTGTGTGTGCGCGTGCGTGCGCGCGCGCGTGCGCATGTGCACGCACATGTGCATTCATGCATGCATGCATGCATGTGTGTGTTAAGAACAATGCTCTGATTTACTGATTTTGTTTTTCATTTTTATGGGTGGATTCATTGACCTGCTATGGGTCAGAACAAATGGAGGCAAATGCAGCTTCCTAACAAATAATCCATGCCCTTGAGTGTTGTGTCTGCAGGGGATCTGTGTGTGCTTTATAAGCAGAACTGATGGATCAGTGTTTCCCAGGACTCTCAATTTCTTCCTTTTCACAATGAATCCAATCTCCCATACCCACCCAGATTCCCTGTGTTGTCTCCTACATGGTATTATTCACTACTTCTCATTTATTTTCCACTTTTTACCTCTCTTTTTTTATATAATGTGCCTGTGACTGTGACTTTCCATAAGGTCAAGGTCAGAATCTGTCCAAAGGGGGCATTTGTTTCAGACTAGTGAAACTATATTGCTATCTACTATTCTGGCGGATATATGAATCATACACTTACCCAAACTCTTAGTCTATACACGGACATGAGTGTTCCCCAAAGTAAAATATGAGATTGAGATGATTGTAATATGTCCAAATAGGGGATAGTGATACTAGGAGATGTGGTACATATATATAGGCTACAGGTAAATGTAAGAAATCTCTTACTTTTTCAGTTATTGTGAAAGTAAAACTGTTCGTAAAACAAAGATTATTTTAAAGATAATCCCTGAACCCACTCCAGGCACCAAATTAGACTTTCTTACGCTGATATTTATCACCATCAAATGTCTCTGGTGCTTATTCCCATGTCAGAGTCTTGAGAACCCCTGACTAATATTCTAGGTTTTCATTAGCTCTTAGGAAAGGGATGATGATTTTTTATTATTTTCCTATCACCTAAAAGTCACACTTACTCTCCCTTAAGATTCTCTACAGAAACAACTATTTTTTCTTGGTGGAAAAAAGGAGTTTTTCCAAGGTGGAGTTAAATATAAAACCCCTATTAATCATTAATGTCTAAGAATTTTTAACTTTTAGAGACATATTTCCCCCCTGGTTTGTGTTTGCTATCCAACTTTCTATTTCTAAATTAATTTTTCAAAAATGTTTTTATTGAAATAATATTTTCTGAATTGCTCTCTGGAATTAACTTTAACACATTAACACTTGATTTGAATGACTGTGCTGTTACAAGGGGCGGCTGTGTCCTGAAGCTGAGGAAGCATGTCCTTCTTGCTTCCGTTTGATAATGAAGTGAACTGATGGTTCACTTCCAGGGGGAAGATGACTTTCCTTTCAGACCTATGTGTTGTGAGGATTTCAAATGTGGTAATTAGAGCTTTGCAACTGTGTTCTCAGCTTTAGTCTATATCTCCAGGAGGAAAAAAAAAAGAGTATATTATAATGCCACACTGTTTTTAAATTGCCAGCAGATTCCATTAAAATTTCAACGGCTACAGAATGACCTTTATCTGGACACAATGTTACATATACACTCTCAGAGGTTTCAGAGGTGATCTGTCACTCTCCATGAATGTAACAGCTGACAAGGGGCAGAGTGCTGGGTTTGATCTTAATAGGAGCTGAAAGATATTCATCAGACTGGAGTCTTATGAAGGTTCAGCAACAGATAACAAAATTGTGAAATGTTACATTCAAAAGAACAGAGATTGACAGGCTCCTGGTTAATCCTATTTTCTCGATTTAGAAGACATTTGGTATTACGGTGATGGAAACATCTCTGCAAATGAGGATATCATAAAAGCGCTCCCTAATAAGCTGTAATGTTTCCAGACCTTCGGGACAGACTGAAGCACTACAGTTTCTGTTGTCATATGAATGTGATGTGGGAGTTTCAATTTCATTCCTGAGCCATAAACTCATCCTTGCTAAACAAGTTCTGCTATTGTGTCTGTGAATGTGGGATATATGTGATCATTAGGATAGCACTGAAGGAGAATGGCCAGTACTGAAGTCCTGTTTAATCAGTGTTCCATAGGAATGCTAAAATATTCCTAACTTGTCATATGCTAAGTATGTCGAGGTGGATATGTACAAAGTCACTTAAAAAATCCAGACATCTAAGACTAACAAATATCTTTCTAGTCTTCCATTAGAAAGATGAAAGACAACTTTCTGAATATCCTTTCTCAAATAATGTACATACTGAGGATTTTATTAACCCCAGCCATCAACTATTAGAAAGTTCTACAGACATAGTGGTCTAATGTGTATATTCAATTAGAAATGAAATTTAATTGGAGAGTTTCAATAGTTTTATGTGACTGAGGAAAGTCAAGATGTGAAAGGTGGGTGTGGTGATATTGGAGAACTTGAAACTGATTATTTTCAACGCTCTTGAGTCATAATCTGGTTTGTATCCAACAGCAAGCACCCTAGAACATTAAGCAATAATATAGGCAACTCTCAAATAAAAACCCAAAAGGACTTGACACACTGGATTCTGAACCAAGTCCACCAAATCTAAATTTAGCAGGATATAAAATACTATGTGGGATGGCTAGGTTTTTTTTTTTTTTTTTTTTTTTGTTCTTTAATTCTCAACTTGACACAGTGTAAAAATACTGACTATTTGGACCAGGTTGGCCTGTGGGGGTTTTTCTTGATTGTGTTGATTGAAAGACAATAACCTTTTTATTATTGTGGAGAGCACCGTTCCCTGGATTTGGGTGGTAGAGAACATTACAAAGGAATAAAGCTTACTTACAGTAGGCATGCATTTCCCTCTACTCTTCAGTATGTCTGTGATGTGACCAGCTGCTTGGCTTCCCTGCTATGATGAACTGCAACCTGGAATTGTGAGCTAAAATAAAACCTGTCTTCTCTAAGTTGCTCTTTGTCGGGGTACTTTATCACAGAAATGAAACAAGGATACTGTGTTTGATATTTATAAATCAATTACACAAATACAGACTAAGAGAGAACTAACTGACTCTTTTAAATTGTTCTCTGACCTATGCTCACATGTCCATACACAAATAATAGATAAACGTAATTAAAGAAGTAAAGATGTTGAATATTAAAATTTGGGAAAGTTAAGAGCTTACTTCTGCAAAACATGCCTGGAAAATGTCTAGAATGCTAGATACGTACATAACTAAATGTATTAAGCACTTACACTAGGAGTTGTAACTATTATCTCATTTAAACCTAAAACAATACTGTAAGGTGATCCTATCATCCTAGTGCATGTGATAGCCACATATACCACAGTTGTCCATGCCAAGGCAGGGTGGAGACCTTGGAAATACACACCAAGAGGTTATGTGGAAGATGTCAGTGGGAGATATGGCCACCGTCCAGGAACACCAGAGTCCCCTAAACACGGACTAGCTCTTCCCCCAGAGCCTCTTCAGGGTGCAGCCTGCTCATGCATGGATTCCAAACTTCTGACTTCTTTTTTGTTTAGTTTTGTTTTGTTTTTTGGTTTTGTTTTTTGAGACAGGGTTTCTCTGTGTAGCCCTAGCTGTCCTGTAACTCACTCTGTAGACCAGGCTAGCCTCCAATTCAGAGATCCACCTACCTCTGCCTCCAGAATGCTGGAATTAAAGACATGCACCACCACTGCCAGGCAACTTCTGACCTCTCAAACTATGAGAAACCAATTTGTTATTCTTAAGCCACCAAGTTTTTATAAAGCTGGTTTTATAAAGATGGATAGCATTCAACCTACTTTTATACAACCATTCAAGGAAATTCATAAACTGTAGACCAAGTTAAAAACCCATGGACAGGAGAATCTAAAATCCACATTCTTCACATTCTGACAGTGATGAGGAGAAAAGACTGCAGAGTTAAGAGTGAAAAGTGGTTTAAAGTTTCTCCAAGAAAATTAATATGTCAAAACTGTGACCTCAAGGAGAAGTACAACCTGGAGAAATGTGCACTAAAGGCAAGAGCAAACTACACATTAAATATGAGTTCAGAAGATACACATAATTTTAAAACCAAGGACAAGAGTAGGTTAGCAAGAACCAAGAGGAGGTGTTTGTTAATAAAATGCAGCTGACAGTCAAGCTAAACTCAAACACCCATCATTCATATGGAGGACCCAAGGAGAAGCAACAAGTCTAAAAATATGAGCTACTGTGCTTAATGTTGCTATGAATGCTGGGGTCACTGTGGAGCAATAAGGATGTCATTTGTGAGAAAATCTCTTCAGGAGAATTATGAAGTGGTTAGGCAACCACTCCTACTCAGGGTAGGATTACACAGACTGATGTTAATACAAGGAAGCTGGTGCACTTATAGAATTATTTAAAATATAGATATAAATATAGATGGGTTGCATGTGAATGCCCAGGCATGCAGAGGCCATAAGAGGGTCACCTGAAGCTGGAGTTACAGTGGTTGTGAGCTGCCCTGTAGGTGCTAGGAACCAAACTCTAGTCCTTGCACTGTTAACCCATAAGCCATCTTTCCCACCCTCATTATAGAACCACTTGAATGAGGGAAGAAGCCCATGGTGAAACACATAGTTAAACTTGAGTTATTTCTGGAGGTCTTAACCACACTAATGAGCAAGAGATGGTAGGAAATCCATCTGTCTCAATGAAAGGAAGAAATTTTAAACAACTAGAGTTTATGAGTCCTTTCCCATAATAGCAACCTCCACATTATAACACATGGAGCAGCGACTACATGCACGTCAACACATATGTTAGACATGGCAGCAGTGGCTATGGGCCTGTCAGCACATATGCTATACATGTGAATTTTAGCATATCTCAATTTGAAGGTCACTTGCAACTCCAGAGATCTGTTATCTAGAAAAAAAGAAATGAAGTATGGAAAAACAATTCACAAAAATGTCTGAAGGGCACTGCTTTTGATTTCTTCAAAGGGAAGGTATAATTTTGGTCTAAAGTTTAGCTTACTTTAAAGACAATGACAGCTAATTACAGTTCTAAAACAAGTGTTTACCTGACATACTTCAATTAAAATGTAGCATAGAATCCACATTTTACAGAGTTCTTAAAATTTATCAGCATATAAATATGAACACAGGGTAAACATAGAACAAAGGGTAGAAATAGTTGGAATTTTGGAGACAGAGTTCTGAATTATGGGCCAGGGGTACCATTTCCTTAGTTTGGCTCTTGATGGTGCATTTAACCCTATTGAGATCCTGATGTCTTCCCTGTTAAATGGGAGATGGCAGTAAACATTCTAATTTACTGGGGATTGTAAGAAACTCATAATAAGCTTAGCAGTGGTGGCCGCACCTTTAATTCCAACACTCAGAAGGGAGAGACAGGTAGATCTATGTGAGTTCAAGGTCAGCCTGGTCCACAGAGTGTGACAGACTCCAAAGATACACAGAAAAACCCTGTCTCAAAAAATCAAGACACACACACGCACAGAGAGAGACAGAGACAGAGACAGAGAGAGAGAGAATAAAGTAGAAAGAAGAAACTACTCACAATAAAGTCCTTTATATATAGCAATACATAAATATGCTTAGACTGGCATGGAAACAGATTCTGAAAGTAATATGGGTACAAATAACTTATTTGGATGAAGATCCTGGGAAACTCTACTAGAAACATGGGAGAGGCAAGATTCAGAAAGAAAGAGATGTTAATACAGAGAGGATGTGTACTGCAGGCAGCTGAATATAGTCATGCTGAGAGATCCTGGGGGAGGCTGCAGAGAACACTTTTGAGGGATGGGGAAGCTCCATTAATCCCCATAGTCTAAGGCTGTGCCTTCTGTCTGAGTAGTAGTTTCCTATGCTTTACCCTCCTTTGTTGTAACATAATTATGACCAGTAATCAGAAAAAATCATTAGGCAACATGGCATGGAAATTTGCAGATGTCTTTGCCTCTTTGTACTCCCATGTAGAATCCCAGAAGGACAACAGTAAGACACCCACCAAAACCATTCACTCCATGCTCTCATCTTCATTTGGAAAAAACTAAAGTACAAAGAAGTTGAAAGACTTGGCTGTACATACACAATTTCAAATAAAATATTCCTAATTCAACTAAAAGAACTACTCACTTACAAGAACTCCATTTCATCTTAGCAGCTCATCAGACATTTGTGTAACCTCTTCTTGAATCCCAAAAGACTATGTGCAATCTTCTGTGCACATGCATAATTGAGTATATTCTTTCTCTCTTAAAAAGAAAATGCAAAAAAGTAGGAAAAAAGGACCCCATAAGACAAAAAATTAAATAAAAAGTTCCCAAAAATCATAGAGTTCATTCTGAAACAAAGTTGGGTGGATAGAAAGATGGGTAAGGTCTGGGAGAAGTTAGGGGAGGAAACAGATTATCAAAATATAGTGTGTGTAAAAAATTAAAACTTTGAGCATGTAACAATGTTTTGGTATCATCAAGTTAAGAAATAAAGAGATAGGAAAAGTATAAGTAGAAATAGTTGGAACAGAGTGGTAAAGAACAATACATGTTTGCGAAGATGGAAAAAGGGCATCAATATTCAATAAAATGCCCATCGACTAAGGTGTCCAATGCTTGCCTTTCTCCTTATCTTGGTAATGGTCTGTGGTTAGTTAAATGAGAAATGTCTCTCAGAGGTGCCAGTATCTGAATACTAAAGGTGTTATCTGGGGAATCTTAAGCGGAATGACCCTGTTGGAGGAAGTCATTCAGTGAGAGGGGCTTTGCCCTACTTCTAATTTACTTTGCTTGGTGTTTGCAATAAAACTCTGTAAGCTTCCTGTTCCTGCTGCCATGCCTGTCACTTGGTGCTATGTCTCCCTGCCACAATAGACTCTTACCCCTATGAAAGCATGACCTTTATTTTCCGATAAATGACCTTTATTTTGTGGTATTTTATCCCAACAACAGAAGGGAATTAATATAGAAGTCAGTATAGGAGAATGTGTTATGCCTGTGAAGAACCTGAGTTTGAGTTTGAGGTTGTTGTTTGTTTTGGGGTGTTTTATTTGGTTTGTTTTTGGAGTAATGTAGAGGAATGGAACTTTCAACTAGAAAAGAAGCAGGAGACTTAACAGAGCATTTGAAAAGGACCTTGGAAGACAGTAGTGTTTATTAGATCAAGGTTGGACTGTAGAATCCAGATCAAGAATTTCTAAGAGAAGTGAGGACTCTAACAACTTGGATAGAGGCCATTGAATTTTTAGCAACTAAAAAATCTAGCTGCCCTCTGGAACCATATGATTCTTCTGTAAAGCTATCTCTTGCCATGACGTTTTATCACAGTGACAGAAAAGCAGTTAATACAAGATTTTTGTAGAAGAATTTCATCCTTGTCTGGTTCTTCCTTTACCAGGCACCTCTTATATCACAAGGTCCTGGAAAGTGTGGCTTTCTCCTTATCCAGGAGTATTGTGAGTAGGGGGTACACATTGAGTTTGAGTACCTCCCTCCAAATAAATCTAAAACTAAGCAGGGAGGTCAGCCTTAGAACACGTACTTGTAGCCATGATTATCCTCAGAGAATTATGTAAAGGCAGAGGGGGGTGGGTGGTAGAAGAAAAGAAAGCGCAGGATGGGATAACACCCACATTTAAGGCATAAAAGGGAAAGAGTAGCCAGTGAACAATAATAGTACTATTTGAACTGAATGAATATGGAAGGTGCAATTTCAAAACAAAACAAAAAAAAAATTCAAGGGATTTTTGATAAAAGAAGGGAATCATCCAGGAAACTATCTCTTATCTCACCTGTAAAGTATGATCTATTACATCCCTGGATGTCAGGCTTCTTAGAAATGTAAGATATAGCTCAACAATCTATAGCAAAGTCTGGGACCTGAGAGCCCCTTCCTTCTGAATGTTTTAGGTCATTGACTCCAGTGTGGCTTCTGAGCAGGACATTTAACCTCCTTGGCTCGGTTAACAATATGGAAAATGAACATGATAATATCTCACAAGGGTATTGGGAGATTACTCAATGTTTATAAAGTGCTTTGGAAATGAAGAACCCTGGATGTGCCCAGTGGGATCATTAGTCATTTGACCAGTTGAATTCAAGCTGCTAGAATGTGCAGAACTCTTTATTTCTTAGACAATTTCACTGTGATACCTCACAGATCACAAAACTTAAATTTGTAAGAATTCAGTTACATTTTATATCATAGTGAAGAACTCAGAATTCTTTCACATATCCCCTTTTGTGTCTCCTTTTCATAAACTTCTTTCCCAGAGTAGAAAATTATTCACTCATGATTTGGTGTCAAGAGCTATACTTCTTAATTATGCTGATTCTTTCCTGGTTTTTGTCATCTTGCCTTCATTGCTTAGTTGATCACCCAGCAAACTATCATTAGGCCCAAACTATATCCAAGTACTCTGTTAAGTGAGAAAATACTAATAAGACATAGTTCTGTCTTAGATGATGTTCTACTCTAATAGACACAGACATAGAAACAAACAGTTACCATGGAACATGAACTTCAAAGAGCTATAGAAACTCAGATAAACTTTTGGATAATGTAGTGAGTGGACTTAAGTTTCCTGGACGATTCCCTTCTTTTATCAAAAACCCCTTGAATTTTTTTTTTTTTTTTTGTTTTGAAATTGCACCTTCCATACTCACTCAATTCAAATAGTACTATTATTGTTCACTGGCTACTCTTTCCCTTTTATGCCTTAAATGTGGGTGTTATCCCATCCTGCGCTTTCTTTTCTTCTACCACCCACCCCCCTCTGCCTGTACATAATTCTCTGAGAATAATCATGGCTACAAGTACGTGTTCTAAGGCTGACCTCCCTGCTTAGTTTTAGATTTATTTGGAGGGAGGTACTCAAACTCAATGTGTACCCCCTACTCACAATATTGCTATTGATATTGCTTGATTTCTCAATATATATATATACATTTATGTATATATATATACATATGTATATGTATTAATGGTTCCATAATTTCCCTTTTAAGTAGGCTGTAAGCATCAATTACATGGTGTCATGTATTACTATTAATTTCCAAATCAATAAGACTACTATGCTCTTTGTTTTGATTCTTCAAGTTTCTTCAGATACTGTGTTCCCTTCTATTACCTTCCATTTACACTCTACCATCTCCCGTCTTTATTGAAAACCTCTGCTTCCACTCACTGACAATTCAGATGTTCATAAATATTCTTCTACTGGCACCACTTATCTGATCAAAAATCTCGTTTCTATTGTCTACTGATTTAAGTCACTTTCTCATTTTGTGAGTTGACTCATGATTTTTTTTTAACAACCTCCTACAGCATCCTCACACTGAGCCTGAGATTGAGCCAAGTAGATGGTTGATGGTCTCCAAGTAGAACTCCTGTTAGTCATATCCAGTATTACACAAACTTACCTGTTTTGCCTGAAGCATTCTTTTATCCATCGCTGTCTAGTGCACCAAGGTCAATATCAAATGCAGCCACTTCTGAACAACACTTCTTCCTGGAACACAGTTGCTGTTGACTGATTCTTCTTTTGAACCTCCAGAACTCTTCTTGCTAACCTCTGCTGTAATGAGTTTCTCTACTACTCTGCTTACCATTTGTCTTACTGTCTTCCAAATTGAAAAAAAACCTTGAGATAGAATATATCTTCCTCCTCTTCATAATTCCTCCTAGCACTTGCAGTAATACCTGATGGCTAAATGTAATTAATCTTCAAAAATGCCATGCTTGCTTTTGAGACAGCTACTTTCAATGAATATATGTTGTATATTTCCATAAGCATAAATATTTTAAGTATAATATCTGGTATCACTGATGAAAAGAAAAATCAACTAAATGTTTGCTATAGTAATATTTTGTTATTTTCCATTTCTAACCATGAAAATTGCCTTTTAAAATCAGTAGATCTGTGTTGTCTTTTCACTAGAATACAGAAATGAATAAGGCTTAATTCATGATCATAAGGAACCCATGGGTAAATCAAGGAAATAAACCTATAAGCAAATGTAATATCTGACAGTAAGTATGGATTTTTTGTACAAGGCAGAGAAGAGAGACATAACCTAAATCCGGGGAACATAAATGTATGACAGAAAATTCTCCACAGAAGCCAGAGTCTTCCAAGAAGCAAAAAGGATGTGTGGGGGGGTACGAGCTGCTGTTCTTTGCATTTTCAAAGACCCAAGTCAGAGATAACATGGTGTTGGTTCACCATGCCACAGTATACAGTGTATCTGGAGGTGTCAAAAGGGTAAGGAGGGGGTGACCTAGAGACACACCGCAGTCATTTACTATGTCTACTGAGCAGTTTGCATTGTCTTCCTATAGATGATAAAAAGCTGGGGAAAGTTTTTAAGCAAGGTTCATGGGCTGGCTTTCCTATGTTGTCTTGTCATGGGTTCACACACACACACACACACACACACACACACACACACACACACACGTTAGGAAAAAGAAGTCAAGCCAAGAGCCAAGAAAAATACTAAGCTTCCTGAAGAGTCAATGTACTTAGACTTATATTAAAAATTGTGGGTAGAGAACTGTCCTCATTTGCCTTCTGTTGCTGTAATAAAATATTGCTCCAAAGCAACATAAGGAGGAAAGGATTTATTTTGGCTTATAGTCCATCATCAAGTGAAGCCAAAGCACTGAAGACAGGATCTGAAGTCAGGACTGAAGCAGAGTCCCATTTGCTCAGGGGTAGAACTGTCCACAGTAGAGCAGTCCTGACTACAACAATAAGCAAGCAATCGAGAAAATTCCCCAAAGCCACCCACAGGCTGGTTGGATGAGCTAATTGTTCACTTCAGATACCCTTTTACCTACTGACTCCACTTTGTGTCAAGTTGACAATGCTAACCAGACAACTTGACAAACAAATACATCACTCTCATACAGAGCCCTTTTCATTTCTTTTACTCCAGATCTCATGTTAACATCACAATATAGAACATAGTCCAACTTTTTGAATTCTTTTATTTAGAAACAATCTTATTTTGCATATCAGTCCCCAATTCCCTCTCCTTCCTATCCTCCCATGCCTCCCACTGACCCTCCCAACCCACTCCCCAAGGATAGAGAGGCCTTCCGTGGGGGATCATCAAAGTCTGTCACATCATTTTGGGGGAGGGCTTAGGCCCTCCTCCATGTATCTTGGCTGAAATACTATGACCCCACAGGGAATGGATTCCCAAAGTCCATTTGTGCACTCGGTGCACTCGGGATAAATGCTGGTTTCACTGTTAGAGGCCCTGTAGACTATCCAGGCCTCCTAACTGGTACCCACCATAGTCCAACTTTTAAAAGTTCCATCGTCTTAAAATTTCTCCACCTTTAAAAGCCCTTTAACTGTGTGCTCTTATAAGATTAAAAAAAAAAAAGTTGTATACTTTCTTATTTCAAAAGAGAAGAACCAGAGAATAATTACAAAGAAAAATTGAACTCCAAACGTGTAAACATCTCAGTTCCAACCTCTGGAACTCAGTAGGGAACTTCAAAGGGCTTGGGTAGCACCATGTCTCAAGCTTTGCCATCCGACAGCACACACAGCTGGTCTCCTAAGCACAGGGTCTCCACTCAGCATCTGAAACTGTCTGTGGCAGTCTTCTCAGGGTCTCAGGACAGCCAATGTGCTGGGGTCTACAATGCAATTGCTGCTGCATCTTCAGCAGTCTCCTCTCCTGCCCTTTCACAGTGCCAAGCCTCCACTGCCTGTGATTATTCCACGACAACCAGTTCCGAGTGGGAGATGCTTACAATTGCCAAGTTGAGCTTCCACCAGAAGATGCATCCTTGCCCACTTTGGGCCAGAGTTTCTATGTGCTAACCCTGAGGAAACATTACTCAGAAAGTTCTCTCAATAATGCTTCTCTCTTCTTCTTTTTTTAAATTAATTTTTATTTCAATTAAAAACAATCTTACTTTACATATCAATTCCAGTTCCCTCTTCCTCCTGTCCTCCCATTTCCCCCACCAACCCTTTACCCCAAACCCCTTCCACTCCTCAGAAAGGGTGAGGCTCCTATGGAGGATCATTAAAGTCTGTCACATCATTTGGGGCAAGACCTAGGCCCTCCCCAGTGTATCTAGGCTGAGAAAGTATCCCTCCATAGGGACTGGGCTTGCAAAGCCCATTTGTGCACTAGGAATAAATATTGGTTCCACTGCCAGAGGCCCAACAGACTGCCCAGGCCTCCCAACTAACACTCAAGTTCAGGAGACCTGGTTTGGTTTCCCAGACTGGGGTCGGTGAGCTTCCACTTGCTCAGGTCAGCTGTTTACCAGAAACTGCTTGTCTCTTCCTAATCACAGCTCGTTTTTTCAGCCCCAGCTAGCTGGGACCCACTGTTCCAGTAAAGCACCAAAGGTTTTACTTCCACAGATTCTTAATTCAAAGTACACATGAATGGCTCTCATAGAGCCTCTGAGGGAAGCTTCTACTTCTCGCTGAAGCCTCACAAGCTCGGCCTCCGTTGTTTGCATATATCTCAGCATTGTTTTCTAAATTACTACAACAGCTAATTAAACTCTAAGCACTCAAAGGCTTTTCCAGTTCATAACTACAGAATCTCCCCTTTCCTCCCACTAAACAGTCCAATGCACAGTAGGTCCATCAGCGCAGCATCTCACTCAGGGTACCGCAGTTTGTACTAGCCAGGGCTCTCTCCTGGAACAGAACAAATAAGATCAAATACATGATAAATATACATAACAAATTTTTAAATCTTCTGTTAAAATAGTAATGGTAGCTGCCTCATGTCTGAGAGGCTGAGACCTATTAAGTTCTCAGTCCCTGAGGTTGCGTCCCTTAGCAGCTGGAGTGACCCCACAGTGGCTCTCCCACACCAGGGAGGATGATAATTTCTTGGGCCACGAGGCTGGGTGCCTCTGAAGTCCCAATCTGGCACTGAAAATCTGAAAGGTCCCTGGAGAAAGCTTAGTTAGTGGTAGAAGACTGGAGACACCGGCTCTGATACCTTTAAAGAAAGCAGCGGCGGCAGCAGGATAAACGCCAAGTGAGTGAAGCTGAGCCACCTGTCTGGACCCTTCCCAGAAGGTGCTGCCCACTCCTGGTGTGTGGGATAGATCTTCCCATGTGAATAAAGCAATTAGAACAATTCTTCAGGCAGGATTCCCTACTCAGGTGATTTAATTTATGGCAAATTGACATTAAAACCAGCAATCACAGGGGCACATTTCCAGAACACCAGCATCTATTTTAGCAGTGATGGCTGGAACCATACCGATCTTATAAGCAGTAGGTAGATGGTACTCTAAGCATTGTTATAGATTGTTGTCTTTGGTCCACCTGATGGCCATATGAAGGCTAGTACCAACAGGGGAAACTGAGTCACAAATGGATGAAGCTTTATGTACAAGGTGCCCCCAGATGTTGGAGAAACCCAGGGGCCTCAGCAGCCTGTGTCACAGCTGTGATAATTGAGGAGTATAGCTTCTTCTCTGTTTGTTTTACTTCCTTTTAATGTGAGAATAACTGTGTGTGCTATACTGGAGATGGGTCTGCAGCATTGCTTATGTAGGATTGGAAAGCAGACTCCCCTTAACCCACAACTACTTTCTGCTTAGGAAGGGCTCCTTTCTCCACTACGGCAGAGAACCTCAAGCTATAGAAAAGAACATGATTGTTATTCAAAACAAAAATATTTTTTTTGCAGCACTGGAAGCTACATTTACAAGTTAAGCACACATTTTTTTTTTTAAGTGGAAAAAAATCCAGGAGGGGAGCAGCTTCCCTCTCAGCCTGGAAGGAGGGACCATTCAATTGCCTATTCATGAGGGAGTCTGCCTCTGGGGCCTATAACCTTCCCAAACAGTCTGTGAAGCAGCAGGCATGAAAATAGCAGGTCCCTAAATTCTGAATCTTGCTGTAAACAGAGAGAACACAAATCTCAAGGCTCATTCTTCAAGGTCAGCACTCTGGATCTTGTTTTGTGAGCTTCTGTGGATGAGCACACATCTCAAACACAGAAGCTTACATCTGTACAGGCTGTAATAGTAACATAATGAAGAAAGGTTCTAAAACACGACTGGAGATCCACTGCAGTACCATGGAGTCATGAATGACAGTGCACGCATGCACTCGCCTGAGTGTGTGTGTGTGTGTGTGTGTACATGTTCACACTCTCATAAACACATGCATACATGCACGCTATTTCTCAGCTGCTGTTATAAATACTCTGACAAAATCATCTTAAGAGGAGAAGGGTTTCATAGCAAGTAGGCAAGGGTGGTGTGGGGATGGGAATAGAAGCCTGACAGGTCATATACAGGAAACAGATAATAAACAGGAAGTGTGGTAGGGCTATGAAGCCCCAAAGCCTGTGCCCATGTCTCGCTTCTGCCACCAAGTCTTCACCTCTTGACTGTCCCACATCTCTACTAAACTGACTCACTTGCCAGGCAAGGGTTCATATTTGTGGTTCCATGGAAGATATTTTGTATTCAAGCTACAGCAGTCCACCTATAACTTTCTGTATTTGGGAGTGTGAAGGGCTGGGGAAGTCTCACCTTGCTTCTGTAACCCTCTTTCACATTGTCCTAATCATTGTATCCTTAGGAGAGGTCTGAGTCTGGCTGTGTTATTTAGAATATTTATAACAGGTTGGTTGAAATCAACCTCATGCAGAAAATAGAGATAACAAAAATTTGCTTCTTTCTCCAACTTGAAATATGCATTTCTTGAAGTTGTTGTATAAAAAAATGGAGCAAGAATTCCAGTGGGATTTAAATGTTTGCAGACCCACTTTGGTTTCACTCTGATTTGCCTGCATGAAGACAAAGCTGGCTTTCAGCTATGCTGCAGAGTTCTGCACTTCTCTTCCATTCTAGACTCATTGGGCTGATTGCCAAAGTATGCTCTATGGTGGTTAAATGGTCAGAATTGGCAATGTGTCTTGACTATGACTTACTAGGGCTGGTAGCACACTAGAATGGTCACATTGTGATGCCAGATGAGTTCCTGAACCTTTGTAAAGTGTATCTAGAAATGGGGGTTTAGGGGAGTCAAGCTGACAATTGCAAAGCTTTTAGTTTATAAAAAGTGACAGTAGAGAACACTGCTGTCAAGGTTGGAGAAGACCATGAAGGAGTTTAGAGGAGGGGCCCTGGATCACAAGGAAGCACAGATGTAGGGAGCTCTAGGCCAAGTCATGGTTTAAAGGTAAGGAATGCTTCACTGAATTAAGGGTCATAGAGCTAGATGGAAATTTGCTAAAAGTGAAAGTAATCACTGTGTATTTCAAGAAAACAAACGTCTACACAGACTTGAAAAAGTAAAGAGCAACCAGGAGTGGAGGAAGGTGCAATAATATACACAGTAGATATCAATGCTGCAGCATCCAAAGGGAAGCACCCTTTGTAGCTTCAAAGGCAGTGTCAACATTTAGACAACTCAAGTGGATTCCAGAACATTCTAGTTTCAAGCCATTGAATGTGACCCAGTCACAAAGATGTAAGTAGCCCTGGCATAGGGAGAGGTCAGAGTTCCTTCATGGTATTAAACAGCCTAGTGACCCAGCCCAGGACAACAGTGTCTTTGATTGGCAGGCAATTTATCATGTCTGCCTGCAAAGAGGCTCTGTGTCTCCACCACACCCTCAGAGGAGCTACCACTGTTAAGCCAGCTATCATTGCATTCTTACACACACTGGTGTGAATAACAGAAAGCTCCCCTGCATGTGAGTTCCACCACGAGCAGTGGCAGGGGCCTGGCAATTCATACAGTGCATTTTCATCCCCAGCAAGCAGTAAGACAAGGACTTGCTGTGTGCCAAGGCACTGAAAGGCTTTGTCTAATCCTCTGGGGAAACTCCAATGTAAGGATGATCAGATCTGTTACTACCCAGAATCAGCCCTTTGTTGTTTACTGAGAACTGGGAAAAACAGCTTTGGTAGATTGAGTGTTAATCTGAAACATTTTATAAGCCAGCAGTTACAAATATGCATGGGCAAAACCCTTTCTGAGAGCTGTTTTTGGGGGAATTTCTCTGCTGTTGTTATTTATTTTGTATACAATGTTCTGCCTGCATACCAGCAGAGGGCACCAGATGTCATTACAGATGGTTGTGAGCCACCATGTGGTTGCTGGAAATTGAACTCAGGACCTTTGAAAGAGCAGCCAGTGCTCTTAACCTCTAAGCCATTTCTCCAGCCCCACTGAGGGCTGTATTGATAAAGGAAAGTTCCTTCCACTCTTGACTTAACTTCATTCCCTCCCAGAGAATGTGCTGATGAACTCAGTACACACTTGGTAAAGGGAAGATGAAGACAGTACCCGTTCTCTTCTAGAAAGAAAACTCTGTTGCAACTTCCCTCTAGAAGCCGAAAAGTAATTGTAGCCATTTCTAAGATGGCTTAATTAGTTTGGGAAAGAGTTAATCAATGAGAGTATATTGAGAACCAGAGGGTGTCAGACACCTTGGAGATGGACTACCTGGTGGCACAGGATTGTCACCAGTGTCTTGGCCAAACTCACATGTAGCCAGGTCCATTTCAATATCAAAGTGGTGTTCAGTAGGGTGGCTGGGGTTGCCATCACAGTCCTCCATCCATTCCTGCTGTTGGCTTGATATCACCATGTATGCCCAAGGTTGTGACCCCTCCTGGAAATAGGTCAGTGTAAAATTAGAAAATTTATCAGACCACAATAGACAAAGCTAGAACAATGCACCAAATGTGGTATTTTTTGAGTTGTTCCAACAATTGCAGTACAAGCAGTACAAGGGAGAAAATTATAAGAATAGACCTGGTGTAAGGAGTTCTGACACACACATTATACCCCCAGAGTTACTGTAGAGAAGAGGTTAGTGGGAAATGTAGTCTTCACATTCACCTATTTGGCTTTGTGGGGTGGGTGCCCCATGATCCAGTGGATATTGTGACATCATTCTTAATACTTGTCTTTAGGTATTTCCATACTCCAGCCTACGTTAAAGTCATTTCATTAATCAAGGACATACTCAGTTGACATGTTTTTCATAATAGCTTTGTGTTGTGGATGTCAGACAATATTTCCTGCTTATTCCAACATCAAACCCCAGGTGTAGCTGCTACTACTGCCACCAAATTCTAATTATTTCATTTTGAAAGATGCCACCCATGGGCAGGTACACAGGAAACCAAACTTTGAAGTGAGGGCTTTTCTAAATCATGCTGGCTTTAAGTCCCAGGGAACTCCTTTTTATAGAAAAGTTCCTAGGGTGCTTTTACACAAGGAAATGAAAAACTAAAATTACTGTATAAGGTATTCAAGTGATTGCTCTGGGGGATTTGGGTTGGGATGAAAGATAGATACAACTGTGAAATTTTCATCTATCGTAGCCGTGTGATACTTATCTCTCTCCCTTCTATCCCCGCATAAGCTACCCTGAAACCTCAGATTTGAAGCATCTTTCTTACAATTGTTATTTGGAGATGTGATTTTATTAAAGTTTCTATCTTTCAAACCTCTTTTGTTTCAAGCATGGGTTCAGAAGCTTTTTTTTTTAAATCTTAATACAAGCTTTAGGTCAATTTTTCAAAGGTGACTAAACCAATAGTGCATAGTTAAAACATACAAATTGAGGTAGAAGATGAAGTGTCATCACACCTCTCCTCTACAAGCCTTATTCCCCAAGGCAGCCACCACCAGTGTTTATGCCTCTAGATATTTCCCAAGCACCTAAAAAATAGTTGCATATGTAAATGTAGATGGCTTTACACAAATGGTATAGAAGGTGCTCCAAACCCAGCATTTTAATATTCAGCCACAAAGCTTAGAGAACATTCCAAATCAGTGTTCTGGGATTTTGCTTGCTTGCTTGTTTTGTTTGTGGTATGGGGATGGGAGGCATGTTACATGGTGTTTGTGGTGTGGTGTGTGAGCATGAGTGTGTAGTATGTGTTCATGGTGTAGAGGAGGGGATTAATGTGTGTGTGTGTGTGTGTGTGTGTGTGTGTGTGAGTGTGTGTGTGTGTGTGTGTTGTGCATGAGGTTGGTATTTGTGTATATGGTGTAGTGGAGTGGGATAGATGTGTGGTGTGCATATATAAGGACAGAAACCAGAGGAGGACATTCAGAGGTCCTGTTCCATCACTTTTTCATTTGAATCAGGGTATCTCATTGGATCTGAAGTTCACCATTTGGTTAAGCTAGCTGGCCAGTGGGGAGCTCCTGGGACCTACTGTCTCCATGTCCTGTGGCCATGATCAGCTCTCTTTTTTGATGTGGTTGCTGGAGATTCTGATCCAGGTTCTGATGTTTCTGCAACAAGATCTCTTATCCACTGAGCCTCTATACAGTCTGTATGGTGGTTTTAATTACTGCAGAGCACACCATCCCAGTTCAACTAATTATATATGGTGAATTTAGACTTTTCCAATCATGTGGTAATCTGAACAGTACTGTAATAAACAAGTTATTTACTGGAAAATGGGCATATCTATATAGATGAGTGAATCTGCTGGGAGGAAGTTTTCTTTGATGGATTGACACTGGGTGTATCAACCACACTCTGAGGCAGATCATGCTCTGGAGTCGGCCAACACAGATCATGCTCCATGTATCTTAATGGCTTTTTTCATTTCACTTATTTTCTTTTAGAGTGAGAGTGAACATAAAGTTGGTGTGTGGGGAGGAGAGGGTTTGAGAAGAGTTGGGAGATGGGAAAGAGTATGATAAAAATATGCAGCATGAAATTCTCAAAGAATATATTTTTAAAATGAATAAACATTTGAAAGTATAGCTGATGGGTCAAAGGATATTTTTGCTTTCTTAAATTTTAATAAATACCGCAGCTGGAAACAGAAACAAATACATGAATAATGTGCCTAAAGCCCTCCCTGAGCCATCAAAACATTTCTGCTGGCGTGATGAATGGGATCAAGTCTTGTCTTTCTAGATTGACTTTCCTTGCATCTCCTGTGTTGGACTTCGTACTCTTCCATCTCCACCCTTCCCAGGTATCTAATGGATCTGGGCCTTCCTCTTACTAATAATGACTTACTCTTTACTCATTAAGAAGACCAAATTTATAAACAGTTTTTTTTTAAATACCTATAAATCAGTGTCTGCTCATTCTGGCCATAAATTAATTTTTAATATGATTTTAGAACTATCCTAGATGCTTCTAAAATTCTGATTAAAATAAGCTGGAATATCATAGACTGATCTGCATCTTAGACACAAAGAATAAAATTTTATATCAGATCTGATTGAATTTTTCTTGGATGCACATCAGATTGCCACAATTTAGCCATTTAAAACAACACCTGCTTGTCTCAAATTTTCTCTGGATTCCGACTGTGGCTCAGTTGGGCCCTCTGAACAGGTCCTCATGAGTACTGAGAGTGAGATATCAGCTTGAACTGGGGTGTGGCCTGTGGATTGAACAATGAAGGTCCATGTTCAAGCAGGTGTTGGGAGAAGTCACTTCCTGGAAGCTATAGGGCTCATGGCAGCTGTCAAAATCAGCAACAAAAAGAAAGGATCTCAAGCCAGCCTGTTTTAGAAAGACATTTCTACAGAAATGTGATCATGGGAAAACATCCTGCTACTTCCACCATTTTCTGTCAGTGGGAGCAAATTGTATCAATGAATGGATGAGGCTGGAGGAGCATGGACACCAGAAGACGGGGTCAGAGGGGTCATCTTACGATCTGTCACTTAGCAGAGCAAAGAGGATCTGTCACTGAGTACAGCAAAGAGGACTAGGCTGGGAAGAATCCTCTCAGGAACTTAAAATTTAGTAGCAAAGATAAAATGATCTTAACATGAGATGTAATGTGGTAACTTCTGTGAAAAGTCCCACACCAAAAATAAATAAATAAACAAACAAACAAACTTTGAGTGTTTAAAAAGAAAGGCGAAACCTTAAGATTCCCTTAAAGAGGTAGCATTTGATTTGAGCTTTTAGTGGATGTTGTTATTTCTGCCTTTAGTGTTTAAGAGCCAAGCACCTGGTTAAGTACTGACTCTATACCAGGCAAGTGCCTGTGTACATAGGAGTCTTCACTGTGCCCCTGGTGATTTTTTTTTAACTCCATTTTTAAAAAACAGTTTTATATAGTTCAGTTTTGCTTAACATTTTAGTTTACCAAATGGGTTTGTTGCTGAGAAACAAATACTACCCATCAGTAGGAATTGGATGGGCTTTGTGGAAGATGATTCCATTACTGTTCCAGACTGTCTTCTGGAACTGCAGATAGGCAGGCGGTCCATGCAGTGACACTTCGCTGTTAAGCGGGTGGCAGCCTTGACGTACTCTTTGCAGAGACAAGCTGCCCTTAAGTCTGTAGAAAGAGCATTGGAACCCAATCTGTGCTCCTGAGCCAAGGGTTTGGAGAGGAGGCACAGACTGTCCTGAGTTTAACAGTGGGCCTGATGGTAAGTGGCAGGAACCTGGATGTGGAGGGAAGGTGCAGGAAAGCATGAAGCCTATAGTGGGTTTCGCTTTCCCATGGTGCTCCAGAAAGCCCTCTGTCTAGACTGATAATAGAGAATAACTCATCTATTACTTCAAAAGCACAGCTTTTACCCCCCCCCCTTCTTTTGATTCAGAAGTCCTTGATAATAGCCACTGGCTGTTTGAAATTGCTGTGGGTGGTATGCCTTTTCAGACCTGCTTTATAAACTGTGTCTCTAATTTGCTGTTTTTTCATGTAGAGATCTCCAGGCTGTTCACCTGTGCAGCCTGGAGCATTTCCGCTGAGGGAAGGTGAAAGAAGAGGGAATACTCCACACCCTTAGCTATGGCAGATTTGTTTTTCTTGTTTAATCTGCTTAAAATTCTATTTAAGATTTGTTGGTTCAAGAAAGTTTCAACTGGGCATGGTGCATGCCTTTATTTTTTTATTTTTTTTTATTCATTTTACATATTAACTACAGTTCCTTTTCCCTCCATCCCCTCCTGCTGTTACCCCTGCCACCTCCCTCAACCCCACTCTGCTCCTAAGGGAGGATAAGGCCTCCCACGGGGAGTCAACTAAGACTGGAATATCAAGTTGAGGCAGCACCAAGTTGCTTCCATGTTTTGCCTATTATAAACAATGCTGCTATGAACATAGTTGAACAGATGTCCTTGTGGTATCGGTGTGCACCTTTTGGGTATATGCACAGGTGGTATTGCTGTGTCTTGAGGTGGATCGATTCCCAATTTTCTGAGAAACTGATTTCCGAAGTGGTTGTGCAAGTTTTCATTCCCACCAGCAGTGAAGGAGTGTTCCCTTAGTCCACATCCTCTCCAACATAAACTGTCATCAGTTTTTTGTTATGTTTTGTTTTGTTTGTTTTATCTTAGCCATTCTGATAGTTGTAAGATGGTATCTCAGAGTCATTTTTGACTTATATTTCCCTGATGACTAAGGATGTAGAGGAATTCCTTAAATGCCTGCCAGCCATTTGAGATTCTTGTGTTGTGAATTCTTTGTTTAGATTTGTATCCCATTTTTAATTGGAATATTTTGTATTTTGATGTCTAGTTTCTTTAGTTCCTTAGATGTGGAGTTGTTGAAGATCTTTTCCATTCTGGCACACATCTTTAATCCCAGCACTCGGAGGCAGAAGTAGTTGGATCTCTGTGAGGTTCAGACCAGCCTGATCTACAGAGCGAGTTTCAGGACAGCCAGGACTACACAGAGAAACCCTGTCTCAAAAAAAGAAATGAAGGAAGAAAAGAGAAGAAAAAAATAGTTTCTTTGTGTTGAATACAGAAATTAGGAGGGGAGGTTGTTTTATAATGTCCCCTTCTGTTTCAAAGACAAATTTCAATCAGGGGTTCCTCATTAGAGGCCCCACCCATGCTCAGTTTATGCCTGTCCCCAAGTGTGTCTTTTTGTTCCCTTAGACATTGTAGGGTCTGGATGTGATAAGAGGATACTGGCGTCTTGATTACAATCACCTGTCAAATAGTGTGTTTGCTGCATAAGTGTAAGGACCTGAATCCAAACATATAGCACCTAGGTAAAAAGCTTGGCCAAGGGCATCCATCAGTGATCCCAACATTGGGGAGGTGGAGATGGGCAGCTCCCAGGGGGCTGCTGTCCAGTTAGACTTGCCTAATTGGTAAACTGATAAATACAGTGAGAGATGTGGCCTGGGGAAACAAGATGGAAACTAATTAAAGAAAACCCCTGATGTCTCTACTTGTATGGACACACACACACACACATACACACACACTCAGCATCTACATATGTACATATGTATACACACCAACATCTCATATGCACATACACACAAACCCCAATCCACACATAATGCATAAATACATACACACATTGACACAATCATATACACACATGCACACCCATATTTGCCACACAAATGTCCACACATACACACATACCCACTTCCACAATGTGAAAATACACATGCACACACACACATCCACACATGTACACACACATACAAGTCCAAATACCCACTTCCACCAACTACTTCAGAGCCTCTCATAGGGCCATACCTCCTTCCTATCCACCCTATCCTCCAGGGGAATAAACATGGAACCAAGCCTTTTACACATAAACCTATGGGAAACATTGTCCATTTTTACACCCAGGAGCTGATTTCACAAAACAGCTACTATGTTTGAATGAAGGAGACATTTTTCAGTTGCAATTTTGTTTGTTTTAGAAAATAATTACGTGCACCAGCTTCTTTGCATGTATATTATGGCTATTAGCTTAGTATTTTTATGGAAGTCCTGAATGTGAGAACACATGTATCTCTGATTCCTGTGCCTGCTCTTGGAACTCTTTTCCTTCTGTTGGGTTGCTCTGTCCAACTTCAATATGATGGTTTTTGCCTTATCTCGTCATGCCTTATTTTGTCATGTTTGGTTTTTATCTCTTAGAAGCCTGTTCTTTTCTAATGACAGACAGAAAGGCAGAGGATCCATAGAGGTGGGGAGAAACTAGGAGGGAAAGGAAACTATAATTAGGATATATTGTATGAGAAAATAATCTATTTTCAATAAAAGTGGGGAAAATGTAACAATAACAAAAGAATACACACTGTAAAGTACTTCTGACATATACTATAGTAATCTCTAAACCATTACTGAAGTCAAACCCAAACAAGTTCCATAATTTTCCTTCTGAGTGTCTTATCAGAGAGTAAGCATGTAGGGTGAAGAAGAATAGAGAGGGTAAAAGGGAAGGAGGGAGGAAAGGAAGGAGGAAGGGTGGGAGGGAGGGAGAAAAAGGGAGGAAGGGAGGGAGGGAGAGGGAACTGGGATCGACATGTAAAATAATAAATTAAATAAAAAAAATGCTTTGACTCCAAAATTTAAGTTCAAGGACAAGTAACTGGGGAAAAGGATTTCTATTTTTGTTTCCACAGAAAATGAAAAGCTGTGGATACCTTCCAGACTAATGTGGTTTGATCAAGCAGACCACCTGAAACAGAGTACCAGGTGATTCTACATTCAAAACAGCTGGACAAAGCAGCCTTACAGACTACAGCCAGGATTTCTGAATCTTCTTAGAATCCCCCATGACAGTGCCTCTTACCAGCAGGAAGTAGTTTGGAAAGAACGACGCCCAAATTCCCAAATATTGTCTATAAATATTTGTTTTCATTTAAATGGACTTGGTTATATATAATATATATACATATATATATTATATATATATATGTATATATATCCTCTTCTATCTCAAAAAACAGTCTCAAGCTGGGTTTCCTCGTTAGAGCCTTCCCATCTTCAGCTCTAGGGAACCTTGTTCCCTAGTATGTCATTTTGTTCCAGCAGACAGTGAGGTATAGATGTGTGAGGTCAACAGCTTCTTGATTTGCATCACCTGTCATAGCCAGGTCAGCAGGGGTTTCATCCCCTGTCAGGGCTCTACACAGTCCAAACAAGCCCAGATTTTATTTCAAGATATATTACAAAGGTGAATATAAAGATGTGAAATCATGTACTGATTGTCTGATGTTTTGACCTAGAATTTTCCATTACAATAGTAAAAGCAATTGTCAGACATAGAAACTGTACTTGGGGGCAAGCGATCTGGGTCAGTAGATAAGACCTTTGCTACACAAGTCTCAGATTCAACTGCTGCAATTCTCCATGGAAAGACAGAACCAACTCCTGAAAGTTGTCTTTTGACCTCTGTGAATGCAAAATTTCATTATAATGACAAAAATAAACAAGTGTTTTACACAAAAGAAACCGTGCATCAAATTGTGAATGCTAACCTTTTCCAGGCTGTTGTTAGGCAACGCCATTAGGGTCTAGCAATGCCAGGCAGCAGCCTACCAGCTGCAGCTGCCATCAGTCACAGGATGACAAGCATAAACAACGAAGACATTTCAGTGCATGGACCACAACCCCATCATCAGTCAAGGAGCATCTGTAATAGATACTGCAGAAAGAACATTAAAAAAATAGAAAAGCAAATA
The DNA here is from genome assembly GCF_943737965.1 of Phodopus roborovskii. Lineage (NCBI taxonomy): Eukaryota > Metazoa > Chordata > Mammalia > Rodentia > Cricetidae > Phodopus > Phodopus roborovskii. Next base: position 4,610,616 of record NW_026126436.1, read on the forward strand.
TAAAGTTTATTCTCCAAGAATATCAGTAATATTTATAAAACTCTCACCAGACATATAAATCATAATTTCTTATGTCATTTGAGGAAGGTGATATTACTATGAATTCTACAAGTACTTTTAATACTAAGAAAATATTATGAATAGAGTAATTCATAATAAATCCATAGCTTACCAGAGTACCAACAACCTCTCAAAGCATACCCAAGGAAAAATATATATCTAAACAGCTTTCTCTCTATTAAAGGATTGTTTATAGTTAATTTTTTTAAAGTCTTGAACGAAAAAGTTCAGGGTAAGATGAAATTACTGATTAATTTGCCAAACTTTTAAGGATGAATCACAAATATCTGCAAACCATTCAAAGAAAACAAACGCAGAAAGACATATCCCAAATAATTTTGTGAGACTAGCATTATTCTAAAGCAACTAGGCAGACATTACAAGAAAACCACTGACCATTATCCCTTATAATCATGTATGAAAGAAAAGAAAAGCACCCTTTAAAGTTTAGCAAATAAACTCAACAATATATAAAGAGAATAATGTCATGGCCCACCATTATGTATCTCAGAAATGCAAGGTTGGTTTATCATTAAAAACAGATCAAACACTGAGGATATGGTTCATCTTTAGGATATGTATCCTATTTTGTACAAGGCCCTATCTCTGATCCTCAGCAACATACACAAACACACACACACACCAATATGACTCCCTATATTCATAATGGCTAATATTGCTTGTCAACTTGACTATATCCAGATGAAATCAGCTAAAACCCAAGCAGATTGGTCCTCTGGTAAGGGACTTTCTTTATTGGATCATTGGAATAATCCTTGATAAATCTGGTCATGCTTCTTGCCTGCTTGCCCTTAGTCCCACTAGAAATTCATCAATCCTGTTGCTGATGCATTCCTTCACTGATGTTAGAATCTACTTCTGCAGGATTCCAAAATAGGCTGAAGACCAGCAGAGCTCTCTAGAAATTGTCTGAGGCTCCAGAACCAGGTTGTGACTGTTGAGACATTCAGTCTGTGGACTCTGAACAATACCAGATTGTTGGTCTTTCCCTCAAGAGACAGCCATTGCTGGGATAGCCATGCCACAGCTGGTAAGCCACTCTAACTAACACAATGTTAAAATTTTAAAAAATAAAAAGGATGAAATTCTATAATTTGTCAAAATGTAGATGGAACGGGAGAGCACTCTGTTTAGTGAGATAAGGCAAGCACAAAGAGAATAATACTACACCATCTACTCATGGTAGAACCTAAGAGTTATCCTTACTATACAATCACCTCACTCATGGTAGAACCTAAGAGTTACCCTTATAGGAGGTGAGAGTGGTGGTCACCTGAGAATGGAGAAGCAGAGGAGGTGGGAGATGGGAAATGTGAGTCATAGGATTCTAAGTTGCAGTTAGAGAAATTTGTTCTGGTAGTCTCTGCAAAGCAACAGACTGTGGGTAGTGTCAATGTGTGTGCCTCAAGAGAAAAACAAGGGTATTCTAATGTTTTTCCTATAAATATTTTAAAAGATGACATCTTTGTCCTGATTAGAACAGTACACATGCATATGATGCCCCATAAAACATATATAATTTTATGTTTAAATTTTAAAAATAAAATAATTTTAATTGAAATTTATCCAGTAACAGCATGAGGCTTTAGATGTTTTAAGGAATGTAGCATATGGTTAGTTACTATGTCATTTTAAATGATCCTTTAAAAATTTATTTATTTTTATTTATGTGTATGAGTTTTAGCCTGCATGTATGTATACACATTGCATATGTGCTCAGTACCTACAGTGGCTAAAGAGAAAGTTAGGCCCCTGGAACTGGAGTTATGCATGGCTATGAACTGCCATGTGAGTGCAGGGAACCAAACCCAGAACCTCAGAAAATGCAATAAGTGTTTTCAACCACTGAATCATCTTACCAGCCCTAGGCATTATTTTTTAGCCAAACATCCTACTAATTTTTTGCATGGACATTAGACATTAGACATTTGTTAAGTAATATCCATTGTTTGAATCTGTGCTCTTCCTGGGTTCTTTCAGAACGTCGACCATGCTATTTTTCATTGGGTCCAATCTATTTAATTTTTGTAATAAATCTTGACCGGATTTGATTGGTGTTTTAGTTTAAACTTTTCTGGTTCTGACTGACACTTTTTTAAATGTTTGAACTATTAATTAGTAATTCAAATAATCTTATTTTATATCTGTTAATATATAAAATAGATAATATATTCAATTAATACTAAATCGCATGCATCCTTATTCCACTGGCGAAAGCAAACACCCATGTTAGAGGCTAACTATTTTAAATTCATGGAGTTTGTTCACCAAAGCTAATCCCCCACTGATTAAAGGCCTCAGGAAATTCAGCATAGACATAACTGTCAGTAATACAGGTGCAATAGCACTGTGCAATCTTATGAGTGCTCACCACAAGGACAAAAACAATTAAAAGCCAATGAAAATAAAATTTACAAGGAGAAAGTCAATACAGCCATCTCTTAAAATGCATAAAACACAAGAGAAAAAAACCAAAAACCTAACACTCATTCCTGAACAGCAACAACATCAATTCTTCAGCCTAGCTTTACCCTGATGAAGGGTTAATTGGCATCTTATGTAATAATAAAAGACTAAATGATTTCCTTTAAAATCATCATCAAGGCATTACACATCAAAAGGAAGAACTGATACATAGGGGTTCATTAAAATTAATAACTTCTGTTCTTCAAAAGATAATTTTCAAGGAATAAAATCACAAATTGGGAAAAACACTGCTAATTATATAGGCAATGAAGGATATGTTATAATGAACTCTCAATAGCTAATTAAGGAAATTTGTCAGGAAAAAATATATAACCAGACATTTCACCACCAAAAGAATTGCAAATGGCAAGGAAATATGCAAAGTGTTACTCATCACCACTGGTCACTTGGGAGATGCAAATCAAAGTCATAGAGATGCCACTCCAAGCTATGTGGTCTGCAATTCAGATTTGATCATACTAAGAATAGCAAGTTCTCAATAAGTCGTCTTTAAAGTCTAATCTCAGATTCAATGTATTTGATATAGATTGAACTCAAAATGTCCCTCTTGGTTCATCTGTTTGACTACTTAGTTCCCAGCTGGTTATGTTATATGGAAATGTTTTATTGTTACTGTTTTCTTTTGGTTTGTCAGGGTAAGGGGAGGCACATGGACACCAGAGATTGATGTCAGGTTGCTGGGTTTCTTCTTCCATCACTCTCTGCTTTGTTTTTGACACAGGGTCTCTCACTGAACCTGAAGTTCACCAATTTGGCTAGGCTAGCTGTCCAGTGAATTCCAGGAATGGCACACCTCTGCCTCCCCAGCTGTAGGATTATAGGTGCATGCCACCACTCCTGGCTTCCTATGGAGGTGACAGTGATCCCAGCTCAGGTCCTCATGCGTTTGTAAGCAAGTACTTTACCAACTGAGACATCTCCCCAACCCATGATATACTCTTAGTGGGTTATGAAATAATGTAGCCTGCTTAGAAAACAGTTTGGCATTCTTTTTTTTTTTTTTTTAAGTAACTGTGCACTTACTCCAGGATTTTGTTTTCGCAGTAGAAATTAAAGATTTGCCTTCAAATATTCATATCTGTCTCTGTAATAAAATAACCTGACAAAACAACTTAAGGGGGGAAGGGGTTGTTCCAGAGGAATACAGTCCTCCATGGTGGGGAAGATGTGGCAGGAAAGGCCTGGGGTCAGGAGCAGGAGGCTGCTGTCTGATCATATTTCATCCACACTCAGGAAGCAGGCCGAGAACAGGAAGTAGTGACTGACTATGGTACCTCAAGGCCCATCCCCTGTGACTCACTTCCTCAAGCAGAAAGAGCTCACATAAAATTTCCACAGCCTTTCCCAATAGCATAACCAGCTGGAAAGAAGTGCAGTCAACAGATGAGCCTACAAGGGACATTTTAAGTTCAAACCACAACAGACACTCTCTAATACCATTGTCATACTGTGAAATACTAGTCAGCAACTAATAGGTGTGAACTACTGGTATAGCAATCTGGATGGATCTCAAAATAATCATGCTGAGGGAGAAAAAGCCAGAGTTATATAACTTGATCTTATTTACATAAACTCTATATTATATAAGCTACCTCTAGTAAGTAGCTTGAGAGTCACCTAGGAAAGCAAAGCAGGTTGAAGGGTTGCAGGAAGGATTGCAAAAGGCCTAGGGCAACTTTGGAAAATGTTTATTGTCTTAACTGTGCTGATGACTTCTTAGGCATATACATAAGCACAAATCTATAATGACCTGTTTGTTTTCTGCTTCTGTGACAACCACAATGACAAAAAGAAACCTGGGAAGAAAACAGTTTATTTCAGCTTACACTTTCTAGTCCATTGTAAAGAAGGGGCATTCACACAGGAACTCAAGCCATCAACCCAGAGGCAGGAACCCAGAGGAGGAACTCCTCCTGCCTGAAGCAAAGCCATGGAGAAATGCTGCTTACTGATTTTGTGCCCCTGGCATGCTTTTTCCTTTATAAAGAACTTAGGGCTACCTGCCCAGTGGTGGTATCATCTGCAGTGGGCTGGGCTCTCCCACTTCAATAATTAATCAAGAAAGTCCACCTGTAAACTTGCGCACATGCCAATCTGACAGACATATACTCTTTGTGCTGACCAGGCCAGCCTTGAACTCACAGAGATCCGGCTGCCTCTACTCTTCAGTGCTGGGATTAAAGGCATGTGTCTCCACCATCCAATCTGATGGAAGTACTCTCAGTTGAGTTCCCTCTTCCCAGATAACCCTAACTTGTGTCAAACTATGGGAAAAACAAAACAACACAATAATGTTATTACTTTATGTATTATTTATATTGCATCAACAACGCTGTTAAAACAGCATTTAAAATGTTAAAACAAAATTTAAAAACGCCTTGACTCTGGCAATTTTCTCCCCTTCCTTTTCTCTGTCAATTCTTCAAGGTCTTAGGCAATGGGTATCACCAAGCAAATGAGGCAAAGGCCAAATCTGAGAGGGCATTCTGCAAAAATGCAAAGGCAAGTCGTCTTCCTTCTGAATACCACAAGACCTACTTTTCTGTTGCTCTCCTTCTTGTCCAATCTTTTATTCAGTAGAGACGTGTTGCTATGAAGCTTCCACTGGCCCTCTCACTCTCTTGCATCCTGGAAGACACTGGTAAGTCACATGATAATCACAGGCTGATTTAGACAGGAGTAACTCAGTAGGAGTCACTCAGCCTCACTGGTTTGGTGTATGAAATAAACATGACTTTACCTGCTTTACAAATTAGTTATGAGCAAACAAACACAATCCATCTGCATTGGCATTAGGATATGACACCAGTCACTTTACTCTTACACTTGTCATTAGGAGAGTCCTTGGGCACTTGCTTTTTGGTGCAATTTTGGTTTCCAGTAGAGAATTTACACCTTGTTTTTGGAGTTTGTGGCCATAGGGATACCTCCACACAACTTCTTCCTCTGCATTTCATGAACATCAGCTCTGGGCAAGACACTGAGGGAGGGAGATCTGATGAAATTTGCAGCATGGTCACTGTTCTTATAGAGCACAGTGACCATATTTAGGGGTCCTAAATTCCTATGTGAAGACATAAACCATGTTTGTAACAAAGCAAACAGGAGGTCTAACATGGTGGACTTAATCCTAATCCAAACCAACCCTTGTAATAGCCAATTAGTGTTTCATTTAATTTTTCCCACAAGAATAAGAGTTGGCAGGAATTGTTACTTAACTGGAAAGTACTCTTGGAAAGCATATTGACCTAGACTGTTGGCAAGTATGGGCCACTTGCAAGTAGGAGCATAAGGAGAGGAAGAGATCATACAGTCTGGAAGACAAAGTAGCTGCTAGTCCCCAAAGTTGCCATACCATTTCTTGAGCTCTCCAAGCCTGCATGCCAGTGTAATGACACAAATATCTGCTGGTAAGCTTAAGTGCTTTCATGTTCCTATTAAAAAACTTATTAAAACTCATAGACCTGTAGCTAATATGTTTAGTTTGCACAGTAGCCAAGACATAACAATAGATTGCTACCTTCTCCATGCAGCAAAGTCCTCAGCTCACACCAAAGCTCTCATTTCCAGAGTGATTGCTCAGTAATTAGAGATAGGGGATCTCTATAAGTTAGAGGCCAGCCTGGTCTACACAGCAAGTCCAGGACATCCTGAACAAACAAACAAGCAAAAGAACACACGCTGCTCTTGCATCAACTAGAGTTTTGTTTCTAATACCTACATCAAGCAGATAACAACTATTCCAGATAAATAATAATAAAGAGTTGAATGGCTCATACCTGGGCAGGAGAAAAGATAGGCGGGCATGCAGAGAGAATAAAAAGGAGAAGAGGCAGAGGAAATAGAAAAGAAGATGAGGATGCTAAGGGCCAGCCACATGGCCAGCCTCGGAGTAAGTAAGAAAGAAAGATATATAGAATAAAGAAAGGTAAAAAGCCCACTGGCAAAACATAGTTAAAGAGAAACTGGATAATTTAAGTTGGAAAAACTGGCTAGAAACAAGCCAAGCTAAGCCTGGACATTCATAAATAAAAATAAGTCTATGTATTTATTTGAGAGCTGGGTGGTAGGTCCCCTAAGAGTAAAACTAAATAACTAAAAATAATTTAAAACTGCATCCACACATCCATACATTTTTTTTAATGTAATGTTTTTCTAAAAAGGAAATCTCAATGCTTCCTGGGAAAGATTTGTCTTAAAGGAAACAATGAAGACAAAATGACCAATTGGAAGAACAATGGCCAACAGAGAGTAGATATGGAATAATTTCATAAAGCTAGTCACCTAGCTGAAATAAAAGGCTTGTTCTAAAACAATAAATAGAAATAAAAAAGGTCTGTCTTCCTTCTATCCAGAGGCAGTCCTTTGTACCACTGGGACAAATACACTTGCTCCCTTCTCTGATTCCCTTCCGCTCTCCTTCTTCTAGTATCTTCTGCCTTTGTCCTTTATCCTTGCTCTCTAGGGGCAAATCAATCTCCTTAGCATTGAGAACTAGGCCTAGGATCCTGGGCTATACTTTTCCTTTCAATAAGCTTTAGCTTCAGCTGCCAACCTGAAGTAAGCTAAATTTATCTGGGTAAAGAAACTTCAGTTGAGGAACTGGGGCCATCAGATGTTCTGAGTTTGCTGCATGTTTCTGAAGTACTGCAATGTTTTAAGACTGCTGTAGATGGAACTGTGCATACACCTGGGAGCCTGCCCCAACAGACCATCCTATCCAGAGTCTGCCAGTGTCCTGTCCCACCTTCACCCACGGGAGGAGCCAGCCTTCTGGAGCCCTGATAGGAGCCTCCTGAGGACTAGGGACCCCATGTAGGAGAGAAAGCATGGCAGACCAGCCCATCCAGAGTCTACCTGCTTCCTAGTCCCACCTCTACCACGGGAGGGGGTAAGTGTAGGCCTCTTTCTGGCCTGCCTTCTGGGTTCCTGCTTGGAGCCTCCTGGGGCCTAGGGACTGGGCATGCTCAGAGGAATCCCAGCAGTGTGGACTACTCAAAGTATGCCAGCATCCTGGTCCCACCTTTACCGACAGAAGGAGCCTTCCTTCTAGTGTCCCCTTCTTGCTCAAAGCCTCCTGAGGACTGGGGACCATGTGCATGGGAGCCTGTCCCTGTGGACCAGCCCATCCAGAGTCTTTCAGCATCTTGTCCCACCTCCAACCACGAGAGGAGTCCCACCACCACCCACTGGAAGAGGAGAGCCATTGGAGTATTGGAACTGCTTGCACTCACCAGAAGAGAACCTTGGTCCTGTACCCAACAGGAGAAGGAGAGATCCCACCAGTATACACTGGAAAAGGGGATGGGTAGATGACAATATAAGAATCAGTCAACAACAGAAACATCAATATGACTCCACCAGCATCTAGGGGCTCCACATCAGCAAGACCTGAACATCCCAACACAGATGAAGCAGAAGAGAATGACTCTAAAATCAACTTTTTGATAATGATAGAGACCTTCAAAGAGGTAATGAGAAAATCCCTTACGGAAATGGAAGGAAAAAAAAAAAAAAAAAAAAAAAAAAAAACAAGAAAAATTCAAGAAATGAAGGAAAAGACAAACCAAACAATTCAAACTATGCAAGGCTTGAAAACTGAAATACAGAAAAAGAAAACCCACAGTCTGAGAGAATGTTAGAAATAGAAAGGCTAGGCAAACGATCAAGAACTACAGATACAAGCATAATCAACCAAATACAAGAACAGTTAAGCAATTTAAATAGACCTATAACCCCAAATGAAATAGAAACAGTCATCAAAAGTCTCCTAACCAACAAAGAGCCCAGGGCCAGATGGCTTCAGTGCAGAATTCTAGCAAAAATTCAAAGAACAGCTAATACCAATACTCCTCAAAGTGTTCCAAACAATAGAAGCAGAAGGGTCATTGCCAAATTCTTTTTAAGAGGCTACAATTACCTTGGTACCCAAGCCACGCAAAGACATAACTAAGTAAGTGAACTAAGACCAATATGCATCATGAATATTGATACAAAAATACTCAGTAAAATACTGGCAAATCGAATCCAAGAACGCATCAGAGAAATCATCCACCATGACCAAGTTGGCTTCATCCTAGGTTTGCAGGGATGGTTCAACATACAAAAACCCATCAATGTAATCCACCATATAAACAAACTTAAAAGAAAAACCACATGATCATCTCACTAGATGCTGAAAAAAACCTTTGACAAAGTCCAACATCCTTCCATGATAAAGGTTTTGGAGAGGTCAGGGATAACAGGAACATACCTAAACATAATAAAAGCAATATATAGCAAACCAACTGCCAACATCAAACTAAATGGAGAGAAACTCAATGTAATTCCTTTAAAATCAGGAAGAAAACAAGGCTGTCTGTTCTCTCCATATCTCTTAAATATTGTACTTGAAGTACTAGCTAGAGCAATAAGAAAACAAAAGGAGATTAAGGGGATACAAATTGGAAAGTAAGAGGTCAAACTTTCACTATTGGCAGATGATAAAATAGTTTACATAAGTGACTCAAAAAAATCTAACAGGGAACTTCTACAGCTGATAAACACTTTCAACAAAGTGGCAGGATACAAGATTAACTTAAAAAAAAAAAAAAAACATCAGTAGCCCTACCATATACAGATGATAAAGGGGCTGAGAAAGAAATCAGAGAAACATCACTGTTATGAGCTGTTTTCCAGCCGGCCTGATCCCACAGCGGCGCGGGCCCCAAATAACACACAGACACTCCTCAGCAGTCAAACAATTTAAAGACAATACAATAGCATACAGCATCCAGAATCTTTTTGTGGTTTACATCTTTACGTGGCTTCATTTTTAGTTTTTTATTTTTTGAGACAGGGTTTCTCTGTGTAACTTTGGCTGCCCTGGAATTTATTCTGTACACCATGTTCACTTTGAAATCACAGAGACCCGATTGCCTCTGCCTCCCGAGTGATAGAATTAAAGGCATGTGCCATCATACCCAGTTACTCTCTCCAGCTGTTCATATACACCACTGAATTGCTAGCAGCACTTCTTAAAAGCCCTGTGGCCTTTTGCCACTTATTATGAGTCAGGAAACCTCCCTTAAAAGAGCCATGTACATTTCTGTCTTGTCTCCAGCAAAACAGAGTCTATTCTAGAAAATCGCTATTATTAAGAAGCCTTGCTTGTCTCTGTTCTTTTTTTTTTTTTTTTCTAAAGCCCTTTCTTAAGCTTTTGTTAAGTTTTAAGTGAAAGTTCTTAGTAACCACATTGTGGCACCATTTTGTTATGAGCATAGTTGCCCACCGGCCTGGTCACTCAGCCCTGCCAGCCAAAATAACACTCAGAGACACTGTATTGGATTTAATGCTGTTGGCCTGATACTAGTGTTTCTTATTGGCTAGCTCTGTCTTAAATATTAACCCATTTCTATTAATCTAATTCTACATGATCTTACCTTACTGGAGAGAGGATTGGAACCTCTGTTCTCTTGTTCCTACATTTTGAATCTCCTCCTACCTCTCCCCCTAATCTTTGTCTCCTAGTCCCCCTATCTTGCTTTCCTATTGGCCAACAGGGCTTTATTCATTAACCAAGAAGAGAAATATATTTACAGAATGACATCTCCCATCAGGGAATGTCCTATTTGCTCATTCTATAACCAAATTCCTTTACCACCAGGCAGTAACTCTAAAGGTATATATAAGAATGAAATACAGCAAATGGATGTGTTTCATTTTGCAAAATTTGGAAAATTAAAATATGTGCAGCACACTATAGATACATTATCAGTTTCAGTGGGCAACTGCTTTGAGCTCTGAAAAGGCTGATTCTATTATCACATACCTATTACAGATAATAGATGTGTGATAGAGGTAATAATGGCAGGTATGCCATTATGGGCATACCTGCACAAATAAAAACTGACAAATACTCCAGCATATGTCTCCAGCAAATTGAAACAGTTGTTTGAGTATTATAACATAAAGCACACAACTGGTATACCACAGTCCTACAGTACAAGAAGTAGTTGAGAGATCCAATCATACTTTAAAAGAAATGCTCCATGAACAGACAGGAGGAACCAAGACACCCAAACACAGATTACATAATGCTTTATTAACATTAAACTTTCTTAATGCTAATGAAAAAGGAAAAACAGCTACAGAAAGATGTTGAACAATAGAAAAAACTTGTGAACTAAATCAGCCAGTGTACTTCAAGGATGTATTGACCTCAGTATGGAAATCGGGATATGTGTTATGTTGAGGTAGGGATTTCGCATTTGTATCTACAGGAGAAGAAAAGCTATGGATACCATCTAAGTTAATCAAGATCCGAGTTGAACAAGAGAGACATCTTAATGAAGAGAAATGACAAGTCTTCCAACAAATTGGTTCCCATGAGATGTGCAGAGATCTCTCAAAGGTAGGGGAAGTGTTCTGTTCTTGTCCTTACAGGAAAACAGAGAACATCCACAACACCCATCTTCAAACAGCCAAAAGGCACTGAACATGTTGGTACCTACAGAAGATAAGATAGCTCTCCAGCAAGAATCATTTAATAAATAGGAATCTGATTTATGTTAAATATGTATATATGTACATATATATATACATATGTATGTACATATATATATATATACATATGTCTGTACATATATATATGTATATATATATATATATATATATATATATATATATATATATATACACACACATATTTGAACTCTCTGGAAAGAAGATGGGGCACCACTTCGTCATTTCCACTTGACTCAACCTGATGCATCTGGACTACAAATGTCATCTTAAAACCAGTTTGAGTGTGTTTTGCTTGAGACAACTCCTGACGAGCTAGCTGTAATGGTGCACCTTCTTATTATACCCTGGATAGAGTTTCAGATAGAACTCCAGTCAAGCATTTCCTGCCACACAGAGACTAGCAACATATGTCACAGCCAGTCCTGTTGAGAAATTTGGTTGCTAAAAATGTTCTTCCTACAGGATCCCATGGAGAAATCATCATCCCATTTCAACAGGAAGTAATCTTAAGATAATGATGCCCCCTTTCCCTACTCTTGGCAATTAAGGACAATATTCATCTTCTTAGGGTTGGTTTTAGTTACTTACAGTTTGATATGGAAGGTTATATTTAGACTCGGATATCTCTTTTAGACAAGGATAGGGTATGGTTGGGAAAGGTATGGTTTAGATGGGATATAGATAGATTAGCCTATCATCTTGTGAATTATTTTAGTAATAGTGAGATATTAGTGTTATATAGCTTACATTGTTATAGATTCTTATATATGCTAACCTATGTAAAATTAAATTCATATTCCCTTCTTGGAAGAATTGTATATTATATTTTGTCATATTGTGTAAAATCTTTACATTCATGATATTTTATGCACATTATCCTTACCATATTATATAAATGTATACTTTTACTTTACTTACATTGTATAGTTATAGTTCTAACTCTGGTCTACACATTTCTAATATATATATATATTGCTTAGGTATCTGTCCCTCCTTTACTCAGGGAAGTTCCAATCAGTTTTATAGCTAGGTTCCTGAGTATTACAGATTATCGTCACCTATGTTTCCTATACCTATGAGATTAGTCAGACATAGATGCCTAATCTTCAAACACGTCATAGACCTGCAAAACATGGCATTTAAATGTTATAATATTAGTACTCCATTGACATGAAACATTATTGCTCCTGATAGCACCATGCACTTTCCAGAAAATATGTTGGATATTGTTGTCACTCTTTCTGGTGTCCATCCTCATTTCGGCTAATGGCCTCTTGGGCAAAGAACTGCCCCACCTCAACCACTGATATGAACGTGTAGTCCTATGTGCTTACAGAAGACAAACATTGAAGACTGCTGAACATTGCCAAGTCAGGGTAAGACAGCCTTTCTACCTCCCTGCTTTTGTTGTGGTCTTTTAAGTACTCCTGGCCTTAGCCAAAACTGGCTGTACCAAAGTTGCTGTGAGACCTTGGGTGACTGTCCAAGTAGCCTACTGTATCTGTCCTTGCTGCACCTTTTGGAAGTTGCCCATCTGCACTTCCTGCCTGCCCTAGTATTATTATTTTCCTTCTCAGATCTTTGATGAGGTTTAAGATTAAACTATCACAACTATTATTCTCTCTTCCTAGTTAGATATATTAGGTACTAGACTTAAGCTTTTCAGCTTAGGACAACTCTATTGTAAACTCTGTTATGCCTTTACCCTAGGACTAGATAGGTAGGTCTTAAGTTTCCATGTTCTCTATTTTCCTTTTCTTAGAGCACACTTGTTATTCACTGTTTTGTATATAGTTTTTATCAAGCCTAAATCTTTTCTTTAGACTAAAAGGGGAATTGTAGTGAGATACTCACTTTGTCTGTACCTGTGGCACTGACCAATCCCATTGGGGGCGGAGACAGGGACAGACATTACCTGGAGAAACTAGGTCTGAGAAGGGGTCCAGGAGCAGTCCCTTGCTTGCAGTACGGGGACAGGAGAGCATCTGGATGCATCGTTGGGTCCAGGAACCCAGGAGATGTTATTCTCCGAATAAACATCTATTCAGCCTATTTGTTTCTCCTGACCCTTATTAACCCACGATACATCACCCTTAACAATAGCCACAAACAGCATAAAATATCTTAAGGTAATGCTAACCAGACAAGTGAAATACCTATATAAGAACTTTGAGTTAGAGAACTCCCATGCTCTTGGATAGGTAGGATCAACATAGTAAAAATGGCAATCTTGCCAAAAGAAATCTACAAATTTAATGCAATCCCCATCAAAATTCCAGCACAATTCTTCATAGACCTCGAAAGAACAATAGTCAACTTTATAAGGAAAAACAAAAGACTCAGGATAGTCAAAACAACCCTACACAATAAAGGAATCTCTGAGAGCATCACCATCCCTGACTACAAGCTCCATTATAGAGCTAGAGCCCTGAAAACAGTTTGGTATTGCCACAAAAATGGACAGATGGACCAATGGAATTTAACTGAAAACCCTGGTATTTACCCACATGACTATGAATACCTGGTTTTTTTACAAAGAAGCTAAATTTATACAATGGAAGAAAGAAAGCATCTTCCAACAAATGGTGCTGGCATAACTGGATACTGTTGTGTAGGAGACTTAGATCGATCCATGTCTATTGCCTAGCACAAACTTAATTCCAAATGGATCAAAGATCTCACCATAAATCCAGCCACACTGAACCTGTTAGAAGAGAAAGTGGGATGTACCCTTGAATGAATTGGTACAGGAGACTGCTTCCTGAAAAAAAAGAAAAAAAAAAAAAAAAAAAAAAAAAACACCAGTAGCACAGACACTGAGATCAACAATCAATAAATGGGACCTCCAGAAATTGAAAAGCTTTTGTAAGGCAAAGGACACAGTCAACAAGACAAAAAAGGCAGCCCACAGAATGGCAAAAGATATTCACCAACCACACATCAGCCCGAGAGCTGATTTCCAAAATATACAAATAACTCAAGAAGCTACTTACTAAAACATCAAATAACCCAATTAAAAAGTGGGGTGCAGAACTAAATAGAGAATGCTCAATAGAGGAATCTAAAATGGCTAAAAGACAGTTAAGAAAGTGTTCAACATCATTAGCTATCAGGGAAACGCAAATCAAAACATCTCTGAAAAACCATCTTACTCCTGTCAGAATGGTTAAAATAAAAAACACCAAAGACCATTTATGCTGGAGAGGATGTAGAGAAAGGGAAATACTCCTCCACTGCTAGTGGGAGTGCAAATTTGTACAGCCACTTTGGAAATCAGCATGGTGGTTCCTCAGGAAAATGGTAATCAGTCTACCTCAAGATCCAGTAATTCCACTCTTAGGCATATACCCAAAAGATGTACATTCACACAACAGGGACATCTGTTTGTTCAACTATGTCCATAGCAGCAGTATTTGTAATAGCCAGATCCTGGAAGCAACCTAAATGCCCCTCAACTGAAGAATGGATAGAGAAAATGTGATACATTTACACAGTGGAGTACTACTCAACAACAACAACAAAAATGGATTCTTGATATTAGCAGACAAATAGATGGAATTAGAAGAAACCTGAATGAGGTAAACCAGTCACAAAAATACAAACATGGTATGCACTCATTCATATATGGATTTTAGACATAGAGCAAAGGATCACCTATTAAAGACATACATGGTCCCCCTGAGAAGGGGAAAGGGACAAGATCTCACAAGCAAATTGGGGGGTTGGGGGAAGTAGAGGAGGAGTTAGGAGAAAGAGGAGGGCAGCGGAGGTCATAAGGAAGCAGCAAGTTTGATTCAGGGGAATAATAGAGGAAAACAAAAACAGAGATACCATAATAGAGGGACCATTATAGGTTTAAAGAGAAGTCTGGCACCACGGAAATGTCCAGAGACCTACAATGTTGACCCTCTACTAACAATCTAAGAAATATTGGAGAGGCTACCTTAAATGTCCTTCCCCTATAATGAGATTGATGACTTCATTATATGCCATCCTAGAGCCTTCATCCAGTAGCTGATGGAAGAAGAAGCAGACACCACAGCTAAACACTGAGCCCAACTCCTGGAATCCAGTTGCAGATAGGGAAGAGTGATGAGCAAAGGTGTCAAAACCAGGCTGGAGAAACCCATAGAAACTGCTGACTTGAACAAGGGGGAGCTCATGGTCCCCAGTCTGATAGCTGGGAAACCAGCATAGGACTGACCCAGACTCCCTGAACATTGGAAGGACTGGGCAGTCTATGGGGCCTCTGGTAGTGGATCAGTATTTATCCCTAGTATATGAATGAACTTTGCCAGCCCATTCCACATAGAGGGAGTGATACTCTGTCAGCCTAAACACATGGAAGAGGGCCTGGGCCCTGCTCCAAATGATATGACAGACTTTGAAGATTCCCCATGGAAGGGCTCACTGGGGAGAAGAAATGATATGGGTTGAGTGTTGGGGGGGGTGGACAGGGGAGAATGGGAGGAGGGAAGGGTGAGGGAACTGGGATTGACATGTAAAACAAGCTTATTTCAATTTTAAATAAAAACAATATTAAAAGAAATAAAAAGAAGACAATCTCTCTGATTTTTAGGTATGTGAGTGGTAGTAAAGTTTATCTTAGTATTTGAGTGATACTAACAAGGAATAGAGTAGAAATTCTCCATCATCAGTATCATAAATCCTCACACAGTTAAGAGGGTCAGAACTCTCAGCAGCAGCAATTAGAGGCCCCTCAGATAGACATTTCCAGCCACAGCCTGGAGACTAGTGGCTCTGTGTCCACGTAGGCAGGTCTCCCTAGCCATGGCAGGCCTGTGCAGCTATCATTGACCATCAGGGACAGAGAGAAGACAGGAAGCTGACAACATGTGACCCATAAATGTACATGAGATATTCCAAAAGCCCCCAGAGCCAAGGTAATATGGAAAGGAGATCTTTTTAAAAGTCTTAAAAATTTGGTATTGCTGGTGGCTGCCAGAGGCAGAAGCATGTGCCGTGCTGCAGCCATGGCAACCCTCCTTCATCTCCCCTTTTACATATTCTCCATTGTGTGGCCATAAAGCAAGGGCCTTCTGAGGGAAGGACTTTTCTGATTTTTCAGACTTGATGAGCCAGGCCACCTAAATGCTGGATCATATTAGCTTTTCCATTTTCAATAGTCATTATATTTTCTCTTTAAGGATCAAACTCTTTTGTATCTTTTCAAATTTGGTACTGACATAGATCAACAAAACTCCTATAAAATTAGGTTTTATTATGCCCTCAAAAAAATCTCTGTTGAGCTTGGAGTGATGGTTCATGCATGAAATCTAGAATCTCAGCTCTCAGGAGATTGAGGCAGCAGTATTGCCATGAGCTTGAGGCCCAGATAGGCTATTTAATGAATTCCAGATCAGTCTGGGCCACAAAGTGAGTCCCTGTCTCAAAATAAGAATTATTTTAAAGGTTTCATTTTTCTGAATAGACATGTCTGTCATAGTATAGCAACATGGCAGGAATAAAAAAGACTTCAATTAAACTTTAGAGTTAAACCAAAACTGAATAATAAGTTTAAATGCATTTTTCAGCATCATATCTACTAGAGTTGCAACCTCAGTTCATTCAGCCGATCAGTCTGACCTGCTATGCTAAGCACCAATAGGAGATAAATGTGAAATCAGCATAGTGCTCCAAAGGAATGAAGCCTTTTGCAGATCTGAAATTCTTTATTGCACAACCATCCTCTGCTTGCAAGAGACATGAAGTATGCACTCTGAGATTCTACCTCCATTTGTATTAAATATTTATAGGATACAAGCCCCCGACCTGCACTGGAAATGAGCACAGTGGAAGGAGGACTGTGAAAGCCCAAGAATGAGATCAACCATCCCCAGGGTAATGTGGAGGCCAGTAGAGGACACTGTCCAAATCAGAACCACAAGGCTGAAGAGGAACAAGCGTGAGTCTCCTTCCTGAGCAGACAAAATGTTCAGCATGTCTAGAGCTATGGTGCAGTGTGGAGAAACAGTTTAGTGTGATAGACTAAAAGAAGTGGTTGAAGACCACATTGGAGACAACACAAAAGCAGGGGAATGTGGAGGGGGCAGGTGAAATCGGCAGCTAAAGGGCTCTGTATGCCCTCATGAACCAAGAGTGAACTTGACTTGGCACACCACTGGAAGTGTTGAAAGTTTTAGAATAAGGTGTCAGAATGCCACAAGAAATTTTAGGAAAGGAAACCTAGGAGGGCTGGAGAAATAAATGGCTCAGTTAGTAACGTGTCTTCTAGAATGGAGGATCTGAATTCAGATCTTTAGCACCCATGTAAAAGTGGGGTGTGGGGTGTAACCCCAGTGCTGTGGGGAAGCAGAGATAAATGGCTTCTAGGAGCTCACTGGCCAGCTAGTCTAGCTCAAACAGCAAGGTCCAGGCTCAGGCTCAATGAGAAAATCAAATGGTCACACACAGGGCAAGTAAAACTACACACACACACACACACACCACTATATATTTATGGAAACAGTAATAGAAAACCTAAAGAGAGAAAGAGACCAGAGTAATAATAAAGACTCATGGAAGAACTGATGTTCTCATCTTCCCACCAGTACCCTGTCTTCCCCCAAACAACCCAAGGCACCAATGTTTCCTAAAATTTAGTGTCAGTGACTCTGGAAAGTAAAGGGTGCAGGACAGGGATTCGAGCTATTTCTGTGGATTTAAAGCCTTTAGTACATTGATGGCTCAGACTGAGCTGCCTTGGGTGGTTGATCCAAGTCCTCAGAGATTAGGAACACCCTGGACGGCCAATCCTAGGAAGCTTGCAACTCAATTTTCTGCCCTACCCTTAACTTCCTCATTTGTTGTTTTGGTAAGTTTAATGTGGTTTTGTTGGAAATGAGGTCTTATTATGCAGCCTAAGCTGTTCTTGAGTCCTAAATCCTGTCTCAGCCTACTGCATTCTGGGATTGCTGACCTGCACCATGGTTGACTCATTAAATCTCTTCACATCACTTTTTTTTTTTTTTGTACCAATGCATTATCTGAGTTTCTTTGCTCATATTGATGTTGTCATAACCCAAATAATCCTACTTAGTTTAGCAAATACTTACATAGTACTACATACCGTGTAGAATATTTGTAGCATGGTGCTACAGATTACATTACAGTGAGCAGACTCAAATGTCTTGCCTTGCTCACTCCAGGCCTGTGGATTTGGTAATCCCACAGGACTTTACTATCCAGCCCAACTTTCTTTCTTTTTTAAAAGATTTATTTAGTTTTACCTTACATGTATAAGTAATTTGTCTACTCGTACAATGTGCATGCCTGGTAATGAGGAAGTCGGAAGAGAGTGTCAGATGCACAAAAACTGGAATTCCAGGGAGTTCTGAGCTATCATGCATGCTCTATGACTCAAATCTGGGTCTTCTACAGAACAACAAATGTTAAAAACTGAACCATCTCTCTATCCCCCTGTTGGATTTTCTTAGCACAGGAGATCTCATTCCACAAATCCAGACTGGCTGTACTTAACACAGACCTGGACATCTTACTTAGTTCTACATTTTAGAGATAGCTGTCCTTTACCTAGTAGAGTACTTAGTGTTCTTTGTCTCTACCAACCATACCACTAGCAAACTCCCTGCTTCACTCATGATAACCAAAAATGTCTCCAGACATTGCAAAATGTTTCCTGAGAGGCAAACTTGCCTGTGAGTGAGAACCACAGTAGGAAGTACGCTTTACATCTATAACAACAGGTTCTGTGGGCTCCCTAGCCATGTGGCCAAGGTAAGATGCAAGGAACTCTATACTGCATAAATGATTCTGCTTGCTCCCCAGGCCCTGTCAAATGAAGACCTTGTAATGAATAGGATGACCTGAGCAGGGTCCTGGCCCACACCAGGCCTTGAAGACTTGGGAAATAGTACCTTCATTAGAAACCAGTCAGAGATCTTTCCTCTCCTCCTGGTTTGATGCCACCACTCAGGAATCTATTTTCCCTCACCTCACAGTAAATGAAGGGAGTCACCCTCTCCAAGGAGGCACTGACTTCTGTTACTGCTCATGAGAAATGGAAGTGGTGTCAGCTTCCAGATACTCTTCTCCATTGGAGACTTTGTGGCAGCCCAGGAGAACCCAGTGTTTCCACTTACTGAACTCCGAAGCAGAGGTGAAGTGGTGAGGGTGAAGAGAGGGTGTCCTGAGAACCAGCTGCAGTGTCCCTAGGCTTCTGGAGATGTGTGTGTGTTGAAGTCAGAGGAAGTCGGGTATGCTTTGCCTCCCCAGAGACTCACAGAGGAACCACAGCCCATGAGTTTTGATCATTTCTCAGACTGGAAAAATACATATTTTTAGTGCTTCTGAAATAAATGCAATTCAGCAGGACCAACTTAAACAAATCAAATCCACCAGAGACAGACATGTGAACTAGGCCAACACATTTATTCATATTCAGATCAAATAAGCCACCAGGACCTGGAGTATCCGTACAGTCAGCTCTCCATATTGTCTCTTTCTTAACCTCAAATTTCCTAAGAGTCTTTAAATATACAAATTTATTTGACAAGGTTTGATCAAGTGTCATCTACATGACAGGTTCTATGCTAGCAGACAAGATAGAGGTAAATAAAAATTGTGGCTTGCCAGCATTTTGGCAGTCATCTGACTCAGTCGCTATCATTTCTAAGGTTAAAGAAAGGGCATGCTGTGATTTCACCACCATCTTGATTAAGGTGACCATGTGGTATAAATCATCTATGGCATCACCCATAAAACAAATAGATACACTGAGCCCTCTGCTTATTATTGTGTCTCCCTTTTACTAGACTAGGGAGGTAATACTGGCCTCCAAGAGGGGTTGTTTGCTTTTCTTTCCCCTATTTAAGGAGGAAACAGCAGGTCTCCAAGACATTTTGGATTAGGGTGGATTTTTGTGTGATGATTTTTGTCCTGAGGATGAAAACTAACAAATGAGGACAAGGTCTATGCAAAATTTGTTTGATGATTAGGTTTATAAATTCTAAAGTTATAATGGTCTATTCAAGTTAACAGACTTAAGGGAGGATGTATGTTTAATCACTTATGTCTTTGCTAATTTTGTTAATTAAGCTTTTGGTATTTGGTGAAACTGATCATATAAAAAAAAACTGGCATTCCATAAAAGTACACTATAAAAATATCAGGAAAATAAGGTTCCCAATCTCTGTGCATTATATTTATGATTTAAAGTTTATTTTGATACTAAGGGATATTTTATTCAAGAATTAGACTTTTTTTAAGGTTCAAACTTAACAGGTATAAAATTCTAAAATTCTAATCTTATAAAAGATACCAATTTGTTATACACTGTTAAAGATAATTAAGATAATCAAGTCAATGATCAGTCATTCTCAGAACAAATGTAATTCATTTACATAGAAAAGCTTTGAGGGAGAGACCAATTTTTTTCTCCCATCTTATAGTATCCTGCATATATATGTTGTTAAAATTAAGCCTAAGGCAAGTAAAGCAAAAAATTTCAAAGTTAACTTAAAGTTTGTTTAATGTAAAATAATATTTAAAATTAGACATATAAAAACTTGGCTATGAAATAGTGACTGCTTGAATAAAATGAACTAAATTTACAGTACACTTAACATGGCAGGAAGCCCCAGGCTCAAGTCATTCCTTTTGATGGAACACCATCACTTCAGCAAAAGCTACAGGACGAGGGTGCATGGGAAATAACACCTGTCTGAAGTCTGCTTCTTCTGCCTTCTGCCTTTGAATGTGCAGACCTGAACACGTCTGTCTATGCAGGAGTGACCATCTCCAGTTGGCCTGACCAAAAAATACCTTCATTATCTAAAGACAAATTACTCCTCATGTCTTGCGTAACAGGGGAATGGGTTCTCTTGCCCAGTAGAGGCTCTCAGAGTCTGTTGTGGTGATATGTTTATTTATTAAAGTTTGCCTGAGGATTCAGAAAGCAAAGTCAGCCACAAGCTATAGAGGTCACATAGGGGTGAAACACACCTTTAATCCCAGGACTCAGGATTGAGAGGTAGATGGATCTCTGTTAGTTCAAGGCCACACTGACAACATGAGATATATCCAGTCCTAAAGAGAAACAGCTCACACAAAGATTATCCCAGCACTTGAGATCACATGCCTTTAATCCCAGCATTAGGAAGGCATTTAAGACAGCCACACTGAGGATAGGGCTGCAATCTGAGAGTTAGTCTATAATCATATTGAAGAGAGCATAGCAGTCTGAGTGAATCTGAGGAGCAGTGAAGTCAGGAGCAGTTTGAGGATTGTCCCTTTGATCTGAGCTGAGGTAGAGATAAGAGCTAGTGGCCAGTTGCTTTGCTTTTCTCATCTTCAGCTTGAAGCTTGAACCGCAATATCCATCTCCGTACCCACATCCTCCAAGTCTAAACAATAGGTAAATAGCATTTACTCTGCCCTCGTTGTCTCTGTAAGTGACCTATGAAGATGCCAAGAACAGGGAAACCTTGTCCCTAAGCTACCACCCAACTTGTATGAGACTTGCATGCTAGTTAAGGTGCCATGCCCTTTACTCTGGCTTTAAATTCTTCCCCTTAGCAAATGCTAATTACAGGGCCTACACCCTAAACACTCACATTCCCTGATTAAAAGAGGCTGCCAGATACTCTGGCATTAAACCCACAGCTCTGGAAAGCTATTTAGAATATCCAATGGGTGCCTTTGACAGTTGGTTTTATATCTATGGATTCAACAAACAATTCTATTAAGGGATATCCCAAACCCTCAGATTTTTCAGGAGGAAATAACTTATATGAAGGAGATTATGTCTAACCTGTGCTCACCGTGGTGCTTTGAGAACATGATCTAGTCTCTGAACAGACAGAGACTAGGGCCAGTACCTATACTCCACACTTACCTTGAAGCCTACAAAGAGGACACAGGCTTTAGAAGCGATACTTCAGATGTTTTCTAAGAAATTCCAAAGCCAATGTTTGTTAACTCTTATTTAATTTGGTTATCTTGCTTTACAAATTATGGCTCTAAGAAAATCAATCTATTTTGAAATAGAATGATGTTAAGTAATATGCTTACTGCTGTCAATATATAGTGGCCTAGAGTTTTGTCCATCAACAAAAGGACTAAGGAGTTGGCTTTAGCCTTCTTGGCTAATTCAGTCCTTGTTATATGTAAATCATTGCAGAGTTGACAAAACTATCTTCTTTCATCTTTCATGTGTTGACTGACTGAATGGGATGAGAATGTAGAGACTTTTTAAAGGTCTGTTAATAGGATAATTTTAGAAAAACATTCTGGTCGTTCAGGGTAAACTTTGTAAAATAAATCATTTATCCTTGACCTTGGAGTCATGGGCTTGGGTAGTGACTTAGGACAATCTGGAGTACCCTAGAGAAGCACCCCTTGAGGAGAAAGCAAGACGGTCACTGTCTCTGTGAGTATTTTTAAATCAAAAATTAAAAATCATTTATTTTTGGGAAATACAACTTAGAATTAAATTACCTCTGACAATATTAAATATATTTACTATTTACAGATATAATAATTTCATGTTAACAAAATACATATTAAGTCATGTTTCAAGTACTAAATATGGTCATTTAAGGTAATAGTCCCAATTTTTAAAATTTCACCTTATCAAATTGTTTCCAACCAAAATAACTTTTATTTGAGATACTGTGGTTTTATTCTTTAAATAATAACTGATATTGCTAATATTTAAAACAGACACACAAAGTTCATCATTTGTGAAAGCCAGAAATATCACCTAGACACTTTATATTCAAATGCATTTCTTAGATGCTAATTTTACCTAATGTCATTTATAAAGCCTCTGGGTCCTTATTCCTCATGCAGGAGTCTAATGGAACAGTTGATTACAGTCGCCTTATCTTTCTACAGAACTCTGGTGCATGGTCCAGGTGGTTGTACAATTGCATTTAACTCATGTCAATCTTGATGTAAAAGTTTTCCTCATACAATTTTGCCTCTTAATGTAGCTGGAAGTTATTTCCTCCTGACTTATGTTCTGAACCTTTGCCAACTGTTCTTTCATGGCCCTTTGAGTGGAACCCTTTCTGGGGCTTTCTAATTGTGACTGCCCTCATTGCCCTTCTGCCAGCCTTGAAATGGTTAGAGAGATCACCACCCCCCAAACTCCAGACACAGTTTGGATAACCTCTGAAAGGGGACTAGTGGGCCATGGGCCATCCAATTGGGGCCTTTGCTTGCCACTCTGGACATTGTTTTGGGGACTCAGACCTAAAAGATCGGGGTGAAACCTCGTTTTCATCGATCAGTCTCTGTCTCATCAGCTCAGATCAGCTTAACCTCCTTCAGGAGCAGCTGGACTCCTTGAGTGCCACAGCACTCCACAGTTAAAAGGACTAGCTCTGACTGCTGCTAAGGGTGGGATGTGTACCCTCCTCCCTCAAACAGCACGGCTTCTGCACCAGCAAACCCTAACAGGTGCGAAATGGGGTCTAACGACAAAGGAGCTAGACAAAAATTCAATGATAAGACTCATCCTATGTATGGCTCCTGATTCCTTCCCACTCTACTCTCTCCCCTTTTCTCATTACACCTACACTTTTGTGTTCTTCCTGTCTTTCAAATGCTTTACTTGCTGAACTTCACCCTACACCCAAACAATATGTTCCATGTATGATCCCCCAATAGCTCTGGCCCTACAACAGTTCCGTTTGTTTGTGATACAGCTGGGAAAGGGCCTTTTAGATGCAGTGGAGAAGGTGACTAAAAAGGACCCGCATGCCTTTTGCCCCAGGCCAGATTCAGTTCTTTGCATTAGTTCTCTGTTTCCTCTTTTCCTTTCTTTGGATGTTCTGTAACTCCTTGCTTCTTCTGCTGGCTCATTTCAGTGCAGGAGACCTGGCAATGAAACTAGTCACTGTCGCCCTGAGTCAGCTCTATGCCCACTTTCTCTCACCAGCCCACTTGGTGTCGCCTGCCTTTGTTCTTCCCTACCTCTCAGCCTTCCCAGGAAATCTCCGAATTTTGCTCTGTGACCAGGTTGTCTGCTTACAGCTCTCTAATAATTATTTTCCAAGTCTCCTCAAGGATACAGGGCAGTCATCACCTGACCCACTGCAGATGATCAAGTGATCAAGTTAAAACTACCAGCTACTACATGACCAGAGGACTGACCTCTCTTCAGCTGACCCAGATCTATCCCTTCCAACAAAGACCCTCATAGGAAACAAACAAAGCAGCTACAACACCCTGTCCTGCAGAGTCAGGAATGACAGTTTCCTTCTTGTTCACTATGACTTTGCTTCTTCCCAGGTAAAAAACTGTGTCCCATCTTCTGTAGGCATCTGATCATCCACACATGGGTGGCAAAAGTGCTCCCTCACAGTGAATGATCATGGGCAAGCCTAAGGACAGAGACCATGCATCTTTCTTTCTGCCTTCTTCTCTCCACAGCTGCCTTTTACTAATCTAACAGGGGCCAGTGTACATACTGAGGTCCAGCATTGTTTCAAGAGTCTACCACATAAAACAGAGGGAGGATTTATCATAGAAATGGATATTTTACCCAAAAGAGCATTAGTGTGCCAGGAACCTACAACACATCTGCCTGTAGTATGCAAATTAGAAAAGATGGGGGTTATTTTCATTGGTTACATAGTAAGCCTTCATCTTGCTAGTTATAGACTTAGTCATTGGTTGATAATGGCTAACTACACACAGCATTCTGTTGTAGCATTATTCTTTTGTCCTTCACCAAGAATAGCAGGAAAAACAAACAAACAAACAAAAAATAGAGGAAAAATTTAAATTAATAAAAATAAAACCCTTACTGCTCTCAGATCCCATTCTCAAATATTTTTCAAATGAATGCTATTAAACTTCAGAAAGTCTTATAGTATTGTCCTCTATCAAATTTCAAAGACACACTAAGCACCATGTTGTTGCATTGAGAGGTGATGTTGGAAGCACTCATTCGAGGCAGCCAAAACTATGAAAGAGATATTGTTTGCTGTTTCTCATATAGATGATGGCTTAGTCAATAGAGTCTGAGATCCAACCTGAGTTCATATCTCCAGGACCAGCACATAAATGACACTTCGTGTTGGTAATCCCAGAGCCAGGGAGGCAAAAAAACAGAGGATTTCTGGAGCCCACTAGGCAGCCACCTAGCCAAACAGATGATCTCTGAATTCAGTAAGACAGCTGCCTCAAAAAACAAGGAAGAGAGTGATCAAGGAACATAACTGACATCAGCTTCTGGCCTCCACATGCTACACACTGGTCCAACATACACACACATACATGTGCACACATGCATGCACACACACACATACACCACACATACACACAAACACCTCACACATATACATACCACACATATACATGAACATACAGACACACACCACACATGCATACACACCACACAAACATGCATACACACAACACACACACATACACTACACACACATATACACACCACACATATACACCAAACACACACCACCAATGCATACACACACACCATGCACACACATGAACCCACATATACACACACACCACAAATGCTTTCGCACCACACACATACTACACACAACACACACATAAATACCATATACACATATACACACCACACATACACATCACCAACACATACACACACAGAGCATGCACACCATATGTGTATACATACATAGAACGCATATACCATACACACACATTAGCACACATATACACACACCACACACACATACACATCACACATACCACACACATACACACAGACCACACACATATACACACCACACACACACCAGAAGCTATTGCTGGGATTGCAGCAAGTTCACTATCTTCTTCTGAATATACAGAACCAAGGAAGACACCCTCCTGTGAACCAGATGTAATTAAGTCACAGTAATTTGAAAAGATGTCACACTGTATGTTCTCTTATACTCACTGCCGTTAGCCTCACCTCTAGACACTGGTCTCTCCCTCCAATTTCATAAGCTCTTGTCAAGTAGGTCACTCTGGAAGGGAGGATGTCAGACAAAGTGGGGCCACGGATTGTTAGCTGTGTGTTGTGCTGCATTGTGCTATACTACAAGAGGGTTTATAATTCCAGGCTGTCATAATTTGTGGGGAATGCACATTCCACATCTTCTTAGTAGACATCAGAGATGCTGCTAAATGACCTACAATGAATGCTGAAGATGGCTCCCTAAGCCATGAGTTATTCAACCCCAATATATGCCAAGCAGAGACAGAGAAGGTCTGCTGTTCTGGATTCCTCCTTATTTTTCTCCCTCAAACACTTCTGGCCTGATAATATGCTCATGTTGACACTTTGCACAGTCCACTGAAGTCAAGGTGGCCATGTCAGATCCTTTCAAATAATAGGCAATTCTAATTTTGCCCCCCACCCCGCCCACACACATCTGGTTCATCCTTTATTCATCTTGGGCGGAAGCACATGATGCCTTTGAGCCATCAGCTCACATAAAGGAAGGAAAGAATGTTGCTATAAGCATGCTGTCTGGGCTGCAGTCCAGTCAAAGTTGAGTATTTTATCTCAGTGCCTTCCTTTGCCAGGCATCATAGAGCTGGGGGGAAAAAAAAGTCCCAGCAGAATTTGCTCCAACAGATCTCTCCATTGGAAGAGTCATGAAGAACGAGATGATGTAAATTGGCTGCCTGTTAGTAAAGTGAGTAAGAATGTCTGCCAGAGAAGTAAGCCTAGGAGGTGATGAGAAGGACATGATAAAAGGGTGGATATGACAAATGAAAGCATCAAGACATGTGGCAGACAGACCAAGGTGATGCAGTGACATCTGGAGAGTTACAGTCATCTTCCAGAACAGTCTACGTTCTCTCTCACAAAATGTGAATCTATTCATCACACCCTTCTGTTGCTCATCATGCATCTATCTTTATTTTGGCATATTGGCATGCACATGATTTGGACCAGAACAGTAGCCTGCTGCCTTCCTCTAGATGATGGAACAAGTTCATCACAGCTCTGAGTTCCATCTAGCCAGACAAATGCTCTTGCTGCAGAACATGTTTGTTGATGAGGAGAGGGACCTATGCAATCCTCAGCCAGCTCTCTACTGTTGCAGTCTGTGGACTGGATACACAGCTGTTTTTAACAGCTTTACCTCCAGGAAGCTCTGCTTTCAGGCAATTTCCAAATAAACAGCAGGCCTCTTTCCTCTTCAGCAGTTCCTGCCTGTGTGGTGTGCTGCATCCAACTACCTGTTGATACCAACAGAAAGGGTTGTGCAGCTTTGGGCTTATTTTCTGAGAAAATCTGAGCACTGCAGCACTGACTGTTGGAAGTGTAATACAACCTGTGTAGTTCTGGCCATCCTCCCTGTATGAATCCTCCCTTCTCACAACCAAATTAGGAAAATACCTATATTCACAGAGACTTTCTAGTTCAGCAAACACTTTCTTGGAATCTTTCTCTCTAGCATTATTCTCAGGACTAGGTGAATACCGGTGAAGGAAGTTCACCTGTTTATGCCCAATCTCCTAAATTCAGTCTATAGTAATATCCTGGAGTGAGGGGCCCAGTGGTACTGTTTGCTTTTATTTTCCTGGGACTTGGAGATTTGGATCTCATCTGGAGAGCACTAATTTTGTGAAACAGCCTGGAGGGATGGAATCAGACCAACCCTGGCTGGGTCCTGACTATGTAATTGACTACTGGGATGTTGGGTAAGTGTATTGATCTCTTTGTGAGATAGAGATATCATAAGCTTTTCTATAGCTCTCCTGAGCTGAGCGAGTTTCAATACACATCTCAAGTATCCACCCCAGGACCAGGAGCCCAGGAAAAAGCCACTGAAACCTTTAACCTTCCTCTTTACCCTGTGTTTCATTGAAGCTGCATTCTCTGAGAGGTGAGTCTGTCTCTGGCTTTGTCCTTGTCCCTGCCTCCCTCACTCCCTCGGGTTCTCCAAGTGTTTACAACCCTGATTTATTATAGACACATCAATTGATGATGATATTGGAAGGAGGTGAGCCCTAGGGTGCCTTGCACAAATAGATCACGGAGTACCTGTCTACTTTGGCATGATAGGTGTGGCCTCTCTCTGAAGATAGGAATCTCAGGTCACTGTATCATACTGAAGGAATTCTAGATTCCCCAGCTATGAATTTTCTTGCCTGAGAGACAAGCACAGGTTTGGAATTCAGAAGATATCCTAAATTTTGTCCTAAATGGTCCTAGCAAGTTACCTACTTTGTGATGTAGGTTTCCTTATAAAAATGGACTAAGCAAACAGAATTTGAGTATACCTTTGGGCCTGGCACTGTTCTAGATAACAAAAACCTAAGAATTAATTTGATAAGGTTCCATTCCCGGTAGCACTTCCAGTCTGTAGAGAAGTGAGCCAATGAACAAATATGGCAATGGTTCTGAGAATTATCAAACCTTTTGAGGGTAAACAAGGTATGTGATGCAGAGAAATGTATTGATTTAAAGCACTGTAAGTCAGTGTTTGCTAGCATGGCCAGTGAGGGTATCTCTGAGTAGGAGGTATTTGGTTGAAAACTGGAGAAAAGCAGATAGATTTTAGAAGACTCGGCAACATTTCCTAGAGGGGGCACAGCCAGTGTAAAGTGCTGTTACGAAAGCCCCGAAAGCAGAAAGATCAGATCAGTGTGGCTGAAATCTGGGAGTCAGGATGAGCAGAGTGAAGAGTAGAACAGAATGCATGGGTGTAAGGAGTAAGGTTTTTCTGCCCGCTGCTGGTCTTGTCCCACCACCGCGCTAGCCCCAATTAACACACTGAGACTCTGTATTTGATATAATGCTGTTGGCCAGGTATTTGTTTCTTATAGGCTAGCTCTGTCTTAAGTATTAACCCATTTCTGTTAATCTATGTATTTCCACATGGTCTTATCTTACCAGAGAGCGGGGTATAGTTTTGTATCAAGCCTAAATCTTTTCTTTAGACTAAAAGGGGAATTGTAGTGGGATATTCACTTTGTCTCCTTCTGTGGCACTGACCACACCCATTGGGGGGGTGGAGCCAAGGGTGGAAGTGACCTGTGGAAGGAGGTCTGAGGAGGAGCCAGGGAATGCTCTCTTGCTGGTGGGACTCAGAGAAGAGAGCATCCAGTGGAACTTGCTGGTGTTCATCTGTCTAGGTTGTAAGTTATTTCTCCCTGAATAAACATCTATTTGGCCTATTTGTTTATTGTGATCCTTATTAAACCGCAATACATAGGCCTGCAGGCTAAGGCCAAGATGGCTTGAGGGGAAAGAGTGCTGTGAAAGCAAGAAGGCCTGAGTCAAACCCTGGCACTTACACATAAGCTGGGTGTGGCCACAAGTGCCTGTCACCCCAAAAGGGACAGGAGCAAGATAAAGAAACTTGCTAGGCATAAAGTCAAGGCCAAAGAGTGAGCTTCAGGGTTAGTGAAAGACTATCAAAAATAAATTTAAAAAACAATAATTTGTGAAAGAAAAAAGGAGAGGGGGAGACAGAAGACTCCCAACATGCTCCTCTGTCCTCCACATGTGCATATATGGGTGTATGTATCCACACATACAATGTACACACACAAATAATAATAATAATGATAACAATATTAAAGAATGACACTTTTTTCTGGCCTGAGATTTATTCCAAAGCTCAAATCTGGTATAGCTATAGTTGGAAAGCCCTTTGAGCAGAAACATCCTAAACAAAAGCTGCATAAAGTCCCAAGTCCTGGCAGCCTGTTCCATGATCCCTGTTTGTGGTGCTTGTGTGTAGTTTTTATTACATTTACCCCAAAGCTTCTCTGAAAATGGAAATATTCAGCCAGGGATTCTTGGCCCATTCTTGGCCTGTTTTCCAAATATGGGGAGTGTGGGAGGGAGGACTGTCATGCCCTAGTCCCCAAATCCATTGTAAGAAGCACAAGAACAAAAGTAGGTGTTGGCAGATGTATAAAAAGGTCTTTAGGTGCTGAGTTTCGAAGACTGCTTGCCAGAGTCAAGAGAAAAAGCATATGTACCTATTCTGAGGGTTTTGTCAACAGGATGTTTGTGCCTAGTAATTTGGAGAAAATGAAGACATTTTTTACAAGATGATAATGTCTACATGTCCTTTCTGATGATGAAGTTGAAATGTAGATATGAAAACAGACTGTGACCCTGCATCCAAAGAAGAACTTCGGCTATCAAAGAAAGGCAACAAAGCCCTGGGGACCAGATATTCATTAAAGATGCAAAATAAATGCAATAAATTGAATGTGATTGTCTTTGGGGCATTTTGCTTATGACCTCATATGTGTTGGAAAATAGTACTGCTAATGCTATAATTATTTCAAGATAGGAAATTATTTAAATTGGCTAATGAATGCAGGGCCTGACACAAGTCTGCATAAATCTAGATTGATTCCTGTGCTCTGTGGCAGACAATGGGGGCTTGGATGCAGCTTTATTCATTAACAGGATTTCTCCTTAGTTCACTCAAAGACATGATGTCCTAAAATGGTCTGATCATATAGAGGCATACATATACCTTCACATGCATTAGCCCAACTATTTCTATAACTGATGTGTGTGGCTATAATACCCCATGCCCCCAAGAGGTAAGTGTCTTACCTAAAATCACCTGGCCTAAAAGAAATGGCATGCTAACTTGAACTGAGTTGTCCTGTGACCGGTCCTCCTGCTACACTTTTTCTATAGCAGACCGCACAGAGTAGACAAAGGGTGGTTGGTTCCTGTTGGAAAAGACACTTCAGTTTCACTTGAATGTCCCATAGTTCCCAAACTAATGTGTAGAGAAGGAAGCTCTATGCAGAAAAGCCTTCGATTATTCTTCTAGGCATCAGCTGTTTCCTCCTGGCCATGGAGCCTGCCCTGGTCTCCCTGCTGTCTTCAGTGACCTCTTCAAAGGGCAGCAGGTTTCATGGAGAGAAGGGAATCCCGTAGCTGCTGTTCATGCCCAGGCCCTTTCAGTTTGCAGCTTGCTGCCTGGGTGATCTTTGCCACCTCTGCTTTCTCTCTAGGATCGTTATCATTGCTGCTTATTTTTCACTATGTCATCATCATCAACCTTTTATCATTAATGTTTATAAAGTCCTTGTTAAAGCTTGATAGTAAAAAGCTGAGGATTCTTTTCTATCTTGTGAATTGTAGCTCTGTCATCAATCTGAGTTATAGGGATGGAAATATTATAGCCAAAGGCAATGTTGAGATAATGTGAATTCCAAGAGCCAGCAGGAGGTTCCAATCCCAATTTCTGAACAAAGTAAGCCTTGGCAAGTTCTGACCATGCTGGTCACACCCAGTGAAATCTAGAAGACTAGACCTTCTTTGTTACTTGAGATCAGTTTGGAGATGCGTAGATTAATGCCAATCCTGATTATGGAGAGTAGATTGAAAAAGAACAGGAAAGTAAATGAGGCTTGAATTCTTGTAGGGGCTTCATAACTTCTTTGTCATGAGCAATGACTTCTCACAGCCTTCTCTGCTCTTCTAGCTGGTAAGGGCCTGCTACTTCTCTAGCATTGTCCCTTGCAGGAAGGAGGATCTAATACTTACTGCAGGAAAGGGATGGAAAACACCCTCGTACATGCAAGCACATGTTCACATACACACTGGAAGAAAAAACAATGTCTCTATCCGAGAAGCCTATGTAAGGGAGAAGACTTTCCCTCTATATTTACTAATGGCATACATTGGAAAGGCTGATTCTCAGTAGTTTTATTT
Source organism: Phodopus roborovskii (assembly GCF_943737965.1). Lineage (NCBI taxonomy): Eukaryota > Metazoa > Chordata > Mammalia > Rodentia > Cricetidae > Phodopus > Phodopus roborovskii. The sequence continues at coordinate 4,642,366 of NW_026126436.1, forward strand.
CTCCCTCTTCATTTATAAATCACACCATTTTCTACTTTGAATAGAACTTCATTTTTAACCCTCAATGTGTATCTCTTTATATAACACCTGCACAAGGCCTGCAAAAGATCAAGCTGGTAGAAATCACAGCCTGGATGTGGGGAAGGATTCTGAAGTCTCACCCAAACTGAGAAGCCACTTGCAACTGATGGATGCTACAGGAATGAGAGTCAGTTTTCTTTGGGAATTCAGCCCCTACAGCCTGCACAGTAGATGGGCATACACCCATACATTAAGTGGATTCAGAAGTTTTTAAGAAGAGCACATGAAGTTGGGAAGGGTATAGTAGGCATTAAAGAGGAGAGAATGGGAAGTGAGGTTTAATAAAAACAAATATATGCATATCTTTCTTAAATCTAAAAAAGACACAAAAGATAAAATTAAGAGCCATGATGGAAAAATTGTCAAAGTTTGCAAATATCTAAGACACACACTAGATTTCGAAAGGCACACTTTACTATTTCAATTCTGCTCAATTACCATACAATAAGTATTTATTGAGCTCTGAGAAACAGCTATCTCATACTCTCACTGAACAATGCAAAAGGCTAACAAAGATGACAAACAAGTTCCCCCAGGAACTCACACTCCACTGAAAGGTTAGACTATTTTTACCAGGAAGTAGGAATAGTAAATTCAGAAGCAGAGTGCAGGATGGAGTGGTGGGCTTTGAAGCACCCCCAGAATTCATCCTATATGCAATAGGGAGCCCCTATGGGGGATTCCAGAGGAGAGGAGAGTAGTCCAATTAGCATGTTGGATGTATCCCCTAATGAAGCCTGACAAATGAAGGAAAGAATGATAAGATTGAGGACAAGTTGGCTTGGAACTCTCTTCAGTGATGGTGCTTATTAGAATCAGAATCATCTTTGAGAGATATTAAACTAGGGATTTCCTCAATTCATTCTGCACTTGTAAAAACAAAATTATTTCCACACAGCACAGAGGTTCTAATATATACTCTGCCAAAGATCACTAACTTGGGAGACAGCATAATAATAGTTTAAACAAATATGATGGAGGCCTGGGATAGGATCGTGAAAATAGGAAAGGCAGACATGAGAGCTAACAAGGAAGCCAGTTCATATAACCTAGTCATTCATTCACTCATTCGTTCGTTCGCTAAGTGGGAGAAACTCAATGACGAAAAGAACTCCTTGACCTTAAAGATTCTGTATTATAAAACTTAGTGTAGTAGTATATGGTATACACTCATGTATACACATGCATAATCACAGCAATCAGGAAGCTGAGTCAAGTGAGCCACAAGTTTTTAAGGCTAACCTCGGGTACAAATCAAGTTGAACATCATCCTGAACTATTATACAAGACCATGTTTCAAAAGAAAAGGAAGAGGGGATAGAGGAAGGGCTAGAGAGATGGCTCTGCGATGAAGAATACTGGACCTGGGTTCAGCTCCCAGCACCCACATGGTGGCTCATAACTGTAACTCCAGTCCTATGGCATCCAGCTCCGTTTTCTCACCTCAAGCACCAGGCATACAGTGGTGCACAAAGAAGTCTGAGGTAAAACACCTAGACACATAAATTGAATTTAAATCAAGAAAAGAAAGAAAGGAAGGAAGAAGGGGAGGGTGTGATAGAGGGAGGGGAGGGAAGAGACAGAGAGAAAGACAGAGGGGGCTCAGGAGGGAATGTCTGGTGGAGAGTTTCTTCAACTAAACACTAACATCTTCAGCAGCAGGAAAGACAAACACTGTGGCCTTGAATTTTGATGGGAAGTTGCAGATTGTGTCCTGGGAAGTCACAAATAATTTTGTTTAGTCAGAACAAAAATGAATTTTCCCTGGAGAAAATTATCTTTATCCCTATCTCAAAAATCATCTTTTTTTTCAAAAATAATGATTTGTACAAAATTAAAATAATAAAAATAAATACAAGAGGCTAAAGAGATGGCTCAGGGGTAAAGAGTACAAACTGTTCTTCCGGAGAACCTGAGTTCATTTCCCTGTGCCCAACTGGAGGTGAGGGGAACTGATACTTCTTACAAGGCACCTGCAATTTATGTGCATATATCCACACAGAGACACATAATTAAAAATAATAAAATAAATCTATATAATAAATAAATAGAAAGAAAAATTAGCACACAGAAAACTATAGACCAGCTCTTCCGCCAGCTATTGGCCAGAGGTGAGTCTGGGCCCAATCGGGGCTGCCTGTCCCCTACAACCTCTTCCCACAACTCCCCTGCCCAAACTCACTGGGTTGGCCCCTGATCCTGCTGCTCCTGTCTCCCGTCCCCATTGACAGCACCCTTGGAGCTCTGATACACTCCCACCAATCCCTACCACAAGCCTACTCCCCCTACCCTGTGCTCTACCCTACCCACAGTCCTGCTGCTCTGGTTGAGCACTGGGACAGAGGGTGGAGCCAACAGTCCACCCTACTTCAGAGACTTCTCGGAGCAACTCTAAACAAAGGAGACCTGACTATAGACGTGGGACCACCCATAATTTCCACCTGCTTGGTCTCTGACCCGCCTCCAGTCCTCTGCTGGAGTCCGGGGCCCCTCCCAGAGATCTGCCTATCTTTGTGGGACCACTGTGAGTACCTGCTGGCATCTTCTACTGGATCCTCATACTTGACCCCATCCCTGAGTCCCTGTCTGCAGAGAAACCTCCTAGAGAGCTTGGACCACACAGAGCTACAGATATTGAATCTCAGACCCACATAAGCCCGTCGGGGAAGTACCATAGAGAGAGGGGGAGACCCCACCAACACCTACTGGAAGAAGCTATGGGAAGAAGGCAATACAAGAAAACACCTAACAACAGAAAGACAAGCATGACACCACCAGAATCTAGGGAATCTATACCAACACAACAAAGCAGAGGAAGCAGAAGGGAACAACTTAAAAATTACCATCATAAAAATGGTAGAGGCCCTCAAAGAAAATGTGAGAAAATCCCTTAAAGAAATGGAGGAAAAAACAAACAAAATAGTGGAAGAAATGAACAAATTCCTTAAGGAAAGTACAGAAAGCCAAATAAAAACAATTAAGCAGGTGAAGGAAATGGTTCAAGACTTGAAAACTGAAATAGAGAAAATAAAGGCAACACAAACTGAAGGAATGCTGGAAATAGAAACGCTGGGCAAAAAATCAGCAACTAAAGACACAAGCATAACCAACAGAATTCAAGAGCTGGAAGAGAGAATCTCAGGCGCAGAAGATAAACTAGAAGAAATAGATTTATCAACCAAAGAAAATCATAAATCCAACAAATCCTTAACACAAAACATCCAGGAAATGTGGGACACCATGAAAAGGCCAAACCTAAGAATAATAGGCATAGAGGAGGGTGAGGAAGCCCAGATCAAAGGTGCTGAAAATATATTCAACAAAATCATTGAGGAAAACTTTCCAAATCTGAAGAAGGACATGTCCATGAAAGTACAACTGAACCCCAAATAGGCTGCACCAAAGAAAACAGACCTCTCGACATATAATAATAAAAAAACCTAGCATACAGAATAAAGAAAGAATATTAAGAGCAGCAAAGGAAAAAGGACAGGCCTATCAAAATTACACCTGACTTCTCCATGGAAACCCTCAAGGCCAGAAGGTCCTGGATAGATGTTCTAAAAGTATTAAGAGAACAAGGATGCCAGCCTTGGCTACTATATCCAGCAAAACTCCCAATCACTATAGATAGAGAAAACAAGATATTTAATGACAAAACCAGATTTTCCCAATACGTATCTATAGATCCAGCCCTACAGAAAGTATTGGAAGGAAAACTCCAACCCAAGGAAGGTAACTATGCCCACAAAAATGTAGGCAACAGATAGAAAATCCAACTACACCAGAAACCAAGGGTAAAGCAGAACTAATATATTCACAATACCACTGCCGACAACAAACCTAAATCAAACAAGCATCAACAATCAATGGTCCTTACTCACCCTCAACATTAATGGTCTTAACTCACATATAAAAAGACACAGGCTAACAGAATGGATACGAAGACAGAATCCATCCTTCTGCTGCATACAAGAAACACATCTAAGTTTCAAAGATACACATTACCTCAGGGTAAAGGGTTGGGAAAAGATTTTCCAATCAAATGGAAATAAGAAGCAAGCAGGCGTACTATCCTAATATCTAACAAGTTAGACTTCAAACCAAAATTAGTCAAAAGAGATGAAGACGGCCATTTCATATTCATCGCAGGAGAAATTCATCAACACAAAGTCTCAGTTCTGAACATCTATGCCCCTAATACAAAGTCACCCACATTCATAAAAGAAACACTACTAAAACTCAAAGCTCATATAAAACCTCACACACTAATAGTGCAAGACTTCAATGCACCACTCTCAGCACTAGACAGGACAACAAATCAGAAACTCAACAAAGAAACAAAAGAATTAACAGAAGTTATGTCTCAACTGGGGTTAACAGACATCTATAGAACATTCCATCCAAAGACAAAAGAATATACCTTCTTCTCTGCTCCACATGGAACCTTCTCTAAAATCGACCACATACTAGGTGACATAACAAACCTCAACAGATACAAGAGAATAGGAATAGTCCCCTGTATCTTATCGGACCACCATGCTTTAAAATTGGAATTCAACAACAACACAAATAGCAGAAAACCTGCAAACTCATGGAAATTGAACAGTGTGCAATTGTACCACTCCTGGGTCAAAGAAGAAATAAAGAAAGAAATTAAGGACTTTCTAATATTCAACGAGAATGAGTATACAACATATCAGAACTTATGGGACACCTTGAAAGCACTGCTACAAGAAAAGTTCATTACACTAAGTGCCCATATGAAGAAAACAGAGGATAGTCACATAAGAGAATTAACAGCACAACTGAAAGCCTTAGAACAAAGAGAAGCGAATTCACCCCATAGGAGTAGATGCCAGGAAATAATCAACATGAGGGCTGAAATCAACAAAATAGAAACCAGGAAAACAATATAAAAAAATCAATGCAATGAAGAGTTGGGTTTTTTGAGAAAATCAACAAGATAGACAAACCTTTATTCAAATTAACGAAAAAGCAGAGACAGAACATGCAAATTAACAAAATCAGAAACGAAATGGGGAACATAACAACAGACACAGAGGAAATCCAGTCAATTTTCAGGTCATGCTTTGAAAATCTGTATTCCACAAAAATTTAAAATTCAAAGGAAATGGACAAGTTTCTGGATAACTATCACTTACCAAAATTAAATCAAGAACAGACAAACAACTTAAATAGACCTATAACCCGAAATGAAATAGAAGCAGTCATCGAAAGCCTTCCAATGAAAAAAAAGTCCAGGGCCAGATGGATTCAGTGCAGAATTCTACCAGACATTCAAGGAAGAACTAATACCACTACTCCTCAAACTGTTCCACAAGATAGAAACAGAAGGTTTATTGCCAAACTCTTTTTATGAGGCCACAATAACTTTGGTACCCAAACCTCACAAAGACACAACTAAGAAAGAAAACTACAGACCAATATCCCTGATGAACATCGAAGCAAAAATACTCAATAAAATACTGGCAAACCAAATTCAAGAATACATCAGAGAAATCATCCACCATGATCAAGTAGGCTTCATACCTGGATTGCAGGGATGGTTTAACATACGAAAATCTATCAACGTGATCCACCATATAAACAAACTGAAAAAGAAAAACCATATGATTATCTCCCTAGATGCGGAAAAAGCCTTCGATAAAATTCAACGCCCTTTCATGATAAAGGTATTAGAGAGGTCAGGGATAACAGGAACATACCTAAACATAATAAGAGCAATATACAGCAAACCAACTGCCAACATTAAACTGAATGGAGAGAAACTTAAGCCAATTCCTCTAAAATCAGGAACAAGACAAGGCTGTCCTCTCTCTCCATATCTCTTCAATATCGTACTAGAAGTTCTAGCTAATGCTATAAGACAAAAAAAGGAGATCAAGGGCATCCAAATTGGAAAGGAAGAAGTCAAACTGTCTCTATTTGCAGATGATATGATAGTTTACATAAGCGACCCAATAAACTCTACCAGGGAACTCTTACAGCTGATGAACACCTTCAGCAAAATAGCAGGATACAAGATAAACTCAAAAAAAATCAGTAGCCCTACTTTTTTCAGACGACAAAGAGACAGAGAAAGAAATCAGAGAAACATCACCCTTTACAATAGCCACAAGCAACATAAAGTATCTTGGTGTAACGCTTACCAAACAAGTAAAAGACCTATATAATAAGAACATTGTGGCTCTAAAGAAAGAAATTAAAGAAGATACCAGAAAATGGAAAGATCTCCCATGCTCTTGGATAGGTAGGATAAACATAGTAAAAATGGCAATCTTGCCAAAAGCAATCTACAGATTCAATGCAATCCCCATTAAAATCCCACCACAATTCTTCACCGACCTTGAAACGATAATAATCAACTTTATATGGAAAAACAAAAGACCCAGGATAGCCAAAACAACCCTATACAATAAAAGAACTTCAGGAGGCATCACCATTCCTGACTTTAAGCTCTACTACAGGTCTATAGTTCTGAAAACAGCCTGGTATTGGCATAAAAATAGACAGGTAGACCAATGCAATCGAATCGAAAATCGTGATATTAACCCACACACCTATGAACACCTGATTTTCGACAAAACAGCTAAAATTATACAATGGGGTGAGGGCAGCATCTTCAACAAATGGTGCTGGCACAATTGGATGAGGGTGTGTAGAAGACTGCAGATAGACCCATGTCTGTCACCATGCACAAAACTCAAGTCCAAATGGATCAAAGACCTCAACATCAATCCAGCCACATTGAACCTCTTAGAAAAGAAAGTAGGAAGTACCCTTGAACAAATTGGTATAGGAGTCCTGAACATAACTCCAGGGGCACAGACACTGAGAGAAACAATTAATAAATGGGACCTCTTCAAACTTAGAAGCTTCTGTAAGGCAAAGGACACAGTGGACAAGACCAAATGGCAGCCCACAGACTGGGAAAAGATTTTCACCAATCCTATATGCAACAAAGGGCTGATCTCCAAAATATACAAAGAACTCAAGAAACTAGTCAACAAAACAACAAATAACCCTATTAAAAAATGGGGTACAAAACTGAAGAAAGAATTCTCAATAGAGGAAATCAAAAAGGCTGAAAGACACTTAAGAAAATGCTCCACATCCTTAGCTATCAGGGAAATGCAAATCAAAACAACTTTGAGATACCATCTTACTCCTGCCAGAATGGCTAAAATTTGAAACACCAATGATGACTCATGTTGGAGAGGATGTGGAGAAAGGGAAACACTCCTCCACTGCTGGTGGGAGTGCAAACTCATACAGCCATTTTGGAGATCAGTATGGTGGTTCCTCAGAAAAATGAGAATTACTTTACCACAGGACCCGGCAATCCCCCTCTTAGGCATATACCCAAAGGATTCACATCAATGCAACAAAGACATCTGTTCCACTATGTTCATAGCAGCATTACTTGTAATAGCAAGAACCTGGAAGCAACCTAGATGCCCCTCAATTGAAGAATGGTTAATGAAGATGTGGCACATCTATACAATGGAATACTACTCTGCAGGAAAAAATAATGGTATCTTGAAATTCGCAGGCAAGTGGATGTCACTTGAAGAAACCATCCTGAATGAGGTAACCCAGTCACAAAAAGAGGAACACAGTATGTACTCACTCATATATGGATTTTAGACCTAGATCAAAGGATCACCAGCCTATATTTCACACCACCAGAGGAACTAGGATACAAGGTGTATTCTAAGAGATTCATATAAAGTCCCTCACAGAACTGGGAAGGGACAAGTCCCCTAGAGCTCAGGGGAAGTGGGGGGGGGGCAGCGAATGGAGAGGGAAGTAGGAGAAAACGAGGGGGAGGAAAGGAAAACATGTGCGACCAGGAAGATTGAGCCTGGTTAGGAATAGAAGACAGGAACGACAGAGAGACAGAGACAGAGACAGAGAGAGAACATAAAAGAGGGACCCAATATTGGTTTGAAGATAAAATTGAACACAAAGAAAGGTCTAGAGAACTACAAGACTGCTCCCAACTAACAATTTGAGCTTCCGTGGAAAGGCTATCATAAATGCCTTTCCCGGAGAGTGAGATCAACAACTAACTTATCCATGGAGCCCTCAACTAATGCCTGTTGGAAACAGGATCAAACACCCATACCTAAATACTGAGTCGAACTAGAACCCAGATGCAGATGGAGAGGACAAGACCATGTGGCAGAAACACATGCAGACAGCTTATCTGAACAAGGAGGAGCTAACGGCCACTAGACTGATAGCTGGGAAGCCAACATGGGACTGACTCAGGCCCCCCTGAATATGGGTCTCAGCCAGAAGGACTGAGCAGTCTAAGGGACCTCAGACAGTTTAGCCAGGATGTATCCCTGGTGCACAAAAGGACTTTGCGAACACATCCGCCATGGAGGGATAGTTATCCTTAATCTAGAGACAGGAGAGAAGTCCTAGTCCCTACTTCACAGGACCTGTCAGATCTACATGACCCCAACTGGATGGCATTCCCCTACATATGGAATTGGGGTAAGGGGATGGGAGGGGAGGGTGGTTAGAGTGCATGTGAGAGGGCAGATAGGGTAAAAGGTAGGGAAGAAGGGAAGGAAGGAGGGAGGGAGGGAGGGAGGGAAGGAGGGATGGAGGGAGAGAGAATTGGGATCAACATGTAAAACAATAAATTAAATTTAAAAAAAAAATGCTTTGACTCCAAAATTTAAGTTGAAGGACAAGTTACTGGGGAAAAGGATTTCTATTTTTGTTTCCACAGAAAAAGAAAAGATGTAGATTCCTTCCAGACTAATGTGGTTTGATCAAGCCAGAACGCCTGAAACAGAGTTCCAGGTGATCCTACATTCAAAACAGCTGGACAAAACAGCCTTACAGACCAGACTATAGCCAGGATTTCTGAATCTTCTTCGAATCCCCCATGACAGCGCCCGTTACCAGCAGGAAGTAGTTTGGAAAGAATGATGTCCAACTTCCCAAATATTGTCTATAAATGTTTGTTTTCATTTAAATGGACTTTGTTATATAAAATAAATTAAAAAAATAAAATAAAATAAAAAAGAAATCTATAGACCAGACCCGAACGAGTTGACATACTACAACAACTTGGTCTTATCCCCTAGTTCTGGTGGGAAGCCAAGAAAATTGACAAAAGCCTGAATTTGGGGGTGGGGCAGTTCTGGGACCTCCCTGACCAACAACGCTCATGGAGGTTTTCCATATCTGTCACTGGGGTGTTTGTTTAGTGTCTTGTTACTTCTAGGACCAGTGTTGTCTAGCCTTATAGGTATCTGCCTTCAAACTCTCTTTATATGTTTGGGATAGCAATAGTAGATATATAGTAGATAGTAGATAGTAAGCAATCATGAACTCAAAGAAGTCATGTCCACAAAGTCAGGCCCACCCAGTAGTCAGCTATGGATGAGGAAGGGACTCATGGGACTTACTGCTAAACCATCCGGGGAGCAGGGAGCATTGCACCTGGTTGTGAACCACTGTCGAGCCTACCAGTCTCTAATGGAAACCCCCAAAGCCATGGTCACACAGATGGCACATGGGGCAAAAATGAAACCAAAAGCCCTGAGTTTTGGAAAGAGAGTTTGGGAGAAGAGTGGCTGATGGGGTGGGAGCAATATGTGTGTGAAATTGTCAAAGAATAAAATTTTCAACCTAAGTTTTCATCAGCCAATGAATGAATAGCAAAAATATGTTACATAAACACAATGGAATATTATTTGGCTACAAAGAAAAGTGAAATCGTGTAACTCACAAGTTATGAATGGAGTAGAAATAATCATTCTGAATGAGATAATCCAGACCAAGAACAAATGCCACATGTTCCCTCTCACATGGGCATGCTATATTTAAAACTTTGGATATGTGTGTGTTTATTCAAATGGGGTTGCATATAGAAGCCAGAAAGCTAGTAAAGGACCATAGAGGTAGCTACTGGGGAAGGGGAGTCATTTTTCTTCAAGGATACAGCCCCTGGAAAACTACCTTGAGTAGATAGATGGTCCTAGGGCCATGCACATATGGGTAGCACTAAGTAAACCTTTAACAAAATTAAAAGGCAGCACATGAAGTTGGTAGGTGAAAATGATGCAGGGGAGGACCAATTGAAGTGAGAGGGGATGGGAGGTAGTTTTGATTAACCCACATTCTAGGCATGTATGAAATTCTCAGTGAAACTACAAGTTTTACTAATAAAAAATTAAAAAGAAGTACAGATACTAGACATATCAAGATGAATGTATGTTTTACCATGGAATTTGTGTTTGAATACATAAAAGGAAAGTTCCAAAACATATTATCGATAATAAACTAAACAATGCCTGCAAAACCTGGTCAGGTTTGCAAGGGTCCATTTGAAATTAAAAAGCACAGTAACTGAGTGAAAAGTTATATGGGCAATTTTAATAGTAGGCAGAATTTATGAATTGGACAACGATCAACTATAAGAAGGCAATGAAGCTTACTTACCTCTAAGAAACCCTAGAAAATATTGGGGGCATCTAGGCTATTGGTCTCCCGTTCAGCTCCTCGCCTATGTTTCCTCACAGCTTGAAAGCAGAAGCAACCATCTGCATAAGCAGAGGGGTGTGCATATATTCTCATAGAACTCTGTTCAAAACTAGAGGAAGTAGGCAGCCAACTTCCACCTAAGTGGAGTTCACAGAAGAGAAGCGCAAAAGCAAGGGACAGAAAAGGTCAGAAGCTGCAGGTGTTTTTTTTTGTTTGGTTGTTTTGTCTTTCTTTTTCTGAGTCATGAGGTACAGGTGTGTTTCTTCAAAGATGATTTATTTTTGTTCTGGCTAGTGTCTAAACAAAGTTCTTCATGATTTCTCAGGTCACCTGATTCAAGGTTACAGAACTATTTCTTTCCTTCAATGTTCACAGAAAGAAAGTAGAAAAATAAGGAAAAGCAGTATTTGAAGATATGACTGGAGAGTTTGTAAATCTGGAGGGAGTCACTGATTTCCTGATTGAAATAGTCCAATAAGTTCCACCTAGAATTAAAAAAAAAAAGTTCATACCATATAACCAACATGAAACCTAATATTAAAGCCAAAAATAAAAAAATCTAAAAATGCCAACAATAAAGAAATAACACAAAAACATTGTATGAACTCTGGAAGTGGAGTTCCACCTACTAGATAGGAGGGGCAGAACAATCTGGAATTCCCAGTTAAGCTGATAGCTGACTTCTTAATAGCAATAAAGGTCAACAAAATGTAGTGGAGTGATTTTTAAAAAATCAAAAAGCAAACCTTCTGAGAGATGAGATCAACAGGCAGAATTGCTATGTAGGTAGTTGTGGGTGGACTTCTACCATGAAGATTACATTTTGTAATTTGGGAAGACATTTTATGAAAGGGACTGAAAACATATGTGGAAAATTAAGTACCGGGAATTAGAGGAAGTCTGGAAGGCCATAAAAATAAAATGTTATGAGCTTCAAGGTAAGTCCTCCTAGAATAGTGCCCTATGCTACCTCTTATAGAATGGCCTCTTTGTCACCAGTACTTCCTCTGTATAAGACATACTCTGTATAGCTGAAGTCTTTCCTTTGCTAGCCCTCACATCTAGCTTTTTTTGATATATTTAGATTTTCTACTCTGGAGCAAGTTTGGAGGCTTTCAGCATCAGATAGAACAGTCACTCCTACTTCCTGTCTTCTTCTGAAGGCATTTTCCTAGTTTTAACCCTTTTGTCTGAGAACACATCACTTCCACAACACCATCCAAGAACACCTGAGAGCAAAGCCTCAGCAAAGCCTCAGTAAAGGCAATGTTCACCTGAATCCTGGCTCTTGGGAGGCTGACACTGACAACCTAATTCAAGGCTGCCTTGGTCTATAATAATGAGACTCTATCTCAAGAAATGAGGAGCGGGATGGGAATGATCATATTCATTGCATATATGTATGGAATTCCCAAACAGTAGGTTAAAGGAAACAAAATCCCCCAAAGAATTAAATATAAATTTTAAAAAGAAAACTAAAATTTGTGAAGGGAAAGAAAGGAAATGCCTCGTTGACTGGTGAGGGGGCAGAACAAGCTGGAATCCCCAGTTAAGCTAATAGTTTATATGCCGGCTTCACCTAGTAGTTTTCATTTTCTAGCTCTTCCAACTGCCTGTAGAAAACAGCTGCTTGGAGCCTCACAGGCACATCTTTCTTTGCAAGCTCCTGTCTCCTTCTAGAACTTAATCAAGTGATTTCCCAACCCCCTCAACTTAGCCTCCTCTACTTCATCCAACTCCATTGTCCATGGTCACTGGACATGTTAGCCTGCCCTGCTTCCTCTATTACTCCTGGGGTATCTGATGCCCCTACTTATGAAGTGTGTTACTTTGTAACTATGCTTCTCAATGCTGGCTGGGTGAGGTGGTTTTTTTTTTTTTTTTTTTTTTTTTTTTTAATGGGTGTGCTTGTGCCTTACTTTTAAAGGTACTTAATTCTGGAAGCTTCTGGGGCTTTGAAGGTTCCCTAGGTGACTCTTATATGCAGCCAAGGATAAGAAACACTGATTTAGAAGCATGCCTCCTTGTGATTTACTTAACAGTTTTACCTCTAAGCCTTGTTTCCACAAATATATTTATAGTACTATCTTTTTTCTATTTCTGTTTCCTCTAAAAAGCTTGTCTACCCATTATAGAATTGATGCTCACGGACAGCTTGAGTGATTGCTTAGCTGATTTCAAATGATGCTGGATAGCACTCCTTCAGATAGAAATGAAGAGAGTTTGTTCCTGGACCTACAGTTAGTGAGCCATGGCCCTCCCTAGATTTGTTTCCTCATTTGTAAAATGAATGTGATAATTACGTTTCCAAGGGCCTGGGATCTTAAATAAAAGACTAGAATAGAAGCTTATGAGTTATTTTTAGTATATCAAAAGGACACTGAAAATTCTATATTGCATGTCAATTTTCATATTGTTAGTGTATTTCATATTATTAATGGTTGGCAGTAGGTATAAATGGAAGGGAATCTCAGTAGTGAAGAGGTTAAGTCATTTCAAATAAGATTCTACAGCTCCACTTGTTCTGTGTTTGTGATCCAGTTGTCTTGGGAAAGAGAGTGAGTCATAGAGAAAAATTTGAAGTTAAGCTAACCTGAGATCAAATACTGTCTTCAAAACATGTGGATACCCTGAGCCACATAGACTCATTCCTTCATATGTGAAATGGGAATATCAATGGTGTTCGTTCCATAGATTGGCGATAAGAATGAATATATTGGTATGTGGGAAGCTTTTACCAGGCATATTGTAGTTTTTTGGTAAGTAGTACATGCCTAACAAGGAGAGAGAAAACCGGAGAGCTAGCACCAAGGTGAGAGATGATAGTCCAAAATACAAGAAATATTTCTGTATGGCGGCAGCCAGCCTGTAGGGGGATGTGGGGTGTTGGTTCACAGACGGTTCATGTTTGGGAGTTGCCTTTCGGATTCAGATTCAGAACACATGGGCAGCATCTTCTGTGGTCAGTGCTGCAGCCTGCCATAAAGTGTGGCTCTCTTCAGGAGAACACAGATACTCTCCAAGGCCAGGTTCCTCCATGTTTGTGTGCATCTGGATCATCTAGATGCCTAAGATAGATACCAATTCCCAGGGCCAGCTGCTAAATATTCTGGCTGAGTAGTTCAGGAAACTACATTTCTGCATTTTTAACAAGTCCAAAGAATCACTGATTAAAGGGAATTAATCTAGAAGATTAATGGCAATATTTACAATGACTGTTGGGGCAAGTGTACTGAGGAATATGTGCTTGAGTATGCGTATTGTGTGAGGATATATGTGTCTCTCTGGGTGTGCATGTGTAAGAGGAAAGACAGACAGACAGACAGAGACACAGAGGGATCAGATCAACAGCAAGAAGCAGAGATCAGGCAAGGCAAGTAGGTCTGGAGTGCTTGCTGGCCATGTACACGGCTACACTGTGCCTATCCTCAGAGGAAGCCATCTTTCCCATGTTATGTGTAAGATAAGCAAAACCTCTTGCTTTGGGGGAGCCTGGGGACTTGGATGATCACACAACAGCTTGTATACCCATCTGGACAATTCTGAGCTGAGAGACCAGCCACAGTGAGACCCCAGCCTTGGGTTCCTTGCAGACTGCTTTGCTTCTGCACTAATATTTCTCTCCCATTACTTTCAACCCAAGTAGAGCCACTAACTGCTTACTGCAATTATCAGGATACTGAGGGTGCTATTGATAATAGTGTGTGAGATTGTTCTGGCACCTGCTACAGTGGCATCACAACACAAAGAAGAACCTCATCCAATAAGAGGCAACCACCATTTCAACAACGTTTGCTTGGAGTATTTTTCCTTGTTTTCTCTATTCTTGGCAATCTGCTGCTGAGTCAAACTTCCCTCTGACAATGGAATATCATGATCCCAAACAAGACAAACACTTGATGGTTTGGTTGACTGTGCTGTGTCTGCCATAAACCTTGTTTGCTTCCTAAAACTTATTTTATTTTAATTACCATGCATGCGGGTAATATTGAGAAAGAATATAACTTACCCCCAGATACTAGACATTAGAGTTTCTGTATTCCTCATATCCACTTCTCAGCCACCCTTGGGAAGGAAATGTCCCCGAATTGAAATAGGAAACGAGACTTCTTAACCTATTCTCAAACCGAGTCCTTATCTGAAATTGAATCCAACTTAAGAACCTTAAATATGAACAAAGAAAAGCAGGGATAAGTGTCACTAATTCTCCATCCAAAGTCCCATTTCCATTTGCAGCCACATTGAAGTAAAGCTATTATCGGTTAATGTCCAAACCAACAGTGCTCTGTGTTACATAAAGGGTGTGGCAAACATGCCAAGGAGGTTATCTTCTCAAGCCCTGGCTCCTCTCTGACTTTCACATACAGCCCCTATTTTACATTTTGTGGCTTGCACATTTACCCAGTAGGCAAAGTTGCTAACCAGCTGCCTAGAACCTGACCTTCATTGAGTAAGGCAACTGCACTGGAAGGCAATAGATAGCTGTAAGCCTCATGCCTTAACCTTGTACAGCTAACTGAGGAAAGGCTGGCTGCTGAGGGCTGGGCTGGGGCTCCTTCCCACTTCTTGCTCTTCCAAACTCAGGCAGGGAAGAGGACAATCAGAGCCTTCCCCATTAGGAAGAGGCTGTTTTGTTCCCCTGTGGCCTTAAGCCTAACACAATGTTCCAACTCAATTTAACCAAAGGCACCTTGCACGAGGCAGAAGAGGTGGTTATGTTGCAACTGGGAACTTCTCTGATATTAATAAATCTGGCTAGTATTCCCCATTTGGCTACTGATCTTTGTAGATATAATTTTCTCAGAAAGAGTGGTAAGTTTTAGGATTCAGACATCAATTTCTCTTCCTTGAATCTTTATTAAAATTCTTTCACTGTGTTGAGCATTTACAAAGTTACTTCACAGCCCTTTCCTACACTGTCTGAATAAAACCCACTCTACATTACAAATGGTCTGAAACATTTTCCATCACTAAATATTTAGGATTGCAAAAATATAAGAAGAAAACAGTCCACCTCTATTTAAAAATGGCTAGATGCCTCAGTAACCATTATTCCTAGAAAATTTGATGCTACCCTGTGAAGAGAGGTAAGAATCTGGTGCATTCCAAAGACTGGATCTAGGATGTCACTGCCTTTGCCATCTTAGAAATGAGGTCTGCCTTTCCAATGAGAAGCATCCAGTTGTTTGGCTCTCAGAATTTTGTCTGCATCTTACCCAACTCAGGAACTTGCCCAACTTGTCCCATGATCACTGGGGATGACTTGCATCTGTGTGTACTACAGTAGGGATACATACAGGTGTCACTGGGACTTGTAAATTATCTCTTAAGTAAATAGTCTGAAGGAAATTAGCAAGATTAAAAGTTTAAAAATTATCTAGTTAGAAAACAGCTACTTGAGACATACATGTATAATATTTCATGAATAAAATATGTCATAAGAAAAAAGATCTTAGTGGCTAATTGCAGAAATAAAAACAGAATAAAACTAATTACCTTAGAATAAATTTAATTACTTTAAGCTGAAATTGTGCAAGCACATATTCAAAGTTTCTCAGTATTTTTTCCAAGCATATTTCATATTCTTTAGAGTCACAATGGCCTTTCCTGATGCGGGAGGTCCTTCTTATGCTACGAATATATATGTCTCTTATTGGTTGGTGAATAAATTCTGATTGTCCACTAGCCAGGTAGGAAGTATAAGGAGGGCTACCAGAGTAGGAGAAGACTGGGAAGAGAAATGTGGCCAGGAAGAGGCCATGTAGCTACTGAAGGAGTAACATACTGGAGCATTATGGGTAAGACACAGCCTCCTGGCAATATAAATTAATAGAAATGGCTTAATAGTTAAGAAAGAACTGGCCAATAAGAAGCCTGAGCAACTGGTGAAAGAATTGTAATTAGTATAGCCACTGTGTGTTTATTTGGGATTAAATGGCTGCGGAACCAGGCGAAACAGAAACTTCTGTCTTCACTTTCCATGGGCACGTGTGTGTCTTTATTCTCTTTTCTTCTAATGGTTCCTTTCAAGTTCCCAAGCTCTCATTTGCTTGAAGGTTGGTAATGAAGTCATTTATTCTCTTCCTTTTCTTCTATTAATTATAACTGTACTATGGTTTTTACCATCAATCTTGTCTATACCTCTTCTATTAGAAACCCATATCTGAACTAGTCTGGATAGATGGAGATCTTTGCTTGCTGGATGGCCTGCCATGTATGCAGGTTTAAGAAAGACTTGGCAACAGTAGAAGACTTCTGAACTTGACCAGCCAAAAAATTAATTCACAATTAAACTCATAATGAATCCAACATGCTTCGAGCAGCATTTGCCAGGGTTGTGTTTATTGCATGGTTTCCATGCAGCTTTGCTTCTGAACCCATAGCCTGCACACTTTGCACTGCACACTCCTTTGTATCACACTGTGCCAATGAACATCCCCCAAGTACCATGACTCAGACTTGAGGCTGCTGCCTTTTATAAATGCCAATGTCTTTATTGTGCAGATAAAGTGTTCTGCTCTGGTAGAAAAATAACAGCTAATTACAGAAAACAAAGATTTAATAATTTGTATTATCCTTCCACAGAATGTAAGATCAAATTAGTATATCTTGGATTATATTGTTTGAATGTTTGATTTTATAAATTACTGTGTGAGTTACTGAGTTGAGCCTCACCGCCACCACCCTCCCAAAAAATCATTAAATTAATTTTAGTTGGGTATTAGGACAGAATTTCCAACAATTTCTGAAGAGGCTCTAAATATGCTTGTGTCATTTTGTATTGCTTATTTATGTGGTGCAGTCTTGGCATTAATTATTATAAAACAAAACATTAATCAACTGAAAATGTTGAAGAAGCTCTATATTTTATAGTTGAAAATGTTTATCCAGGATCTAATTCTTGAATGTAAAAAAAAAATGTGAAAATGTGCTTTAGTCACTAATAAATAATCAATTTATAAGTAAGCCAAAGAATTGTTTTAAAATAAATTTGATTTATCACCAGTAGATGTTTGATTTGTGCACCTGTTTAGCAGCATCTAAAGATTTTGTGGGTAAAAGGGGCTGCTAGCCAAAATCGATTAAGATGTCTTGAACTAAACAACCCCGCCTTTTTCTAGGCATAATATATCAGAGATATATTGGTGAATGAAGGGTATTTTGTTTTTTTGTTTGGGGTTTTTGGTTGGAGGGTGTGTGGCTAGAAGGGGCTGGAGACTGCTCAATAGGTAAGGTGCTTTCTGCAAAGGCATGAGGACTTGGACTTGATCCCAGATGCAAGACTTGGTGATACACCCTTAAAACCCAGGGCTAGGAGAACAGAGACCAGTGAACCCCTGGACCTTACTGGTCAGACTATCTCACTGGGTAAGTTCCTGCCTCAGAAGATAAGGTGAACTGCCCCTGAGTAATGAATGCGTCTGGCCTCATTTGTACACTCACACAAATACATACTCACCTACACACTCTTCTGTGTGTGTGTGTGTGTACATGTATGCATTAATGTATATATATATATGTATGTGTGCATATATGCTTGTATGTGTGTATATATGTGAGTATGTATGTATGTTTTATGTGTGTACGTATGTGTGTGTATATGTATCACATGTCAACATCATGATCATTTAGCACTAAAAATGGTGCTAGTTTATAAACCACCCCCTTTCTCACTTGTGCCCCTGGCCTAGCTTTTCCACATCTTGATTTTTCTATGAAACACCCCTCCCATCCTCCTACTGCTCTTACCCAAGTGGTATGCTTTGTTTTCCAGCCTAGTAGACCCAAGAAGTCAGACAGCTCAGCCTGCAGAAATCCTCCATCTGGGGCCTGGGCCTGGGCACTGAGTATTCTGGTTCCCATGTGCCACCTGCTGGTGTCCTGTGTCACTGCTTCCAAAGTGAGGACATAGTGCCCTGTTGTGGCTGAAGAAAAGGAAGGAGGGGCCCTTCATAGCAAAACACAAAGGGCTCCTGAGGTCCTGTTTGGCTGTCAGTCAACTCATTCCTACTGTGTGTTAGTAAAAAATGGAGAGATAAGTCCACTAGATGTGTAGCCCATGTTTAAAAGTTCCCATCCCTCAGAGCATTCCCTATTCATGCATTCTGAAACCCACAAGCCAATGCTCAAGAAGGAGAAAGCAAGAACAAGTTCTGTAGCCATATCACAGCTGAGGCATGTGTAGGGTGAATGGTCCAAGGAAATAGCCATTGGGAGTATTTCTAAGCCTGCACCAGTCTCTCTAGAATGAACTAAAGAGAGGATGGTGGTGGGAGAAGGAAAGATGAGAAAAACACACTTTCACCAAAATTATTACTTAATAGAAATTTAATTATTACTACTTAAAATGTTGGGGCGTTCTCTTATTCAATTAAACTAACCTGCCTAGACTTTTATGGAGAAAATAAACTAAACAAAAAAAAATCATTGATTATAAGTTTATTAGGAGTCAAATGAAATGAAATCCCTAAGAAGTAAGGAAGCTATCTAGACATAACAAAATCAAGCCAATGGCAACAACTCATCTTGTAGTCATAGTCCAGTGAGGTTGCTCAGAGATCTCCTGAGGGGATGCTGACCTCACCTAACCAGGTGCCTGTGTTAGCACTCAATGGGAGTGAGTCCACAAAGAATACCTGTGTTTCCTCCCGTATATTCTTCATCTTGACCATTCTTAAGTTCATTTCTTGCTTCTAGACATGTGTTTATGTCTTGTTTAAGAAGTATTTATTTCTTGTACACTGTGATATATTCTAAACACTGTTTTATGTAAAGAATCTCTCCCGAATGTATTTCTCTAGCTCTCTTTTTCTTGAACCCTGGGTGCCAAGATTTGTACAAGGAAGTCATGTCAAAGAAAAATGAATGAGTACTTTTCATTTTCTTCTTCAAAGGCCAAAATAATTACTCAAGGAGACAATCTTCTCCAGCATCCTCCAGCCTGGACCCCTACCATATTCCTTGCTGAAACACGGGTCTCAAGAGGTCTAAAATCACAGCCCTTGGGTCCTGAGGTACTCTTTCAGCTTTTTCCTTAGCACTGTGCTTCTAGGTTATCCCAGGGGAATTGGTAGTTGGAAACTGGTGTTTCCACAGCATCTTAGTTTCTCTAAGTATTTAAAATAAGGACACAGCAGTTTGTGGATGGAATTACATAACTTGAGTATGATAAACACTAATAATGGGCTACCTCTTCAGAGATATGTGCTATTTCATCCTCATGTCACTGACAAGGGCAGATATACTTCAGTGAGCTAAAACATTTGTTTATTGGTTCCTTAGCCTCCATCCTTTTAGCTTAAATAAACATTATGTGCCAAGCAATAAGCATGATGGAAAGAGCTCAGGGTTAAACAGGCTTACAACCCCTACCCCTTCATAGGATAGCCAGGACCAAAAATAAAAAAAATAAAAAATAAGCTACAGATGCTTAGAAAGAGTACTATATCATATCCATGGCAACAGCTTTCTGCTCACAACTATGGTCCAATGAGCTGCATCCGAAGTGTGTGGATTCTAGCCTTAGTTTGAACAATGCATACAGTCAATCAAGTGGAATCTCTTAGAAGGGAGGGGAACATTTTTGATGAAGGCAGACATCGGGGTTCTCAAAATAAACAATGTCTTAGGGACAGTCTTTAGCAAAAGGAGAAGGGAGCCACAGAATTCTGATAATCAAAAGTGGTCTTTAAGAAAACATAGTCCAGTGGAGTTTATTGGGAAAGGGAACAAAGGAAGGAGTAGGTGTCAGCTAACATGGGGAGCAGAAATAGAAGAGAGAGAAGGGAAAGAAGGAGAAAGATGGAGGAAGAAGGGGCAAACAGACAGGAGATGCTTGCATATGCAAAAAGGACTTATGTATCCAGGCTATGTATGACATAGACACTCAACACAGGGCCCTTTGAGCTGTCTAAGTATCTGCCTGAATGCCAGTGTGTGTGTGTGTGTGTGTGTGTGTGTGTGTGTGTGTGTGTGTGTGTGTACCCTACCAATTGTCAGGGGGCGGGGTCAGCAGGTGGTACATGCCTTCCTTTAATGCCTATACTGAATAGACAAGGGCAGGCAAGTCTCTATGAGTTCAATGCCACCCTGATCTACATAATAGGTTCTAGGCCACACAGTAATACAAAGTGTAATCCTTCCTTAAAAATTAAAAGGAAGAAGGAAAGAAGAGAAAAAATATTCCAAAGTTTCCATTTTTAGATGAGGATTTGAGGTTCTGGTTGATGGGAACTGAACTGTGAGATGTATGTGCCTGTTAATCCTAGGATAGCCTAGTGTGAAGGTCACCACTAAGTGATTCCTCACTACAAAATCTCCAACCTTCCAGTTCCCAATATACAAAAGGGGGGAGCAGAGCCAACTGGTTATATATTCATAAACTGAAGTAAGTAGTTATCCATCACTTTAAAGTTAACCCATGTTCTATCTAGCTTTAATTGTCAACTTGACACAGTCCAGAGTCATCTAAGTTAAAAATTTGCCTACATTGGATTGGCCTGTGGGATGTCTATGTAGGATTATCTTGGTTATTAATTGACACCGGAGGGTCCAGTTTCTATGGGCAGCACCATTCCTTAGACCAATAAGTAGTCCTTGGTGGTATTTTTTAAAAAGTGCAAAAATCAACAAAACAAAAACAACAACAACAACTAACTAAGCATGAGCCAGTGAAGAGGCCAGCAAGTAAGGCATGTCTCCATGGTTCCTGCTCCAGATTCTTGCCTTGAGTTCCTGCCCTGACTTCCCTCAAGGGAATTGTGGAGAGACGAAAGGTCAGTAGTGAAAAGGCAATCGCTCTGGTTTTGGGGTTGACAGCTCCAGATCCCAAGAGGCTTTAACTGCTTTCAGATTTATAGCTCTGTAACCACAGAAAACTGCCTCCTAGCTAAGGCCGGTGCTGCCTTGGGCACAGAGAGAGCTCCTGGTTGAGGCTGTGTGTGAGTTTCTTTATCTCTCTAATGTCATGTTCCCTAAATTTGTGATATTAAAGTGATGAGAAAGGCAGAGGAGGGCGATTTATGCGTGAATGACACTGACAATAACATTCACCGAAATCAAATTTCTCTTGAGCATGACAACGACATCCTGGCCAGTGCCTTCCTCGACTTAAGGTTGGACAGGATTTGTTTGGTTTCTACAACAATTTTTCTTTTTAATGTCATTGTTTGTATTAGTTGTCCTAATGTTTTTATAATATGCTTAAAGTGCAGGCACCAATCCTCAAGCTTTCTGAGGATGAGGTGACCCATGCCTGGGAACCCAGGGACTGGGATTTTGCACAGACCACAGACAGCAGAAGAAAGCAGTCTCTACTCTCTCCTGTTTCCCAATACCAACCTGACAAGAAATCAACAGAAACAGATAGAAGCCTGAAATAGTTGAGCCCCTAGAGCAAAGCTCTGACATTAACTAATGACCCCAACAGGCCCTCCTCTTTGCCCCCATGCCCTTTTCACAGTTATTAATAGATGCCTCTAGTTGCTTATATCATTATTTCTGTCTGTACTGGCATCAACACCTGCCGTCTTCCCTAACAGAGTATCCTGTCCTTATTTCTCTCATGAGTATGATACATGAATAAATGATAGCACACCTGTATTATGGAAGAGTAAGCATTTATAAAAATAATGTAACTTGATAAATTTGCAAATCAACAACATAAATTGGAGAATTATGGTTTGGGCAGGTCCATTTTACAAAAAAAAATCCAATTCCAACAAAAATATGGCACGCATATATTTGTTTTAATATATTTGTATTTACTGGCAAGATGGTGACTTTGTTGCCTACTTTGGGTGTATTGAAAGGAAGATTACTGATTTTTCAAATATATCTATAATGTTTAAGTCACCTTTATTATGATGGTTATTTTTGATGAGAAATTTGCCATTTTCAATCAATCAAACCATTTAGCAGTAAGTGATATGTGCTCTTATTTTTATTTTAAATGTGACAAAAAGTAGCTCTGCAGATGAGGTCGCACCTACAGGGGCTTAGTGATGGGCACCGTGCCTCTATTCACGCACACTGATCTGCATCACCTTTTTGATTGATTCATTTTGAGACTGTCATCTATAAAAACCCTGGGAGTTTCCTCAGGAAATACTAGAAAGGTGAGCCTCTTTCTCTCACCCCTGTTTGCTCATATGGAGACTGGAGGTGAATGTCATCCTCTACTGGTCTTCACCTTATTCCCTTGAGTCCAGATCGGCTCAGATGGTAACCAGGAATTTGGGGTTTTTCAGCTAGGCTGGAGGCTGGCAAGCCCCTCCTGTCTCTGTCTCTGTCTCCCTTCTCCTCAGCAACATTGAGAATACAGGCATATACTGCCACGCCCAGCTTCATCCTAAGTACTTTTGAGGCAGACTTTTCTTTTCCCCAAGGGCAGGACCTTGAGTTTCTTAATTACTCTTTTTCTGATGCTTTGGGGTTTTTGTTCTATTTATCAAGAACTTTTGAAAATCTGTTGCTTTTATCTAGCCTATTAGCCATCTTGTCCAGCTTTGTGCCAACAGCAGATTTGATCATCAGGTCTTTCATGTCTTGATCTAAGTCTCTGATAAAACTGTTTGTGCCAGGGTAGAGCCAGGGATACAGTCTTGTGCTTTCCCATCTTAGATTAAAAAAAAAAAAAAAAAAGAATGTTTTTATTTGTGTGTCAGTGTGTTCCTTTCATTGTATCCAATGTTCCCAATAAGCAAGATTTGTGCTGAGCAAATCAATAGCCATCACTGTGACTGGACTTAGTGATGGTAACAATAAACAGCAATCCCAGACCAACCTGTGCCAATCTAGCAGCATGACAGTGCAAGGCATCATCACACAGCATATGCCTGCATCCACCTCTGTGCAAACGATCTCGACGGAAGTGAGAGGTGGGCTGGGACAGAGAGAGAGACAGGAACAGGGCCAAGGGATGGGGCCACAGACAGTGAAGAGTCTAGAGACAAGGTTCCCAGATCAAACTCTGGAACTATAAGGTTAATGTGCAAACAACGTGTAGCACCTGCTAACTGCATGTATCCAAAACAGCATGACTGCCAGACAAATACTACTGTCACACACGGAGCCGTGGCCTTTGCTGTTTGATGTGCCTACTCAACTTCTCTACAGCTCTTTGTCAGGGATGTGTGGGAATAATTTTCTTCTTATGGGGCCTTTTTCCTATCCTGCAACTGAGTAAGCGGCCTGTGCTGCCATAGTCCTTCTGAGCAGCTTCCCAGACACTGCCACACCCCTAACTCCAACATCTATCTCTTTGCATTACAGAATGAAGAATCAACCTAGGGGATACCAATAGCACACTCAGGCATAGTGCATCCTGGGTGCTGCAGCCTAGATTAAACATTTAGATTTCTGTACTGCAAGCTTACCAACTAAAATGACAGTATTGGGATTTCAGTATTTTTGTACCAGTAGATGAAGTAGCACATGGCACAAAGGTAGAGACAAACTGCAGATCGCATCAGAATCTGAAGACACAAAATGGCTTATTGTAGCTCTCTGGTTTCCTCAGTTTGTAAACCCATGTAGGAGACAGAGCTGGCAAGGGAGTTGGTAGTTCTTGGTATTTGGCCAATTACTGTCCTTCCCTGGAATAAGTGGACCCTTTGCAAGACTCCCACAGTTGTCTTGATTAATTTACCCAGCATTTGTTCACTAGGAACATCTAGCAGCCCTAGCTTGAATCTCAGAAATACATAATGACCAAGGCAAGACCTTGACACTCAAGTATCTTGTGGTCTAGTACCTATCACCATGCTAAGAAAGAACTCCAGAGCCAGTATGCAAACAGAGAGAGAGAGACAGAGAGACAAAGAGAACACAGCGGGAGTAAGTCCACATATCAGAATCTTACTACATGCAATATACTCTAATGTTTTCTCTTCTTTTTAAATTTTGTGATTCGCTTCACCAAACACTAATAGGATGTTGAATTGTAGTTTTAAAATTCCACCTCAGAACTGTACAGTTATGCCAAGTTCTATTACCAATGTTTGTTAGACTGCTATGCGAATGCCAAGAAGCTCCAGGGCCTGTCTTAAAAGTCTGAAGCTTCCAGGACAATCAGATCTGCAACAGGGCACTTAATATTCCTGGAAGGGGCATAGCATTGGCAAGAACAGAGAGAAATGAAAAAGATTGTGTTTAGAGAACTATATGACCTTTATGAATGGGTAGAATACCAGAGATCTTTGTAGAAAGTGAAAAAACCATGTGGCTTTAGAAATAAATAGGGATTTTATTTATAAGTAAAAATTATAAAAGCAATTGCTGAATATAATGGAAAAGAGTTTTATTGCCAAGTAAGAAATGAAAGGTAAGATTTCAGGAAAAGAAGAAGCTGGTTATGCTTTATTTATTTGGGCTGTGTGTGTGTGTGTGTGTGTGTGTGTGTGTGTGTGTGTGTGTGTGTGTGTGTGTGTATTGAGGAGTGCATATGCCAGGCATCATCTTCTATTACTCTTATTTTTTGAGGCAGGGCCTCTCAATGAACCTGGAGTTTACTGATTGGCTACCCTGACTGGCTAGAAAGTTCCAGTGATTTGTTTCCTCAACTACTACACTATAGTAGAGTTAAAGGTACAAGTTACTGTGCCTTAGCTTTTACATGGCTATCTGAGATTCAAACTCAGGTTCTAGTGTTTATACAACAAGCACTTTACAGACTGAGCCATCTCTCCAGCTCTCATAGAATATGCTTTCTTAAAGCCAACTGATCATAACTATCCATACCTACATTTAAAAAGTAAAGTTTCTTGACTATAGCTGATAATTTGGTTAAAGGTAGATACATGTGTTTTGATAGGCACTGACTAGGTAGAGGTATGTCAGCTAGATGCTAGAATACCCAAAGATCCTTCAGCAGGGTCATGTCTACATCACTGACAGCAGGCTCAGCAGGCCAGCAACTCGTGAAATGAGTGTAAGCATTAAGGAAGACAAGGAAAGCCAGGTAAGACTTAAAGCTGAAGATAGTGAAAAGTCATTTGGAGCATCAGTGCCCTATTACAGCAGCAGTGGGATTGGAAAGAAGCCTTGAAGAAGGTAACCTAGAGAAGCATCTGAGGTTACAAGCTCATGAGTGATGGTGCTAGCCTAGAAGCAAGCAGGACCAATGAGGGTGAAAAGATGAATTAGTGAATATAAAGATGGAGACTCAGCATAAGCCAGAGGTTGATGAGACATAAGGACTGAATAGGTGTGATCCCTGGATGATGCCTCAGATTCATGATTTTTACATCGGGGAGGGCTGTGAAGCACCCCAGTGAACAGACTTGGCATAATTTGAGAGATAACAAGATAATCTAGTCATCACAAAGATATACCACTGATTCTAGACTGTTTTGACATTCATTATGGGCCCGAGATACACACCTGGGAATTACACAGCTACTCCCTTTCCTAGACACCTGAGGAGTCATTATTAGATTAATATACCCAGCTATAAAAAACAAATTACACAGGAAAAGCATAATGAAGTATTTGTCACCATGGTATGGAGAAACACTATCTCTCTAGTCATGGAAGAACCTAGGGTACACTGTGTGTAAGCAATGAAATATCTTTGATTTTTTTTTAGGGGTTTGAGTGATCAATCTTCAAGGGGAAATATGTATCTCTAAAAAAAGACACATCTAAGTCCTTTGGGAAGACCTTTAGAGGTAAGACCTTTTAGGTGTGCAGTTAAATCTAAGAGAGATATCTTGGAGTTAGGAAAAACCTTAAATTCTTGACTGTTGTCATTATAAGACAGAGGGAAATTCAAGGCACACAGACACAGAACCCCAGACTGATGGCGTCTAGGGGCAGATGGAGACAGAGATCAGCTGTGCAGCAGCAAGGCAGGCACAGCAGGTGGTCAGAGCAACTGCTAGATACTGAGGCAGACAGAGCACAGGGCCCTTGACCTTCTCAGCTTCTGAAGGAGCCAACCCCATCCGCACTTAATTTTAAACTCCTTGCCTCCAGAATTGTAATAGCATAAATTTAAGTTGTTTAATGTCACCATCCTATGGCAATTGTTTCACAGCCTTAAAATTTGAAATAGTATCTCATTTTTCTAGGCTGTTTCTATGCCATTTGGGCAAAGGAAGTCTATTGTTCTCTGGAAGTTTGCCTCTTCTATCTAGTCCATTTTCTCTAGAAGAGACATTGCTTCAACCAGCTCTTTGTTTTTCTACATTTTATTTAACCTTTCAGTGGCAGCACATTTTTCTTCCCAGTTCAGATTTTGTTCTGAGCTCAGGATAATACCTCAGAAAGCAGATCTTTACTGTGATGTACTAAATGCTAAAGGCACTTTCAAGTCCCAATTGTAACAAGGACCAGAAAACACATTTTGCAGGCTTTTAGTAAGATGCTGGGAGTCCTTTTAGTGTTCCTTTGTCCTACTGCACCTAGGGAATCTAGAGACAGGTAAGGTGTATATGATCAGTCCTAAACTGAACCTCACACAGATCATAGAAGCTGCCATTCCAATTCTATATTCTTTGCAGAATTCTCCTGGGAAAAGAAACCTGACCTAAACCCTTTCTCAGTCCAGAGTATTATTGCATTCCAGGACAATAACTCTTGGATTTCAGAAATCATCAAGAAAATAGCTTCTAAACAAGAGATTGGCCAGCCCTGCCAGCCCTACACTGCAACCTCAACACTCTGAAGATGGAGGGGGATGGTTTCAGAAGGGTCTCCAGCTACTGAAACCTTGTTTGAAATAAACAAATAAATGACAGATAGTTGGATACATCAAAGGTTTTGCCTATGCCTATAGATCAAGGAATCTGTCATGATTTTAAGAAGCCATAGTCTCTTCCTCACAGACTAACCCTCTACAACTGAGTCTGTAGTGTGACATTTAACTTCAAAATGTTTTGAGTAGTGGAATTAAAAGTCTTCTTTCTTGATCACTGAAAAAAATGAAAGGATTTAACCCTGATGTCTATGTGGCCTTAACTAGTCACTTGACCTCTACTTGGCATTTAAGGGGGATGGTACAAAGATGTGTGAATTAATTCATCACGACTGAAAGGACTTTAATGTATGGTGTAGATGATAAGCATTTCTGTGAGGCCCATGGGAATCTGACACAAAGCAAGGAGCCAAACTCCAAGCTGGGGATTATAATCAATGAAGAATGTAAGCACTCTGGAATGTGAAAGAACTGTTAACATTGCTTACCAGATCCAGAGATGAGAATCTGTTCAAATGTGGATTCAGTTTTAAACACCATGTGAGCCCAGATGCTTTCTAAGTGGCTACACTTCAGCAAACGCCTGCACATTCGAACAAAAGCAAACGGTTGAAGCAAACTGGAACCAGAGAAGAAGCAGGTGCACAAAACAAATGCTGTGGGCACATGTGTGAGCACAAACAGTTCATTGTGCCACCAAAGTCATATGATTGGCACTTGCAGATGTACACACACACACACATACACACACACTCTACTGTAAAATAAAACCTCTTGAGCCCACCCGTTTTTAACATTAGACTCATTAGGAAAAGAAACCCTTTATTAAATCACTAGTCTGTAGATGTGGAAGGCCTCCAGGAAAACCCACTTAGATTTGTTCTCTGTTGTTCAGTGAATGGACCCCTAGTTTTACCATAGCCTGGGGCAGCCACTGATCATAACAGTTACAAGTGAAACGTGGTGTTAATTCAGCCTTTTAAAAAGTAATTCCCATTAAGCTATTGAGATTGGGTGGTAATGTGTTCTTCAAGAATGAAAAGCTATCTTAATAGTAACAACAAAAATAAACAATTTAACCATTTTTCCCAATTTAAACAACTCCTGACTTTCGTAATTACAGGGGGTAAAAAGATTGAAAACATATCCACACAAAAGCTTTCCACATCCAGACGTAAAAGTTGTTGTTTGCCTGACTGACTAGCAATTGAGAGCTTCTAGTGTAGCACAGTCTAGGATGAAAGCAGAATTTCCAAAATTTGCATCTTCTCCCAAATGGTCGTAATCCACGAGGAAGCAACAGTGATCACAGAGCTCGGGCCTCCTGCTCATCTTAGACTGGAGAAGAGAATGAAAGGCAAAGAATGCCTCCTTCCTAAACATTTCCTTTTTCAACGAGAGGACATGTTTGTCCTTCGCAGTCCTGTGCCTCTCATGATGCTAATTCGTATCCAATCAAATAACCAATGATGGCCAAGGGAATATTTGAGGGTTCCTGGGATGCAAATGTTTCTGTACTAATATAAACTATTGAGTTATCATGGCTCTTGGAGGAGCCACAGTTGCCTTCCCCACTTGCTCTCTCCACTCCTACCTGATGCAAGCATAGTGCTCAAAGTTACAGTGAACCTTTTTTACAGGAATATATTTTTTTTTAATTTTAATCCTAATAGCAGCCAATGACTGTGCCGTCAACCCAGAACTTGGGAAGCAAAAGCAGGGGCAGACGGATTAGGAGTCCAAGATGATCACGGCTACATCCTGAGTCCAAAGTCAACCACAGCTCTCTGAGAGCCTACCTATCTCAGACAAACAAACAAAATAAAATGATATAGTGCTGGAAGACTATTAGGAGATAAGAATCATTGCTGCTTTTTCCCAGATGTGGACCGTTTGCAACACCAACCCACCAAGCAAGATTTGCTAGCTGGGGTAAAAATGTTAACTGACTTATGACCAACTTCCTCTTGAGTTTATATTCACATATCAGTGTCACTCTTAGCCATGGGCACAGAAGCTTTTCTGTAGTGGGCAGCAGTTAATACAAGACTCAGAACTGGTTGAAGTATTGTGACTAAGTGAATGTTAACATATATCACCCCCTCCAAGAAACAGGAAACATTGTAGAAGAGGATGGAGAAAGGATATAAGATCTGGAAGATATGGAGGAGTGCTAAGAAATGCTATCTCCTACTTATGACCATGGCAATTATGAACACACAACTGTGGATACTTTCACAAGATCTATACAAACTGGGTCTTTCAACATTGTATCAAAGATGAGGGGGAGGTTCATGAAACCCCACTATAGGGTGGTGGAAGAAGCCTGTTGTTGACATGGGCACCACTACATCAAGGACCCCAATACCTCATCCCAGCAGGAGTGATGAACCCTTTCCCTGGTAAGGCTTTGAGGGATGACAAAGCCTTCCTCTGTGGTTCCAGTGCAAATAATTGACAAACATGTACAAAAACTAGTAACTGAAACTTTCTCCTCCCAGATATCACTAGTCAGAGACCCCTAGCCTACAAGGACCTCCCAATGAGAAGAGCTAATATCTCCCCCTGTGCTATACATAATAAACATGCTGAGATTTGAGGTTGTTGTGTTAATGTGTGCAATTCCATCAGTGTGTGTACATCCAGTCTGACCTCTGAATTTCTGTACATGTGTCTATCTTTTCTGCATTCCCTTGCCACTACTAATCAGGGTTTCAGGACCAACTGTGAGTGTTGGAGTACCCAACTCCTCCCTGAGGAGCTATTGGCTGTTAATGGTTACCAGGGAGACAGAATCATTTCTTTAGTGGTATAGCCATTAATAAGTTGCCTGTCTTCTAGTGAATAACTCATGTATGCTCATACAAGCAACTCTAATTTTAGAAAGAGACATAAGAATGAAATGGTAATTAGTTAAAAAGAAGCAAGTTTGCAGGAGTGGGGTTGATAAGAGAGGTAATGAAGGGTTGAATATAGTTATAGTACATTGTATAAATGTGTAAAATTGTTAAAATGATGCTAAATGCATAAAAAAGTAATGTAAAATTAAAAACCCTAATGGGAGTCAGACAAGATAACCTCTAGGCACAGGAAGGTTCTCTGCTATAAGTATTTGGTATCTTTACAACCCTCCTGAGCACAGTTTTTAGGATTCTCTTACCTACAAAAAAAGGGGGAGGGCAAATATAGTAAGTCTCTCCAATAAAGTTGCCCTCTTATATCCTTTCCTAACCCTTTTAAATTTCTGAAAAGGAAGGAGAATTGGGAGTATAAGAAATTCCTGGAAGGGTAGAATAATTAAGAAAAAAATTTTAACAGAAAGGACATACAGTTCTTAAATACTGAACCAAATATAAAATTTCCTCTTTTACAAAAGGAAAATAACTAAAAGGTTAGATTGTCCATGGGGGCCATCTCACAAAGTGTCCAGGGTCCTCATATTCACAGGGTCACCTTCTCTCTGGCCTCTCCTCATCTTGGGGTGTACCACAGTCTACCCACAAAATCTAATTCCTCTGTAGTAGAACATTTCCCAGCTCTGAGAAATTCAGTCCAAGAGCCAGGTGCTTCCAGAATAAAAGCCCACAGTGTTACATGGTATTGCATGGCTCAAAGGTGCCTGTGGGGCATTGGCACTGAACCCTGCAGCTGAACAATGAGCAGAAGAGTGAGGTACACACCTATAGCCCAAAGCTTCTAGAGTAACATATTTTTAGGGTGTTCCTTGACTGCAACTGAAATGTTTTTGAGGAAAGAAGCAAGGCTCTTTGGGAAGTGTCCCAGTCTACCATCTTTCCCTCTTTTCATATGAGCAGTAATACATGTCTTTGCCTGCCTCCAAAGGGCTTGCCCATATGAGCATGTGTAGACTTCTCTAGATAGAGCCCCCATGCTGTCCTTGTTGGAGGAGCACATTGCTTTGGATGCCTCAAGCTCTTCTTCTCTGCCACAGTAAATAAGCCCATCCTTTTATTTCTTGGCAAGGCTTATTTTTTCCTGATAGGAAGCCAATGCACTATGAAGACTCACTGAATTCAACCTTCAAAAAGTAAACCAAAGATACATCTGCCCCTACTGACCATCACATTCTGAGCCAGTGGCTTTCAACCTTCACAACTCTGTGACCCTTTAGTATAATTCCTCATGTTCTAGTGACTCCCCAACATAAAATTGTTTTCATTGATACTTCATACCTGTAATTTTGCTACTGTTGTAAATTGTAAATATTGTGTTATCTTAGGCAATCCCTATGAAAGGGTCATTTGACTCCCCCCCAAAGGGGGTGACTACCCACAGGTTAAGTTTCTCTGCTCTATCTAAATCAGTCACTAAGAGGATCGCTTTCCAAGCTCAGTCTTAACTTACCATGAAAATAGACCCATGTTATCACCCAGAGCTCTGCATTTCTCTCTCTACCCTTCTTTCCTATCCCTTTCCTCCATTTTTTGTCCTGTTGATCTTTTCCTGAGATCAGAAACTGCCCAATTAGGTTAACTGTATGTCAAAAGCTCTTTGCCACAAAAAGATTCAGCCAGTTTACTTATTTAGTCATTTATTCAACAGATAGTTATTTGCGCATAGGCATTCAGAATGCATGGTGAACAACCCTACATACAGCCCTTGCCTTTGGGTAGAGTATATTTTACAGGAAGGAATATTGTCTACTTTTTCTGTGGGGGCATCCTCTTCCTCATTCTCTATACAGAAAACACCTAAGATCTTTCTTACAATTCCATGTGTTAGAAGTTCATTCAGAATCTATAACCCCTGCACTTGGGAAGCTTAAAGCATGAGAATTGTGAGTTGGAACCAGTCTGGACATAACAAGTTCCAGGGTACTCTGCTACATAGTGAGCATTGATGAGATGCAGCTTGTCTAAAGTGACCCAGCTATTAGCAAACGAGTTAGAATGAGCTGGGTCTATTACCTGCCTATTCTAAACAAAAGCAGGCTTCTGGAGTCTGCCCACATTTTAAAGCATGGGAAGTATGAATTCCATATGAGGAATATATTGAGCATCACTGTTTTATCATTTAGGAGGAAAATTTGCAAATGTAGAAAAGATAGATGAGTGACAGGCATGAAAACAGTTCTCTGTATCACAAGCTCAAGGGAAAGATATACATTCAGTCATTAAATTGAAAACAAGATCCCATTTGACATCACCTCAGAAGAAACCACAGTGGAGTATCAAGAAAGGTAGCATTAGGACACGTTCCTAAAAGTGTCTAATTCATTTGCAGATGAGGACAGTGAGAGAGGCCAACACACTGACTTTCCTACATATAACCCTTAACATGTTACATTATAAAACATGACTTTGCCATTGAATGTGTGCATGTTCATGTTTTCTTTAACTGATTCATACAATTAATGCCACATCTAAAATTAAAAAATAATAATAATATACAAAGTGCTATTTCATGCTTTAAGAAAACATTCAACTGCACATCTAATTCAAATCCTAGTCTTAAGGAATCAGTGAAGGCTAGAGGTTGCTCTCTCTTCCCATCTTGGAATATATGTGTGAACATATTTTAATGTTTTTATTAGGTACTCTTTTATCACCTTGATGTTTGAATCACTGGTGGCCACCCTCCATCGTAACAAGCAGGAAGTCCTGGAATGCGATTGTTCAAGGCTGCATTTAAGCCAGTCGTTGTGCTCACAGAGGGAACGGGAAAGTAAACAATGTTGCAGGGCCTCTTCATTTTAAGTGTAACCTCTTTCATTTCGCTGCTTATTCAGAACAATGGGATTTCATAGTGCATGCTCTGCCTTGGGAAAATGGAGGAGCAGGTAGAGGGTGCATTTTACGATTGGATATAAGAGAAACAGAAGACAGTCAAGCTGAATTCATTGGGCAAAGTGCAGAGTTAAGACCTTACTGTTTTGTTATATTTTTGCTTATGAGTATTGAGTTTTATTTATTATACAGATGAACAAAATTCCCCAAACCAAAAAATGGATGTGTTTAATGCTTTAAAAAGACACACTAGTGTTGTCTTTGTCCCATAGACTCTATCTCTTTGGTAGGTGGAATCACCTAGGTCGGGAGTGAGCACAGTGGCCAGGAGTGTCTCACAGGGATCCTGGGCAAATCAATCATTACCACCAGAAAGGGGAAAAGATGACAATTAACCCAGGGTCCACTTCCCTTGACCACTATGTTGCTAAGACATAGTCATGGTTTGAATAGGAATGACCCCCATAGGCTCAAACATATTAGTCATTAGTCTTGAGAGGGATTAGAGGTGTGGCTTTCTTGGAGGAATTGTATCACTGGAGGTGGACTTTGAGGTTTCAGAAACCCAAGCCAGGCCCAGTAGCTCTTCTGTTCCTGCTGCCATTGGATCTGAATGTGAAACTCTCAGCTACCATGTCTGCCTGCATGCTGCCATGCTCTCCACCATGAGGATAATGGACCAAATCCCTGAACTGTAAGCCAGCCCCATTTAAATGCTTTGCTTATAAGAGTTGCCATGGTCATGGTGTCTCTTCACGGCAATAGAACACTAACTAAGGAATAAGTCTCAGTGACTTCTGGGAGAAGTTAGGAACAGAAGAAGTTGGGAATGAGGGCTTTGGCTAGAACAGGTAGGAGCCCAGTTACACTTGAAGTTTGCCACAGGATTTGCAATGAACTGAGTAACGCAGCTGGTCAAAAACACAAGCATCTTATAACAGATTTTCAACAATTTTCCAAGGCTCTCTGCCTCTCCCTGGAGTCAGCGCAGACACAGGATCTGGCATTTGATGTCTTACTTGGGTCTCTCACTCCACTGCTGCTTGGCAGAGCCATGATGTTCACCTAAGTGTGTATGCACTGATGCTCCTGTTCCTTCTTAAGAGTATAACCCAATCTTAACTAAAATTACACAACCATTTGTCAATTCAAGTTCAAGACTTGGGGCTTGAGGCAGTGTTTGGGGGTCTGTGCTGGTTAGTTTTTTTTTTCTTTTTTGTTTGTTTGTTTATCAACTTGACACAAGACAGGGTCATCTAGGGGAAAGGAACCTCAATTGAGAAAACATATCCATCAGATGGCTTGTCTGGAGGTCTGTAGGGTCATCTATTAATTAATGATTGATGTGGGAGGGCTCATCCTGTTGTGGGTGGTGCTACCCCTGGACAAGTGGTCCTGAGAGGTATAAGAAAGGTAACTGACTGTGAGCCTGGAAGCAACATTCCTCCTAATTGCCTGCTTATTACTGACTCCAGGCTCTTTCTGGCTTAAGTTCTTCCAAGGGCAGGTTTCCTCCAATGAGACACTATAAAGTGTCAGATGAAATAAATTCTTTGCTCTCCAAGTTGCTTTTGGTCTTGTTCTATAACACAGAAGTAGAAAGAAAACTAGGAAAGGTCCTCAAATTTATATTCACTCCATTTCCTCTCATTACTCTAATTAGTAGAATAATCATGCATAAAGAGATATCTGAACAAAAACACAATTGACTTTAATAATAGGGAAGAGGTAGACTAGAGAATATGCCTTCACATCTTTTCTCGTCCAAGCTGCAGACAGATAGACTGATGGGAAAAGGGAGATTTGGTACAAAACACGGGACTTGATCTACTAATAAACATTGCAAAGAAAGGGAAAACATAAAAACACATCCCTTCTCCATAGTTCCATGGCTGTAGGTAGAAAACCCAGGACAGGAAGTGAAAATGTCTGTCCCCACATCACTCTCTTTGATGTAGGAAGATACTTCCAAAATAGGAAGAAAGGGTGTGGAAGGCATATATATCTATTTTCTTTTGATGAGTATAAACCTATTCTTTATAACTTGAAAAAAACATTGCTGATCTTGACTGTCTGCATTAGTTATTTATTTATCCAAAGGGGAGGTGGGTATCAGGGAGGGTTGCCTCAATTTGTGAAGGATAAAGAAGTTCTGTTCTTTGTTGAAACATGGCAGAAGGGCCAATAAATATTTCCCTTCACACAGACTGCAGGTCACAAGTCAGTACCACTTTGGGGACAGTAGCATCAGAGAATAACAGGTTTCTTAAGGTTTCAAGCTCACTAAAGGATATGAGAGATTCAGAAAAACTTAGTGCTTTCCACCTTTGCAGATTGAGACATCAGGACACTAGACCCTCATCAGGCTCAGCAAGAGATCTTTAAAATAGAGTAATAGAATAATCAAGTTCAAATTGTGTGGCACAGATTGCAATCATCATCAGGATTGAAGAAGTGGAAGAATGTAGCAGGATAGGAATAATAAAATAAGATTTTTGAGGCAAGTGGGGAAAAGTGAAATTACATGAACAAGGGACAGTTTCTCAATGAGGACAGTACATGGTAGATGATGGACAAAAGACTCTGTATAGGTAAAGGAGGTGATGCCTACGTTAAGTACTGAGACAGAACACAGAGATCAAGCCTGATAGAGTTCTCAAATACCAGGAGGAATCGTTAAGACTGGGTGTGACAAGTACTGACAATGTGGTAGATGTTCTGGCACAAAGATCTCTGCTGAGATGAATAGCCCTATGAACAGAGTTGTGCTGGGCCCTGAAACATTTGAAAATAGAATCATAAACTTGAGTGGGATTTAGTCTCAGAATTCTTGAAGCAAGTCATCTAATTTTTCAGGGTGTCTTATCATTCTTTCTCTTACAAAATATTATCAGGACCAGAAAACTTGGGATGGGATATGAAATGTTCCATTCACCAGTTTCTTTTCAAGTGAACTTCTACAGATGACTGATGGGGGGGCGGTGTCCTTTTGCATATATGTTTCTATTATTGGCTGATGAATAAAGCACTGTTTGGCCAATAGAGGCAGGAAGAGGAGGGACTAGGAGAGCAGAATTCTGGGAAAGGTAGGCATAGAGAGGCTGCAGAGAGACGCTATGTAGTGAAGGAAGGAGTAACAGGTCCAGACCCTTCGCCAGTAAGATATGACCATGTGGAAATATTTAAATTAATAGAAGTGGGTTAATAATTAAGACATAGCTAGCCAATAAGACACCTTAGCCATTGGCCAACAGTTTAATAATTAATATAGTGTCTGTGTATTTATTTGGGGCTAAAGCAGTGGCAGGACATGGCAGGACAAGAAAACTCTAGCAACAGATGACCAAGAATAGGATAAGACTTAGAAGGCTGCAAGCCTCCAAGACAGGATAAAATAGCCCTGCTGCTCTTCAACCACCATTAGGGAAGCCCTGATGGTGTGAAATGTCCAGAGTCAGCTCAAGAACCAGAATCTGGTAGTATCCCCAGAGCCCTGAGCTTGCTAAAGCAGAGTGATAACAGATGTTCCACAAACATGTGTGAGCTTTTCTTCAACCTCAGCATCATTTGAGAATGAGGCTGGCTGGTAAACCACTCCCTCATCCTTCTAACACTATGAATTTGGTTCATCACCTCTGGGAGACTTTTCTGACCAATTGTGTACTACCTTGTGTATCACCTAACATCTTTTAGCCTCTTGGATATTTTTTTAATATTCATATGTGCATATATGTTTTGACTAAATCTAACCTCCTTTCCCTCCTCTCTAATTCCTCCCCTATCTTTCCACCACAGCTTTTTCTTCTCTACTTTATGTACTCTTAAAACACACACACACAGACTCACACACACATGCATACACACATATATACACATACACACATACACACACAGACACATACACACACATACATATACACATACACACATACACACACAGACACATACACACACATACATAGATATTTATGCATACACATATACATACACACATATACACACTCATACACACACACAGAGAGATACACACACAGAGACAGAGAGACAGAGAGAGAGAGAGAGAGAATAAAAACAAAACAAAAACGAAGCCATCCAGTCCACTTAGTGCTGCCCAAATGTTCCTGACTGTAAGACCCTCTACTGGAACATGGGTGACCCCTTAGGGGCCATATCCATGAAGAAAACTGACTCTCTCTTCCAAGCCAATGTAGCCAAGTCGGATAGGAAGTGGGGACTTCATGAACTTTTCCCATTTGTACCAGGATTTGGGCTGCCTTGATCTTGTATAGATTGTGCATGTGGCTAAAGCTTCCATAACCCTGAGCTTCTGTGACCCCCATGCTTTGGTGACCCTGAGCTACAGTGACCCAGAGCCACAGTGACCATAAGCTTTAGTGAGGTCCTGGATGCAACTACACTATCATATTCTGTAAAAAATTGACCATCAACACTTATTGATTCCTTTGGCTCTTGCCATCTTTCCTGCCTGCCTCCCTCGCCTTGATGAACCCAGAGTTTTGGGGAAGGGAATGCGATGTAAATACCTCATTTAGACTGAGCACTCCATCTTGTATTCTCTGCATATCTCTAGACTAAGCATTTTATTTTTAAAAATCTTAGTTAAGGTACAAGTTTATCATAAAATTCAACTGTTTTCAATACAAAATGTACTGGATTTTAGCAAATTTAAACAATTGTACAATCATTGCTGCATCCCAAATTTCCAATGTTTCTAGCACTCCAATAAGACTCCTCTTTACCTAACTTCTGGAAGTAGATTTGTACATGAACATACTGGAGGAAAGTGAATTTGAGAAGTTGAAGGAAAGATCAAGGTTGTATATTGTCCCCAGATTTACTGAAGGCCTCAAATAATCTTAGAAGTCAATGCTGGAACATGAATTAGTACATGACTAGCAAAAAGTGTAAAAGCTTCTGTTTCCCAGCATGCCCTGTACTTACCACTATGCCCTGTACTTTTATTTATTGGCAACTATTTATTGAATGGAATGAACTAAGTTGAAAAGATGCAGTATTGATGGAGGAAAATACTTCATTATAGACATTTTTCACCTAGCATCCTTTCCTAGCCCTTATAGCCCCTGGTGCTACCTTTTAGGCAATTGGCTAATCCTTCCACATGTCTTCTTGTAGGAACGATAATCCCACGAGTCTAGGAAAGCATAAGATCAGAGTTTTTATTCTTCGCAACTGAGCACATCTGCAAAGTCTGCAAAGCTATCCTGAGGTGAGCCAGGTGCAGTGTGCCTGAGCTGTCCTGACCCAATATGGTGCAATATGCCCCAGCTGTTTTGACTCAAGCCAGGTGCAGTGTGCCCCAGCTATCCTGAGCTAAGCCAGGTGCAGTGTGGCCAGTCTGTCCTGACCCAGTCCAGGTGTAGTCTCCTACAAAGCAAACACTGTTTTCCTGTTTCTCACCGTTCAGAAACACCCTGCCCTGCTTCATCACAAATCAATTGTTCAGCCTGTATGTGCATGCGTTCTTCTAGGTACTCAGAACTGGTTTCTGTTGCTTACAACTAAGCACCTTAACAATTTCATACTATAAAAATGATTGATAGCTTCTATAAGAGGTATTTCAAGGGAAAAATCATGTGACTAGGGAGATTCTTTCTAGCAGAAAAGACAAGAGTACTTGAATTTAATCATCAAGGTTCATTTTTTTTTAAGTTATGTGACAAATTTTGGGAAACATTATTAATGGTCATAAATAGTGTTATTTTCTGGTACACAAGTTCAGCTACATATGTGCTACCCTACTTAGCTAAAGCTGTAATTTAGTCATCAACATGATTTCAGCTCAGACAGATATTTAAATGAGCCCCAGATTCTCTTAAAAGTATGATGAAATTAAGCATTAAACATTCAATTTTTGTGATTTAAAAGTTATTCCCTTTGTAAATTTTACTAAAACTAGATCAATGTTCTAAGAAAGTTTGGTTATTTTTAATATAAGTAAAACTTTATGAACAACTTTTTGGTTAGAGACAACCAGATAAAATTGTCCTATAAGATTTGTTCTTTTATCTCCTGAGCATATTGGGAGTGATGGGAGTGGGGGGCAGTAAGTGGAAAGGGAGCTAGTAGAAAGAAAAGGAGAAGAGAGGAAAGCATGTGGGACTAGAAAGATTGAGTCATGGGAGAAATGGAAGAGAGAGAAAGAGAGAGAGAGAGAGAGAGAGACCATAAAAGAGGAAGCCATTATAGGTTTGAATAGAAACTGACTCTAGAGAAATGTCCAGAGACCTACAAAGATGACCCCAACTAACAATTTGAGCAAAAGTGGAAAGGCTACCATAAATGCCCTTCCCTGATAATGAGATTGATGACTAACTTATCCACCACCATAGAGATCTCATCTAGTAGTTGATGGAAACAGAAGCAGACACCCACAGCTAAACACTGAGCTGAACTAGAATCCAGATGTAGAGAAGGAGGACAAGATCAGGCTACAGAAACACATAGAGACAGCTGACCTCAACAAGGAGGTGCTAATGAACCCCCAGACTGATAGCTGAGAATCCAGCATTGGACTGACTCAGACCCCCTGAACATGGGTCTCAGTTAGAAGGCCTGAGCAGGCTAAGAGACCTCTGACAGTGGAACCAGGATGTATCCCTGGTACATGAAAGGACTTTGGGAGCACTTTCCCCATGGAGGGGAATCAGGAGGGAGGGCCTAGTCCTACTCCAAATAACTTGACAGATTTTGTTGATTCCTCTCCCTGTGGAGTGGGGGGGAAATGTGATGGGAGGGTAGTGGGGGGGTGCATGGGAGGGAGAGCATGGATTAGGGAGAGGGAACTGGGATCAATATGTAAAATAAGAAAAATAAATAAGTAAAAAAAGAAAAAAAGATTTTTTTTTTTTTTAGAATATGGTACATTTACACAATGGGGTATTACTCAGTGGGAAAAAAAAATCAATGGAATCTTTGAAATTCACAGGCAAAATGGATGAAACTAGAAGAAACCATCCTGAATGAGGTAACCCAGTCACAAAAAGATAAACATGGTATGTACTCACTAATATAGGGACTTTAGACATAGAGCAAAGGATCACCAGCCTACGATTCACTCCACCAGGGAAGCTAGGAAACAAAGAGGACCCTAAGAGAGACATACATTGTTCTCTACAGAAGGGGAAAGGGACAAGATCTCCCAAGGAAATTGAGAGCAGGAGGGATGAGGGGAGAGGGAGTTAGGAGAAAGAGGAGATAAGGGGAGTGGAGAGGAGGGCATAAGGCAGAAGAAAGATTGAGTCAAGGAAAAAACAAAGGAGAGCAAGAAAAGAGACAACATAATAGATGGAGCCATTATAGGTTTGAAGAGAAATCTGGCACTAGGGAAATGTCCAGAGACCTACAAGAATGACCCCAACTAACAATCTAAACAATAGTGTAGAGGCTACCTTAAATGTCTTTCCTTGATAGAGATTGATGACTACCTTATATGTCATCCTAGAGCCCTCATCCAGTAGCTGATGGAAGCAGAAGCAGACACCCACAGCTAAACAATGAACCTAACTCCTGGAATCCAGTTGCAGAGAGGGAGGAGTGATGTGTCAAGACCAGGCAACAGAAACCCACAGAGACAGCTGACCTAAACAAGAAGGACCCCAGACTGATAGCTGGGAAACCAGCCTAGGACTGACCCAGAACCCCTGAACGTGAGTCTCAGTTAGGAGGCCTGCGCAGTCTAAGGAACCTCTGACAATGGAACCAGGATGTATCCCTGGTGCACAAATGGACTTCAGGAGCCCATTCCCCATGAAGGGATATTCCCTTAATCTAGAGACGGGGGGGGGGGGGAGCTAAGCCCTACCCCAAATGACTTGTCAGATTTTGATGATCCATCCTAGAAGGCCTCACCTTCCATGGGGAGTAGATAGGGGTGGGATGGGGGGATTAATAGGGAGCCTGAGAGGTTGGGAGGAAGAGGGAACTGGGATTGATATGTAAAATAAGAAAAGATATTTAAAAAACAAAAAAGATTTGTTCTTTTAAGCATCTTGTAACTATGAAACTACTGTGAGTCATTTCAATTTTAACATAATCGTTACATTGCTATGAGATAATATTATCTCAGAAATCAGAAACCATATATATGCTACCATACCCTTTAAGTCATCTGCTTCTCTTTTTTAGTTTTGGCATCGGAAAATGAAAAGAAACATCAGTAAAATTAGACCTTCTGAGCTTAGGAAATCTGACATTGTATCCTAAATAATACTTAATTTAAACATTCTTTATAGCCTTAATTCATGTCCAGACTTAGCCTGCAATCTCGGTGGTACCTCTCTAACTGCTGACCAGTTTTATACCTTGTGTTTCTATGCAAAGGGGTTTTGGTCATTTGAACTTCCACCCATATAAGCTAAGAAAATTGTTTGTACATTTCTTTAAAAACGTGCAGACTATTTTAAGACCTAACATATGAGGATGAATAATTTTCACATCTTTTTTGCTTTGCTGAGAGAGCAGCCACCACGGCTTGTCAAGCAGTTGGTGTCACAGCTCAACGTCACTCACGTGCTGCCTGGGCAAGTGATTCAGTTTTTGTCGAGCAGTGCTTCCTGATGGACCACAGTGCCTAGGCTATGAGTCAGCTGTGTAAGAGCCAGGAGGATTTGATGCAGTCTTATGTTTGGTCTTATCACCCAAGCCTCAAAACGTTTAGTTGTTTCTCTACTTCAGTGACAAGGATCAAGATGTTAGAAGTCCCAGTCCAGACCTGGGTTATTAAAATGTTGATTTTTTTTCAGAAGTCATAGATTCTGAAATGATTGCATACCTCTAAAGTACTAAATAAATGAAATGGAAGAGTGGAGAATTCCTCAAGAAAATAGCAGATGAGTAAATTAGTGACATCTTAACGCTAAATGCCAACTTCGTGGTTCAATACTCATTTCACCATGATGAAGAGACTAAGCAGAAGACAGATGTCAGATGGAGGAAGGGACAGAATACATGGAAGTCATTTAAGAATTTTCATGCTGCTTATCACTGAGCAGTTCTAACCATCTGATAGATATGAATTCCATTACTGATGCTTCATCAAATTTCTTCATCCCTTTCAGGTACAGAAGTAGAGCATTTTTGTCTTCATTCGATTCAGGAGAGCTAAAAGTTACAGGACATCAGACTAGTACTCACAGTGCTCTGTGTGTGTGTGTGTGTGTGTGTGTGTGTGTGTGTGTGTGTGTGTGTGTGTGTGTCTTTTCAGAAAGGAATTTTGCAATCACTTCCTAAGCCACCTGCCCCAGCCAGGGACAACACAGCCATCAGATAAGAAGCAATGGAGTCATATCACACACTAATGCTAAGGTAATTCCCTTAGTGTTTTGAAGACTGAGAACCTGAGCC
Organism: Phodopus roborovskii; assembly: GCF_943737965.1. NCBI lineage: Eukaryota > Metazoa > Chordata > Mammalia > Rodentia > Cricetidae > Phodopus > Phodopus roborovskii. The sequence continues at coordinate 4,684,807 of NW_026126436.1, forward strand.
AAGCACAGGAACACATTAGGAGATTTTATTCAGCTTACGCCTCTCATTGCCCTCTCAGAATGGAAATGTGTCATCACAGTTTAGTTTCCTGAGGTCACAAAGATAAGAAAATATCTACTTTGATTTCAAACAGAATCATTTATAGATAAAAGAAGTCCCCTCCACAAAATTAAACAGCTTTTCAAAAAGCCTCTCACCACAGTTAGTAATAATTTATGCTTGGTGAACAGGAAAATATGCTGAATTTATTCATTTTACTGTGTGTGTGTGGCACCTATCAAAAGGGCAAACCGATAAAGAAAAAATGAGGGTGGGTAACTTACTGGCATTTGAAAATCTAATATAAAAGGTTTTTATAATTCTCCCTTGTTTCAGGAAAAGAAGAAAATTAATTTTGAAAGTGGCAAAACAGAAAATGTCTATGATTTTCAAAGCCATGGTAGCTGACATTTTACCACAGAGATAATTCCAAGGACTGCTTTTTCCTTTGTCCTCTGAGATAAATGTTGCTCTGTTTTTGACCCCTAATCAAGAAATTATTCACAGTACACAATTTCTGGTGATGAAAGCAGAGTCTGCAAGGATTTAACCAGTCACATCTCATAAACACCGAGAGCTGAACAGGCGGGATCTCTTTTTTTTTTCTCATAGCCAATCAAGATATGTGAGTTTCCACTGTTGTTATTTCTGGGTGAAGCTTTATTTTCTCATCCAGTTTCAGGATACACTGTAAGGCATGATGCTCACTGCCTGGTCCCTCCCAGAGAGTTTCTGAAACTCCTTATATTTAAGTAACCGTGTAAAGAACATCTGTAATTTTTCTGCTTCATGTGGCATACAGTACATTAGGTGCAGTGTGAGGTTTGGGGAATTAACTGGAATTAAATCTCAGAAAAATATGGCATGACTCGTGAGACACACATTTATCTTTCTGCCTTATCAGAGGGTTCTTTATCATAAATTAAAGGTATTTCTTGAAGATTTGGGAATTATAAAGGAAAAACATAGTTTGAAGCATACACTTGGCAACTTAATATATTTAAGCACAACATAAAAGTATGGTTGAAAACCCTCAAACAATGTACCTTAGTCACATGGCTTATGGCTCATTTTTCTTAAAGGAATTTAACCATAAAATTACTAGGTTTTGATACTATGATGATAACGTAGTTCAGCAGACTTAACCTGATGAACAATCTTAAGTCTTTTACTCCAATCTGATGAAAAAAATTACTAGGTGTTGGAGGCAAAGCTTTTTTGAGTCTATTTCCTTTCCTAAACTTAAGTTTGAAAGTGTCCAAGCAATTCTGCCCACTGAGAATTCTTGGCAATGATTAAGCTAATACTCAGATATAAAAATAAATACATTGAGGCAAACATCTGCATCATGAATTGTCAGAAGCCAGGGAATGTCCGCGGTGGAAGTTTTTCTTAATCTGACAGATAGAGGAGAAGGCGTAACCTTACAGCATTTGTCCGAGGATTCTTTGATGTTTTCTCTCTTTACCACATCTCCTAATACACTCACAGAGGCCAATGTAGGCTTCATGGGGACAGTCAACCTGTGAAATAAAAAAATACAAAACACCACAATGAAATACTTCCAGTGTTTGCAGTGAAATAGACATGAGTAGTGGTGATGATATCAAACAAATGAAGCCAGTCCTAGAAAGACAAACACTGTATCATGTGTTTACTCTCATTTGTGGTTCCTAGATTTCATGTAATTATATAGAATCATATACATATACACATGTATATGTATATCATACATATGTGTATATGCATGCATACATGTATACATTTGTGTATGTATATATTGTTATGTATGTATATGCATGTATGTATGTATGTATTAAATGAAAGTAGAAAAATTTTCTAGGGAGACAGAGGTGTTTATGGTAGCAGAAAAGGTGAGAAAACAGAAAGTGGGGGAACCAGACAAGAGGGGGGCATATACTTAACTTATCATATACACCAGTAAGAAAACTAAACATATAAAATGCCAGCCCCCACAAAGATTTGCTCTCAGGAGGTCCAGTGCCCACCTTACTTTTGGAGGCAATGGGGAGCACAGTTAGATTCTGCTACATGGCAATTTAAAGCCTAGAGGCAGTGCAGGATGCCAGAGACGTAAGCTTCCTAAGTGCCATCCAATCAAGGCTTCCCGTGTCCTCCTGAGACTTCGTCATCCCTACTGCTCAGAAAGCTGAAGATTTTTAAACAAATAATTACTTCACATGAGATGAGAACCTAGGACTGAGACCTGCTCAAACACTTCCTGTCCTTGCACTTGGTCTGTAGTGTGCCATGGAGATCTCCAGTTTCAGAACTTTTGTTAGTGTTACCATGACTTCACTTGGGGAATTTGTGAAAAGGCATAGCCTAGATAGGTGGCATATATTCAGTTTACCCACCAACCATAACTTGTCACGAACTGACCCTGACACCTGGCACTCCACCTACCCTGCCTGTCTGCTTCTCACATTGAGAAGGCACTGCCGTTCCAGAGATCCTGGGCTTTGGGTCAAGCACACTCGGACTCAGATTCCATCAACTGGATCCAAACATGTTTGAATTCAAGACCCTGGAGTAAATGGCCTCCCTGGTTGAGTCCATTCCCTCAGTTATAATGAACCTGTAAAACGTGGTGACCCAAACCCAGCACTTCACACTGTGTGGGGCACATGCTCCAGAGCTGGAGGAGATTGCTGTCGCTGTCTTTTCATTCACAGAGACACTGAGCAAGAGGAAATGAGGTAACAACTACTGCAAACTGACCCTTTAGTGAGATCCACAAGCACTGACTCCTTTCCCTAAGGAAACCTTAAGGCCCACCTGATGTGTCAGGGAACATTTAAGGCCTGAATTCAAGGAGCTTTCCTGTGGTGGTCTGACACTAAATGTCCTGGCTGTGACCACAGCTCATTGGAATAGCTCAATGTTTTTCCTCCTTTTTCCTTATGCTAAGGCTCCCCACCCCTGACCCAGTTCCTTCTAGGTTCTAGGCAAGATCTCAAGCCTTGTCCTTCACCAACTACTTCTTTCTTCTTGTTCTCTCATTTTCCTCAGAGGCATTGCATCAATTAGACAAACTGAACACATTTACAGTGCAGAAATGGGGAAGGATTCTTGTGTTTTTCATAAAGAATTAAAGCTATTATTCCACAAATGATACAAGCAACCAAAACAAGTGTTTAAATAATATTTCACCTAGCTAAGTAGTTTTTTTTGCCCAAGTTTTCCAGACAATAGTACTATATGGGAAACTTTCAATAAAATACATTCATTCTGTATTGATTTTGGGAAGAAGACAATTTAGAAAATAAATCCTGGGCAAATAATAAAAGGCATGAATAAATAAATATTCAGTTCAAAAACACTATAAAAATACTAACAACAATGATACTATAATGAGTGTAATTTTTCAAGAATCTTTAGACTGCAAGTGTAATGCTTTTTCCTTATAATCAGAAGACCAAACCATGCATGAGTTTTTACAGCCTGGCTGGTGATGTGTCCCTTCCGGGAACCATTAACCCCATCCTTATATATGGAGCATAATCCTCATCAAAACCAGAAACTGCTTAAAACCTAAAAAGGCCATTAGTGATAGTGGGTAGTTTATTAGATTATAAGATAATATTGAAATTCCTAGGGATAATTTGTTTCCAATAGTGAATTAAAGAGACACATGCTAAGTAGCATAGCTTGGGTAGCTAGAAAAATTCTACTGGTTGAGAGTCACTAAATGCCTTTTTAAAAATAAAATCATTAACTTTTCAAAGACAACTGAATACAAATAAGACCAGCTCAAATGCGTGGTAAGATGAAAACATATGAATGGGAAGCAACCATATATTTAGACTGGGCTGTATCATGAAAATGTATATGAAAAACATGTTAAAATAATGAGCACCATTCTTGCAATTAACTTAGAAGTAGAAAGGTTAAGCATGGTAAGCAAGGATGTATAGGGTAGAGACAGCATCAGTGCGCATCAAGGGTTTCCTCCTGAGAACATGCCTCAGTATGCTCTCTCTCTCTCTACAATGCTAATGTCAGTGCTACAGACTATGACAGCCTTTCCCTGATAATGCAGAATTCCAAAAATAACACAGTAGCACAATAACACACAATAGCATTGCTCCTATTCCCCAGTTAGAGGGAAGTGGTTTGCCAGATACCCATTACAATAAAAAAAGTATCCCATTGTGCTCATGTGTATATCTATCATCTGCTTTAACGTGAGCTCATGATTGAAAGAAGGCAGCTAAATCGGTTGTGACAGGGCAGTGATTCCCCAATAGCTCTAACAACATAAGTACAAACTAACGGTGTCTAAAGCCTTGTAAATGTTGTCTGCTCTCATTACATGTATCTCTTTACTAAAAATAGTTTTTTAAGGTTTAAACTATGGGGACAGTTACTAGTCTAGTAAACACATCTTTTGGAAGGACATATTTCTTTTCTGAATTCCTATAATTACTTGGGAATGGAGCCTTTTTTTTCCTAGAATCCTTGTTCTCATCAGACGCAGGAGCTCTCCAAGGACATTTTGATATTTTTCCTGGCTAAACTCCGTGGATCTTATCAAATGCATGGTACAATAAGCTAATATTTCACCAGAAGCTAAAAATATAGAGAATAATAAGGTGGGGGGGGTTAAGAATCATATTTGAGTTAAATGTGAAATTCTCAGAACTTTAAATATTTTAAATCAACACAATATCCAATCAAAGCCTTCCCTTTCTCATGGCCTGATTGATGGGAACTTTACATTAAAATTGCCTGTTCTCTCCCAAATATGGATAATATATAATTCACAGTTGAAATCAGTTCCCTTGAGTTTCTTGAGATTGGATAAGTGTCTGAAAGCATCAGCAAATAGTCCTAAAATGAGTCAGAAATCTATAAACCATTCCATGACTTGTCAATAGCATGAGGAAGATGGGATGAGATTGCAAACCAAGCAACCTTTGTATGACCTCTCCCTCCCCCAGTCCCAGAAAAACAATGACTGAACTATTCCTTGGGTCTTTGTTTAAGGATGCAAAGAGTAAGAATTGTAGGTTCCTGGTTTCTCACAGATCTAAAGTAACCAAAGCCCCTTCACTTCAAAATTGCTTTATATTTGATAACCTGGGGTGAAGAGAATAAGATATTGCTGTATTCAAGAATTCAAGAATATAATCACTACACTAAGCAACACAAGCAAATAGGGACAGTATGACCCATTGGAGACAAGACAGACAGGCCAGGATAACAGGAAGATATTTCAAAGTCAAAGGTGTACTGGGCAACAGAAAATGAGTAATTTTCTGGTGCCCTGAAATCTTTAGCTGCCAGTAAAATTAGAAAAGAGTGCTGATATAAAATTAAGACCACCGGTGATTCATTTTGTGACTCAGGTAAATTTCTTTATCACTTTGGGCCTTAGTTTCCCTGTGTACAGATTGACCTTAAACAATGGATAGGTTGCTCTCATTTTTCCAAAGTCTATAATTTTGTGACTGTTACTGATATTTGCTTTACTCATATAAGAAAGAAAAAAAGATGGGTGAGGGGAGAGGAGAGAAGGAGAGGAAGAAAGTTAGTTGAGTTTCCTTGGCTTAGTTAATGACTCTGCAGCTCAGCAGCAGGGCCTTTGGCAAAGCGCAAAGGAATGAATCCACATCCTCCATCTAATTGAATGTGGATGACTTTTGTGCATCACCATGGAGACCAAAGGGAAGATCTCCCCAGTAAAGGTCAAAGACTACAGAGAAGGCATGTCATTATGATAAATTCCTCTAATCCAACTAGATTAGCCCCTAATGCCATGAGACTCTTGTTGGTTTTTTAAACAATATCTCAAAGTAGGAGCCAATATCACCTACTTCAGAACTACCTAATCACAACTAGATTCTTACAACTCACTCATACCCTTGAGTCTGAATCTCTAGAGAAAGGACAAGGCAGGATGCATTTGTAAGTTCTTCTTGTGATCTTCATTTGATTATAAAGCTTGTGAATTACTGATCTAAGAAGTGAAGAAGAAAATGGGAGAAAGAAGAATGAATTCACAGCATACTCATAGGAAGCTTTGGCAGAGAAAGGTGGTAATGTTAGTTGCCTGTGAGGATGTCTAGGTTCAAGGAAGAAGAAAAACCCTTCAAATAAACTCCTTTAACATATCCCAGTTTTATCTTAAGCACAAATTTTCAAAACCAAGTATTTCAAATCCTGAATATCCTGACAATACAAATTAAATGTTTTCACAGTTTCTCAGGGTTGGAAAAAGTAAACACTGTTTTCTTGGACGCATGCTCTACCACCAAGCTATATACTGATGGGAAATGTCATTCTGTAAATATATTTCTCTTATTGGTTAATGAATAAACCACTGTTGGCAAATAGGAAAGCAAGATAAATAGGACTAGGAGACAAGGAGGATACTTCAAATGTAGTAGAGCTGTGATGTGATCTCAGGAAGAGAGGACATGAGTCTGTCGTTCTTGATAAAATAAGAACATATGGAAATACATATATTAGTGATTATGGGTTAATATTGAAGACAGAGCTAGCCAATAAGAAATGCTAGTAATCAGCCAACTCTATTATAACTAATAGAGTCTCTGGGTGTTATTTTGGGACTGATGTGGCTCTGGGACCAGGCTTGTGGGAAACTGCTCATAACAATATATTCAGATGAATTTTTCTTTGCTTAAGAATGTTTATCAAATAAACAAACTTGATAAGGTTTTTAAAAAAAAACAGGTTTAATTGTATGAAAGGAAGCATGTCAAGGAATACTATCAGCAAGGATATTTAATGGAGATGCTCCCCTCAGTTCAGTTAATGACTTGTTGGTACCTTAGAATTGGTAGTACCTTGCTGTCTTGGTCCATGTTTGCTGCTGTGACAAAATACTTTATGCAGTATGGTGTGTTATAAAGAGGTCTGGTCATATGGAGATTCAAAAGAATGTTGTTGGCATCATCTCAGCTCTGGATTTGGAGAAAAGAGTCACGAAGTGACACAAGAAGCAAGAGATAAGGAAAGGTTCTGGTGCCTCATATAACATCTACTATGGTGGGAATAAATCTCCTTTGTAAATCAGCCTTATCCCCATCCACAGGTACAGCCGCTGTAACCAAACTACCTTCTATTAAGTCACATCTTTTCAAGGTTCCACCTCCATAACATACCATACTAGGACCACACTTCTGTTACATGAAACTTTATGGTACAACCTCAAACAAAAGCCCACCACAGCACTGTGCTGCTATTTGTTTCCTGGAGTGTTAGCAGTTCTTGCCAACTAACAAGCAGAGATATGGCTTAAGATCCTTCATAATCTGGAAACAGAAGCAGACACCCACAACTAAACACTGAGCCGAACTGGAATCCAGATGCAGAGAGGTAGGACAAGACCAGGCTACAGAAACCCACAGAGACAACTGACCTCAACAAAGAGGAGTTAATAGTCCCCCAGACTGATAGCTGGAAATCCAGCATTGGACTTACTCAGACCTCCTGAACATGGGTCTCAGTTAGAAGGCCTGGGTAGTCTAAGGGACCTCTGACAGTAGAACCAGGATGTATCCTTGGTGCACAAAAGGATGTTGGGGGCACATTCCTCATGGAGAGATAACTCCCTTAACCTAGAAGCAGGAGGGAGGGCCTAGTCCCTACTCCAAATGACTTGACAGATTTTGTTGATACCTCCTGGAAGGCATCACCCTCCCTGTGGAGTGGGGGGGTGGTGGGATGGGATGTTGGTCGGGGAGCATGGTAGAGAGGAAGAGGAAGGGAGAGAGGGAAGGAGAGAGAACTGGGATCGATATGTAAAATAAGAAAAATAAGTAAAAAATGGATAAATAAAGATCCTTCATAATCCTCAGAGTCCCTTTCTCAGTAAAATTCTAGTGTAGTGTTTTCTGTAGCATATGGTCCTTCACCCTTTTCAAAAAACATCCCTGAAATTTAATCAAATAAAATATTTGTCTTTTTTTTTTAACTCCAAGGTAGGCCATAATTTGTGAGGTGCAAAAGCCTTGGAAAATAATGCCAGGAGAACAAGGATGGAGAATTCAGGACAGGGACATCAAGTCCATTTTCACATCATTTCAGATGTGAAAGAAGTCTGCAATAGAGAACTTGGGACCAAAAGGACTGTAGCTATAGCTGGAGGAAACAAGCAGACATCCTCTGACAAAGTGACAGTTGTAAGAACAAAATGAGTTTATGTGGGATTCATTAGAAAGTGTGCCACTCAACCACTCAAGACATGAAAGGCCCAAAGACAGGATCGGTGGAGCCAGGATAAGGTAAAAACTGACAAATTTCTATAAAAGTTAAATCAGCAACTACATTTTTAAATTGTCAAACACAACACATTCCAAAGTTATACTCGTTTGATCCTGACATGTTAAAGGAATAAAGGTAGAGAAGCGTCTTTGTTTCCTGTAATTAACTATTTTGTTTCTGTAAGAGGAGAAACCTTTGTTTGTACAATAAACACTGGACTGTATAGTAATCTTAAATCTGAACCAAGAGATTTTGGACACTGTTGGCATTGACTCTTGTGAAAGTAGGCATAGTCCAAATGGCATGCTCCTGTTCTCAGCCAAGGCTGAAGTAAAGTTATACAAGACACCATTGGGTGAACACTACCAAAGACCTCAGATTTGTTGTGTATCATTCTGAGTTAATTTTTGGTTTTTGAAGGTTCAGGAAGTTTTTCTTACTGGCAAAATTCACATAATTGCCAGCTTCACTTATAGGATTCTGTATGAGGCTGCAACAAAGGATGGATGGGATCATATTTCAATAAGCTCTAAAGAAGGCTTAGTCCAAGATGTGATTGACATCCTAATATGACAAGGTGTTTGCAAGGGACAAAGAGTCTTTTATTTTTCTTTCAGATAGCATCTTAGTGTTCTATTGCTGTGAATAAAAACATTGACCATGGCAAACTCTTATAAAAGAAAACATTTAACTGGGACTGCCTTACATTTCTGTAGGTTTAGTCTATTATCATCATGGTATGGAGCATGGCAGCACATAGGCACATATAGTACTGGAGAATTGGCTAAGAGTTCCACATCTAAATTGGCAGGCAGAGGAAAAGAGAGAGACACTGAGCTTGTCTTGGGCCTTTGAAATGTCAAAGCCTATCCCCAGTGACATACTTCCTTCAACAAGGCCACACCTCCTATTCTGCCACTCCCTAATAACTAAGCACTCAAATATACGAGCCTATGGGGGCCATTCTGATTCAAACTACCACAGACAGAGAGTCTCACTATATAGCTCATGCTAGACTCAAAATTTTAATTCTCTTGCTCAGTCTCCCAAGTGTTGAAATTATAGGCATGTGCCTCCACATCCAGCCCTTAACAAAAGATTCATGTTACAAGTGTTGCATAGTTTAAATGAAAATGTATTCATTCTTGGATTTTTGTCTGTCCAAGGCACATTTAAAAGCAGGACTCAGCCAGATGTGGTGATGCATGCCTTTACTTCCAGCACTCTGGAGTAAGAAGCAAGCGGATCTCTTTGTGTTTAAGGCCATTCTAATCTTCAGAGTCCCAGATGATCCAGGGCTATACAGTGAGAGTGATACCCTGTCAAAAAGCAACAATATCCAGGAGGTATGGAGAGAAGGGTAAGAGTGCTGTCTGCTCTTGCAGAGGATCCAGGTTTGGTTCCCACAGCCCACATGGCAACTCACAACCATCTGTAATTCTAGTGCCTGAGAAACTGACTCCTTTTTCTAGACTCCCTGGGCACTGCATGTATACAATTCATATATACACAGGCAGGAAAACACTTATACACAAAGAACAAAAACAAAATTAATCTTAAAACAATACCTGTATAATAATGACCCATGCCTGCAACATCATCTGGCTGCAAACCAAGTAAAAACTTTGCAAGTCTTTTATGAAATATATCCTATAAAACAGGTAGACCAGGAAATGCACATGACCTAAATTAAAACCTACAAATTCCCCAGAGAATATTGACTGACGAGGATTTTGCCGGAAAAAAAAAGAAAAAGAACAAGGAAAACACCCGAGGATCCTAACAGAGGATTACAATTCATTGCTATAAACATCTTTCAAGAGATTCACCCTTCAAATTAAGACTCAGTTCTATATGATACAAAGCTCTACATTTGTGTTCTTTGGTTAATTCAGAAAGAAATTGGACAGGACTCTGATTCCAGGAATTGACAGTCTGCAATGGAACCCTGCATGATACAAAATGAAGGGTGAAAGAAATTCGATAAAGACATAAAATAGGGAAGGACTGGGTCCTTGGAGATGCTTACGGGGAACAAAGCAAATGCGCCATTTATGAAAAGAAGAGCATGCAAAAGGTCAGGCACAGTTCATGCAAGGCTTCGAGACAAGAGAACAGAAATCCAACTGCATCAGAACCCTTGCTTGAAAAGGCACTCAGCACCATGAACTCAAGGCAAGTCCTCTTTTGCTACTTCAGCTTCTTACTTTTCCCTTTCCAAAAAGATAAAAATGCAAATTTTTATCAATAAGCCTTCCATTAAGCCTGGGATATGGGTAGTTGAAGGTATGGGGGGGCAGGGGATGGGACATATTTTGAAGCAGCAAAGACCCACTCCAATCTATTATTGACCAAAGAGATAAATAAAAAGACTAGAAAATGCAACTATCTTTTTAGTAAATGAGCTATGAAAAGGGTTGTGATCATATTTCAGAGGTGCCAGACACCAGTGTGCTTTCAATAAATGCTTGTTGAATAAATGGCCCTACCCTGTGCATATACTTTGCCACAAGAACCTGTGCCAGGAATATTGTTAAAAATTCATTGGTTCTGTCACCCCAGTTCAGTGACTCATCCTCTGTCCTTCCCACCCACGTAAAGAGACCAGAAAAATCCTGAGGCTAAGCAAGGAAACATACATCCTGCAATTTTTAATATTTAAAGAGCATTCCAAGATAGGCATCCTGTGCATACCAAGTCAGGCCCTGAGCTCAGGCTCTAGCTCTGGCTTGCTTTCTTAGTTACAGAAGGGAGAAAGAAGGGCATCATCCTAGGTAGATATTCTTTTAATCAAAGACAATATTAAAGTGCCTAACATGGTGAAAACTATAAGATCATTTTCAGTGAATTCATTTTAAAGTCCTATATGCATAAATTAATCTACCATAGCACTGCAGAGCTCTTATTATTCTTTAATTTATACAAATACATGCAATTAAAATGCAATTACAATGCAATTAAAATGACACTATAATTAAAATGCAGACAGAAGATTTATAAATTTATAAGTGAATCCCTTTGATTTGCTTTTTGCTTCCATTAGTGCCATTTATGATGTACTGTTTGAAAAAAAAAAAAAAAACCTTATTCTTGGTACATAAGGCCACCCCATCAGTCCCTGCACCTTAGCATGGTAGGCGACATTTAGACTCACAGGGCCTGAATATAGAACTGTAACTAGCCAAACAGAGCTCTAGACAAAGACATCTTCCAAAAAAAAAGACGAGGCTTGGGGGCCTTCTGTACAGAGCAGTGGACAATGACTTCACCATCCAGGCTTTTTAGGATTTCTTCGGTGTTCACAGGATATATTTATATATATTTCTCTTCCTCGAGCAATGACAATGATTTCTCTATAGAAAAAGGCATTCTGTTAATAGGGACAGATCTAAGAACGAGGGGAAAAAACACAAAGCAGCCCTGCAGAAAAGCTCTCTTAGAAATAGTAAAATGTTTTTTACAGAGAAGGCAGCGCAATACAGGCAGCAGCCAGCCTGGTGCTGCACTGCAAACTCCAGCCTAAAGGACTGGTTTCAATAATCATAACACAGGCAACAAGCACTGATCAAACACATCTAGGCTCTGGGTATATAAATTAGTATGTGGTCCAAGACCTTTGGGAAACCACTCTTAGGACAGAAGAGATGTGTAAAAAGCTATACGATGGGATAAGTGTGACAAGGCTTATATGTGTTTCAGAACATGACTAGTGATGAAGTCTCTTCAGGAGGCAGGAAATGGTAAGCTGTCTCCATAGACCAGTGCCTCTCACTCCATAGGGGCTTCATTGCTGCCTCAGTGACTGGACACAAACATATTGTGTAGTTAAAACTCAGAGAGGCTAACCATCCTCACTTCGGAAGCTCCCTATGCCAAGAGTTGCCAGGACTTTCACAGGAATTTTAAATGCCAAAGATTGTGCTAGGTAGAAAGGAAAAACTATGTCTGTAGCTGGCTGTGTGTAAGCTCAGCTCCTGGGAAGGAGGTTGAAATAGGAGAATTATGAGTTTGAGGCCTGCCTAAGCGATAGAGTGAGACCCAGATTCAAAAGGAAAACAAAACAGAACTGTTAACAATGATCAGAACTAAGAGGCTGACTCAGCTTTTATATAAACCAGGAAGGACTAGTCATATTTTCTTTGAAATGCAACAACCTTAGAAAACATATTTCAACCTACGGGAGGAGCCTGCCTTCCAGTGCCCTGCTCAGAGCCTTCTGGGGACTGGAGTCTGTGCATGCATCGGGGAACCGGTTCTGGCCGATGGGCCCATCCAGAGTCTGCCAGGGCCCTAGTCTCACTACCAACCACTGGAAGAAGACAGCCATCAGAGTATTGGACCTTCTTGCACCCACCAGAAGAGAACCTTGGTCCCCTACCCACCAGAGGAGGGAGAGACCCCCCCAACTGTACACACTGGAAGAAGAGATGGGTAGACAACAGTATAAGAACACAATCAACAACAAAAACAGATCAATACGATGCAACCAGAGTATAGGGACTCCACACCAGCAAGACTTAAACTTCCCAACATAGATGAAGCAGAAGAGAATGACCCTAAAAACAGCTTCATGAAGATGATAGAGACCCTAGAAGAGGAAATGAGAAAATCATTTAAAGAAATGGAAGAAAAGACAAACCAAAAATTGCAAGAAACAATTCAAACAGTGCAAGGTTTGAAAGATGAAATAGCAACCAAAAAAAAAAAAAAAAAAAGTAAACAATCAGGAACTGCAGATGCAAGCATTTCCAAAAGAATACAAGAAATGGAAGAGAATCTCAGGTGTTGAAGATACAATAGGAGAAACAGAGTAATTGACCAAAGAAAATCTTAAGTCCAACAAATTCCTAACACAAAATATCCAGGAAATATGGGACACCATGAAAAGGCCAAATCTAAGAATAATAGGTATAGAAGAAGGTGAAGAAACCAAACTCAAAGGTTCAGAAAATATATTCAACAAAATCATAGAAGAAAACTTTCCCAACCTAAAGAAAGACATGCCAATGAAAGTGCAAGAAGCTTACAGAACACCAAATATAATGAACCACAAGAGTCCCCTCTCCATATAATAATCAAAACACCAAACATACAGAACAAAGAAAGAATATTAGAATACCAAAGGAAAGAGGTCAAGTAACATATAAAGGCCAACCTATCAGATTTATACCTGACTTCTCCATGGAAACTCTGAAGGCCAGAAGGTCCTGGATAGATATTCTACCAACAATAACAGACCATGGATGCCAGCCCAGACTACGATACCCACAAAGCTTTCAGTCACAATAGATGGAGAAACAAAGATATTCCATGACAAAACCAGTTTTAAACAATACATATCAAGTAATCCAGCTCTACAGAAAGTTCTGGAAGGAAAATTCCAACCCAAGAGAGTTAACTACACCCAAAAAAAAAAAAAAAAAACATAGGCAAAAGATAATCCCAGTTTACCAACAGCCAAAAGAAAAATGGGGGAAATTCACACACAATATCAACAACAACAACAAATCCAAAACAGACAAGAATTAACAATCAATGGTCATTAATATCCCTCAATACTAATGGTCTTAATTCACTTAGAAAATGACACAGGCTAACAGAATGGATACGAAGACAGAATCCATACTTCTGACACATACATGAAATACCTTGAAGTCAACCTCGAAGACAGACATTACCTCAGAGTTAAGGGGTGAGAAAAGATTTTCCAATCAAATGGTAGCAATTTTAATATCTAACAAATTAGATTTAAAACTAAATTCAATCAAAAGAAATGAAAAAGGTTATTTTTTTTATTATTCATCATAGGAGAAACTCATCAAGATGAAGACTCAATTCTGAACATCTATGCCCCATATACAAAGGCACCACACCCCTGAATGTGGTGTTAATTGGGAGGACTGGGTGGTCTATGGGGCCTCTGGTAGTGGATCAATATTTATCTCTAATATACAAATGGACTTTGGGAGCCCATTCCATCTAGAGCAATACTCCCTCAGTCTAGACACATAAGGGAGGGCATGGGCCCTGCCCCAAATGATATGACAGACTTTGAAGACTACCCATGGAAATCTACTCCATTGGGAGCAGAAAGGGGATGGGATGGGGGTTGATGAGGGGAACAGGAGATGTGGGAACTGGGATTGACATGTAAAACATACTTGTTTCAAATTTAAATAAAAATTATTTAAAAATATTATCATAAGAAAGAAACATATTTCATTTTGTTCAGAACTTTATATTTTTACAAAAAAAAAAACTTAGCTTCTACAATTCATAGACACAGGTCACGAAAGCCTGCTCTCTTTCTTCTTCTTTTTCCTCTTCTTCTTCCTCCTCCTCCTCTCCTCCTCCTCTTCTCCCTCTTCCTCCTCTTCTTCTTTTTCTTCTTCTTCTTCTCCTTCTTCCTTCCTTCCTCCCTTCCTGCTCCTCCTCCTCTTCTTTTTCCTCCTCGTCTTCATTATATTTTTCATTGCAAATAAGTTTTTCATACAGTAAATTTTTTTCATGGTTTCCTCTCCTGTAACTTCTACCACATCCTCTCTTCCTCTCTACCAGCAAATCTCAATGCCTTCTTTTTTTCTCTCTCTCTCTTTAGAAAACAATAGGTAGGCCAGCCGTCAGAACCCCTAAACTACCCACAACTCTATTAGAAGCCCCTGCTCCAACAGAGGATATGCCCATCCCAGAACCCCTGAACCCCTAACCCCCTGCTCCAACTGAGAATCCTCTGTTGGACTAGAGGCCACACTAGCAGCTAGAACTACAGCCCCAAACTTGGGCCCTGCTAGAACAGCGGTCAACTTGGCCATTAGAGTTTAGCCCCCAACTCTGGTGGAAACCTTCTACTCAACCACAGGCCATCCCTACCAGAAAAAGAAAGCATCTTCAACAAATTGTGCTGGTCTAACTGGATGTCAGCATGTAGAAGAATCAAATAGATCCACATCTATCACCCTATACCAAACTCAAGTTCAGGTAGATCAAAGACCTCAACATAAAACCGGGTACATTGAACCTGACAGAAAATAAAGTGAGGAGTATCCTTGAATGCATTGGCACAGGGGGTCAACTTTCTGAACAGAACACCATTAGTATAGGCACTAACATCATCAATTAATTATGGGGTTTCATGAAACTGAAAAGCTTCTGTAAGGCAAAGGACATTGTCCAAAGGACTGAATGGCAGCCTACAAGATGGGAAAAGATTTTTACCAACTCATCTGACAGAGGGTTAATATTCAAAATATATAAAGAACTCAAGAAACTAGACAACTAAAAAACAAATAATTCAAATAAAATGGGGATACAGATCTAAATGGAGAATTCTCAACAAAGGAATCTCAAATAGCTGAGAAACAAATAAATGTTCAATATCCCAAGCCATCAGGAAAAATGCAAATCAAAACTTCTTTGAGATTCCACCTTACACCTGTTGGGATGACTAAGATCAAAAACACAAGTGACAGTTAATGCTGGAGAGGATGTGGAGAAAGGGGAACACTCTTCCATTGCAGGTGAGAGTGTAAACTTGTACAGCCACTATGGAGATCAATATGGCATTTTCTCTGAATATTGGGAATCAATCTACATCAAGATCCAGCTATACCACTCTTAGATGTATACCCAGAGGATGTTTAATCATACCACAAGTGATCAACCATGTTCATAGAAACTTTATTCATAATAGTCAGAAACTAAACAACCTAGATGTCCCTCAACCAAAGAATGGCTAGAGAAAACATGCTACATTTATGCATAGAAGTATTACTCAGCTTTTAAAAACAAAGACATCATTAAATTTGCAGGTAGATAGATGGTGCTAGAAAAAAATAATCCCAAGTGAAGTAACCCAGATCCAGAAAGACAAACATGGTATGTAATCACTTACAAGTGGACATTTTCTGTTAAGTAAAGAATAATCTTGCTACAGTCCATAGACCCAAAGAGACTAAGTAACAAGGAGGGCTCTGGGGGGGGGGGGACACAGGGATATCCCTGGTAAGGGAAAATATTTTTTTAGTGGACTTGGTCTAGTAAGGAAGGGAATAGGAAGGATTGGGCAGGGGATATATGGAAGGAGGGAGAGCGTACTGGGAGAGATGACTGGAACTGGGAGGGTCATTTGAGGACAACATGGCAACCTAGAGCAATGGAAACTCCCTGGAAGTTTCAAGAGTGATCTTATTGAAGACACTTAGTAATGGGGGATATGGAGCCTTAACTGTCCATCTTCCATCACCAGTCAAAGCTTCCAGCAGTGAGACTGGGACACCAATTCAGCCACAAATCCTTCTACCTACAATCTGCCCTCCCTCCAAAAAGTGCTAGGGTAATGGTGGCACAGAACTTGTAGGAGTGGCCCACTTGAGGACTATGCCTGAAGAGGGAATCCACCCCTGACACTGCCTGGATAGCCAGGATCCAGAAGCGGATGATTCAGAGACCCAAATAGAACCAAACACGACTAGAATTTTTTTTCAATGAAGTGATCACTAATGATATTCTGCTATACTTGTAGATCGGTCCCTAGCTCAATTGTCATCAGGGAGGCTTCATCCAGCATCAGCTGGGAACAGGCGCAGAGACTCATAGTCAAACACTAGGCAGAGCCAGAAGAACCCCACAGAAAATGGGGAGAGGATTGAAGTAGCCAATGGGGCCAAGGACACCAGAACACAATCCATAGAATCAACTGAGCAGGACTCAAAGGGGCTCACAGAGACTGAAGTGATAATCATGAAGCCTGTATGGGTCTAAGCTAGGTCCTCTGTATATGTTATTGCTGTGTAGCTGGGTCTTCTTGGAGGATTTCTAACAGTGGGAGTATGGCATATCAATGATTCTTTTGCCTGCTCTTGGAAATCTTTTTCTCCTACTGGGTTGCCTCGTCCAGCCTGGATATGAGGGTTTGTGCCTAGTCTTATTGTCACTCATTATACCATATTTTGGTCATAATGCCTAGGAAGCCTGCTCTCTTTTTGAAGGGAAATGGAGAAGTAGATCTGGGGGGGAGAGGGAAGGTGGGGGTGGAAGGACTGAGAAGAGTAGAGGAAGGGAAAACTGTGGTCAGGATGTAACTATAAGAGGGAAAAAAAAAACCAAGCAAACAAAACAGGCGAATTAAAAAGTGGAATCTTTTAAAAAGAAAAAGCACAATAAATACAGAGAGAGAGCAAATCTCATAAAAACACAAAATTGGAAGCTATAATATACAAAGCAAAAGACTAGTAGGATTTTTTCCAAGACCAAACAATATGAGACAAAATTGAGTTCATTTTATGCTGTCCATTTACTGCTAGGCATATAGCCTGCCCTCAAGTGTGGTTTATATGCCCAGTGAGAAACCAGTGGAGAAAACTAACTTTTCCTTTGCAAGCAGACATAAACTGGAGATAGCTTCTTGGTTAGGAAAGTGAACTTATGTCTTCTCAGTGCTGGGACTTCATATGGGCTGGTAGCCAGTCTGGCTTGAACCTGTGTGGGTCCTGTGTATGCTGTCACAGTCTCTGTGAGTTTATGTGTGTGAATCCTGCTATGTCTGGAAGACACTAATTCCTTGGTTTTATTTATCCCTTCTGGCTCTTATACTCTTTGACCTCCTCTTCTGCATAGATTCCTGTGTCCTGGGAGGGAGATAATTTGATTTTTTTAAAAATCCCATTTTGTACTAAGTGTTCCAAAATCTTGCGCTCTCTGTACATTTTCTAGTGTGGATGTTTGTAATAATTCCTATCTACTGCAAGAGGAGGCTTCTCTGATGATGGCTGAGTGAGGCACTGATCTATGGCTACAGCTTTAGCAGAACAATAGTATTTGATTTTCCCCTAGTCTTGTTGGCTATCTAGTCTCAGGCACTTGGCCATTGATGTGGTGTCAGGCACTGGTTCTATCTCATGTAGCGGACCTTGAATCCAATCATAGAATGGCCAATTGCTCCTACAGCCTTTGTGTTACTGTTATAGCAGCATATCATGAAGGCAGCTAACTGTTGCAGATCTCAGGATTTATAACTGGGTTGGTGGTTACCTTCTAGAAGAATGCAGAGTACCTTCCAGTACCATGGACACTAGTCAGCAAGGGTGAAGACTCTAGTTAGGCAGCAGCTTGACTTCTCCATGTTCAATGAGCTACATTTTTTTTCCAGAAATAAGACCTATCCATAAGTTTGTGGAGAGCAATCAACAGCTTTTCCAATAGCCTGAGTTGTTTGGGGGTTTCCATGGGGCTCCTTTGGCCAACAACTCAATTAGATATAATCCATTCTTGACACTAGAAGTTTTATTTGGTGACAAATATGACTAGTTAGGGCATTGTCTCTCCAAATACTTGGTGAATCCATTCAGATCTCTCAACACACACATATACATATATGCGTGTGTATACATTTGTGTATACATATATGTATATGTTTGTACATATATGTGTGTGTGTTAAGATTCTACAGTAATATGTTTCTACATGAGTCCTCAAATGTCCCTTAGTGTTAATTATCCCTCCTTGTATTCCCTCTTTTATCCTCTTCTCCATCTTCTTCACCATTTAATTCACCCATTCCAATCTTCTTCTGTTTTCCATAACTATATATTGGATACCTCCTTCCTTGGGATAGAAGGATATCCATCCCAGTCCATTACTCTATGCCTAGCCTCTGTAGTTATACAGATTGTAGTATGTTTATCAAAAGCTTAAAAGCTAACATCCACATATAAGAGAATATAAACAATATTTGTCTTTGGGGTTCTGGTTACATCATTGAAGTTGTCTGAATAATAATGGCCTCCATAAGCTCATATATTTGAAAGCATAGAAACTCTTTAAAAAGATTAGAAGGATTAGGAAGTATGGCCTTGGGAAATGTGCCACTGGGTAGCAGGCTTTGAGGTTTCAAAAACCATGCCAGGCCCAGTCTCTACTTCTCTTCCTGCTGCCTAAAGATCAGGATATAGAACTCTTAACTACTCCTGCACCATGACTGCTGCATGTCACCATGCTCCCCACCATGGTAATAATGTACAAAGCCTCTGAAACAGCAAACAATCCCCCAATTAAATGCTTTCTTTTCTAAGAGTTGCCTTGGTCATGCTGTTTCTTCACAGCAATAGAACAATGAGTAAGACACTCACTAAATACAATTTCTTTCTAGCCCCATCCATTTAACTGTGAATTTCATAATTTAATTTTTAACACTGAGTAATAATTCATTATTTAAATGTACTTCTAGTTATCTGTTGATAGGCATCTAGGATGTTTCCAATTCCTGGCTATTATGAGTTGAACAGAAATGAGAATGGATGATTAAGTGTCTCTGTAGTAGGATGTAAAGTCTTTTGGGTATATGTCCAGGAGTGGTATATCTGGATCTTGAGTTAGATCTATTTGCAAATTCCTGAGTAACTGTCACACTGATCTCCATAAAGGCTATACAAATTTGCATGTCCACCAACAATGTACAAGTTTGCATGCCCAAAAATGAGTGTTTCCCTTTCCCCACATCCTCACCAGAATGAGCTGTCATTTATTTTACTGATCTTGGATATTCTGACTGGTATAATATAAAATATCAAAGGAGTTTTATTTGCATTTTTGTTGACTAAGGATGTTGAATATTTCTTTGTTTCTCAGATATTTGTTTTCCATCTTTTGAGAACTCTCTGTTTAGTTCTGTAGCCCCATTTTTAATTGGGGTATTTAAGGAGATATTTATCAAGGTGCAAGAAGCATATAGAACACCAAATAGACTGGACCAGAAAAGAAGTTCCCTATGACATATAATACTCAAAATACTGAATATAGAACAAAGAAAAAATATTTAAAAGCTTCAAGGGGAAAAGACCAAGTGAAATATAAGGGCAGGCCCATTAGAAAAATACATGACTTCTCAGTGGTGACTCTAAAAGCCAGGAAGGCCTGGAGAGAATCCTACAAAATATAAGAAACAACAGATGGCCTCTTTCTGCCATCTTTCCATGCTGTTACCATGGTGTGCCTGAATGTCCTGGCTGATGCTCTGAAGAGCATCAACAATGCTGAGAAGAGAGGCAAACGCCAGGTCCTCATCAGGCCCTGCTCCAAAGTCATAGTCAGGTTTCTAACAGTGATAATGAAGCATAGTTACATTGGTGAGTCTGAAATCATTGATGACCACAGAGTTGGGAAAATTGTCATGAACCTCACTGGCAGGTTGAACAACTGTGGAATGATCAGTCCTAGATTTCATGTGCAGCTAAATAACCTAGAAAAATGGCAGAACAATCTGCTCCTATCCCGTCAGTTTGGCTCCATTGTACTGACAACCTCATCTGGCATCATGGACCATGAAGAAGCAAGATGAAAATACACAGAAGGGAAAATCCTAGGATTCTTTTTCTAAAGATGTAAAACACATCTCCATGGGGGTGGGGGTGAGGGAGGAGAAACTACATATACCAGCCCAAATTATTATACCCTGCAAAAGTATAATTACAACAGACAAAGAAAAATATTCCATGATAAAGCCAAATTTAAGCAGTATCTACAAATACAGGTCTACAGAGGCACAAAAAAAGGGAAACTTCAGTCTGAAGAGATTTACCACACCCAAGAAAACATAAGGAATAAATAATCCCAGACCAGTAAATCAAAAATGGCAACCATAACAACAAAATCACAGGAGTCAATATTCACTGCTCATTGATAACATTCAATATTAATTATCTTAATTCTTCAATAAAAAGACATGGACTAACAGATTAGTTTAGAAAACAGAATCCAACTTTCTGCTATTTCAAAGAAACAGACATTACCATTAAGAATAGACATCACCTCAGGTTAAAAGGATAGAAAAACTAATCCAAGCAAATAGACCCAAGAAGCAAGCAGATGTAGCCATTTTCAGATGTGACAAAACATTCTTCAAACCAAGACAATTCTGAAAACATAGGGAAGAATCCTATATACTCATCAAAGGAGAAACCCACCAAGAGGATATTACAGTTCTAAACATTTATGTGTCAAACGCAACAACACCCAAGTTCTTAAAAGAAAAAATTCTTCTGTATGTGTTCTCTTGAATAAATAGAAAAATATATCTACAAAATTTAATTTTTAATTTCATTGTCTTGGGATGGTAATGAGATCAGAAACCAGCCTCTAATTCAATGAGTCCCATACCCTAATTTAAAAGAAATTAAAATATTAACTTGGCATATTTATATTTTAAAATTTTATGTTTTTATTAAAATAATTATAAATATTTCCCAATTATTTTCAGTTCTATTGATTACACCCCAGCTATGCCTGATTCTAGTTAATATAGCTAATTGTCTAATTTGTCAAACAGTTCATCTGCATTAGTCTTTCCCTTACTAGAGCTTTATAATCAACCTTCTTTTACTTTTTAAGACTTTTTATTTATGCTTTCTGTCTTTCACATCATGCATTTTTCGCATCATCCCCTTAATTTCTTGTCCCTTCATATTTGCCCTCAGCCCTTACAGCCTTCCTTCAAATAAAATAAAATTTAAATGGGAAAAAAAGAAAAAAATCTTGTCATGGAAACTGAACCTTGACACAGTGGGTGATGCAGCAAACCCCTTTGTCTACGTATCTCTACTTGCAAGTGTTCATTGCAAAGAGTCACTAGTCTGGATTGAGGCCTGTGCTTTCTGCTACACTATCTGCTGGGCCCTTGATGGGATACCTCTTGGATATCCTGTTATTTTCTTGTATGGTGGAGATCCTGCAGCTTTGGGTCTATAGGATCACCTCCCCCCAAGTGCTCCAGAAGGTCATACATGAGATGGATATTAGGGTGGGTCAACTCCTAGCCCTGATTCGGGGCCTAGGTAGTTGCAGGGTTAGTCAGCCTGCTAGCTCTCCCCATCTTCACAACCAAGGAGAGCTCTCCAGCATTGTCCTGGCTAGTTCACCCTTTGCAGAGATGAGCAAAAGGTGGGGTCAGTTCTGCTTTCACACACTCAGGGTAGGCTCTTCTCCACCAGCACCTTCAAGGCCAGCTCTACTGTGTTGTCCAGGTGAGATGCAGGGGCCACTGTCCGGAGTGCTGCAGCTGGTGAAGAGCAGGGCCAGCTTTCCCTTTCTCATGACCTCGGGGCCAGCTCTTCCACCTGCCACAGGTGGTCAGGGGTACACAAGAGGGGAGGACATCTCTTCCCACCCACATCACCATATGGCAGGGGTGGGGACATCATCAAGAAGAAAATTAAACCTTATTGAGAAGCAATGGTGACCCAAGTGTTTAGTAAAATGTGAATAGATAGAAACATCAATCACATAAACAGTATGACTAATAAAAATAAATTGAGGGCATGGCTTAAAAATTGAGCTGAAATTTAAATGATGAGCAAAAATGGCATGTAAGATTGAAGGAAAAATAAGAGTTAAAATATTTGTGTTGCTTGTTTGGGAAGAATAAAGAAATACTGATTTTATAATTTGCTAAGTTGAAGGTACATAAGACTAAATCTAATATAATTTGAAACTTAAATGCAACCATTAAAATCATCCATAGCTGATGCTTTCAAAAACAATTTGAAGAATAAAACATGATTGAGTTGGAAAAGGATAAAAGAGGAACTTTATCAAAAGCTTGTTTAATAGAAAGTTTGAAATAATGGGTTGGCAATAAAACAAAATATTTTAATATAGCAAGCATAAATATAACAGTTTAATTGCAATCTTCGTTGCAGGTTTTTAAAAATCCAGTCATGAAATGTGAGTCACTTATACTGCTAAGGAGGGGCTAAAATTAAAGGATAGGAAATGCATTCTAGGCTGTGAAAGATAAAAAAAATTAATAGTTAAGAACATTATTATATTATGGTAGAAAAAGACATTTCCCCTCATGAAAAAAGGTCAAATTAGTATTTGTAGGTATCCAACATGTAAACAGTGAGCTTTTGAATACTTTTGAGACTAATAGAATTTGATATCAAAATTGTAATAAGTATGTGAATAGGATAATGTGAGTTATTTTCAAATAGAGATGGCTATTAAATATTTCTTTAGCATATGGGGAGTAAACAATAGAAATGTGAACTAAGAGTCACACCTAAAAGGGAAAGATTATGGGTAAGAACACTATCTTCTACCCTTGCTAATAGCACTGTGCTAGAAGTCCTGGTCAGCGCAATGATGAAGGAAAATGATTGACTGGCATATGTCATTACTTGTTAGTTATATTTATTAAAATTTATAAAATTTGACAAACATCGTAATTTATCAGTTAAGTAAATTGTACTGCTTGATTTTTCAATATCACAACATTGAAAGTTATTCTTTCCCAGTAACAAATAATGAGAAATGCAATTTGAAAACATAAACACAACAAAATTTGTGTGGAACTTTTGTAAAGAAAGTAACTAATTTTGTTCTTTTTGTTTGTTTGTTTTGAGACAGTGTCTCACTGTATAGCCCTTGTCAGCCTGGAACTACTCATGTAGACTAGGCTAGTCTCAAACTCATGTAGATCTGCCTGCCTCAGCCATCTCTGTTTTTCAAGTGCTGGAATCAAAGTCGTGTACCATTATACCTAGCTGAAAGTAACTTATTACAATAGAAAGGGAACCAAACAAATGGCCTGTATTATGGTTCTAGATAAATATATTTGATGTTGTAAATTCTTCCCCACTTAATATCTATGTTCAACACTAAACAACTAAACTAAACTATATATATCAACTAAAACAAAAAAATATAATCCTGATATCCCAGAGAATGTGACAACAATGTGACAACTGTAAAACAATTTTGAAGAAGAATAACAAGGGAAAGGCATTTCACCTGTTTTTAACATTGATATGGTGAGGAGCAGGCTGAGGTGAGTAGATGGCTTGATTGCCATGAGGCCATGATGATGTCTGGGTTTGGCTTCTGCTGGGGCCCATGTATGGGTTCATGGCCCTGATGCAGGCATGGGCTGTGTTGACGTCTCTGGCTCCTGATACCACTAAAGGCAGAAGGGAGAGGACTGTGCAGAGCTGGCCCAGCCCCTCACTGGCTGCAACTCTCGGGAGAACTGGCTCTGACTCTGGCTGCCTGAAGCACTCAGGAGAGAGGATCCTACACCTCACTCGGGCACCACAATACAGTGTAGGTGCCCCTCAATACCTGCAGCAGGTGGGGTAGCTGACCCAACCCCTTATCAGCTCCAGTACTTGGGAGAACAGGCGCTACTGCTCGCCTGGGAAGCACAGTCCAGTTGACCCTGTATATAAGGACATGGGTGAGCCAGCCCTGAGGGCATGACAGGGGCATATCTGGTACTGCCTCCTGAAGGACTGACTATCCCATCTTATTTTGGCAAGTTCGGCAGTCACTTTATATGGTTCCTGCATGTCCAGTTTATGCAGCATACAGTCAAACCATCCAGAAAAGAGCAGTTTCTTACTCAAATGGCTAGTCTTGACATATTGAAAATAAACTCCATAAGGAGCTTCTTCAATACCCACCGACTTCTTGACGTAATTGTGTTGCCAGGAGCAGTTGTGTCTCATTGTCATGAAATACCCTAATAAACCATGTTAAATGCCTTTTCTGTAGGTCTTTGAAAGGTTTTTGAAGAATGCCTAGCCATTTGAAATATATCTCTCAATATATAGAAAACCTAGCTAACATAACTAAAAGTTTTTACTATTATAGGTGACTGTCTGTAATTATGTATATATGCAGACAGGACATGGGAGAAGAGGCTGAATCCGGAGCTGGAGTTACGGGTGGTGAGTTATGAGCACCTAAGTGGGTGGTTTCTACTGAACCCAGGTCCTATAAGCATCAGCAAATGCTGCTAACCACTGAGCCATCCCTCCAGCTCCCATTTGTTGTATTTTGAAATGTTCTTATTTTAACATTAACACTGAGACTTTCTATTTTCTGGAATTTGGAGTACTTTATTCTTTCCTATTGCTCCAGGTGGCTCTCATGAAACATTATTTCCTCTTGTGTTTTATAATCTGGGATTGTGAATTTATCTCCAGGAATATTTTGTATAGGGAAATATTCTGCTACAGATAGAAAGGTATACTCCTCCAAAGTAGCTTTAAGATTGTTTCAGTTTAGTACATAGAAGATACCATCAGCTTGCAGCAATTTCTATTGAATGTATTGACTAGAGGAGGCCCAAACCATGTGGATATTATAATAGAAATCTTTGGGTCCCAGGTTCTTTGAGATATTTTCTTTCTTTCTTTAACTCAATCACAGCCTCAAATAACTTTTGCTGATGTGCCTTCTCCTCATCAGGGACTTTATCCTCAGACTATGAGCCAAAAATAATTCCTTCAGGTTGTGATGGTTTGAAAGAAACCACCATTATTGGAAGTAGGTGTGGCCTTCTTGGAAGAAGTGTGTCACTATGTGGTAAGCTTTGAGGTCTCACAAATGGTCAAATCATACCCAGTGTCTCTGCCTACTTCCTGTTGCCTGCAAGTCAGAAGTAAGGACTCTCAGCTCCTTCACCATGCATATACACCCATGTTCCACCATGATGATAATAAAGTAAACCTCTGAGTTTGTAAGCAAGCCACCACCTCAATTAAATGTTTTCCTTTATAAGAGTTGCCATGGTCATGGTGTCACTTCACAGAAGTCCTTAATTTACTTCTTATGAGTTATTCTTATGATCACTGAAATGAGAAAAACGATTACTACACCTTGGTGTTATTCGTTCATAGTTAATGATTTGTTTTATATACACACATATGTACACCTCTCTCTCTCTCTCTCTCTCTCTCTCTCTCTGTGTGTGTGTGTGTGTGTGTGTGTGTGTGTGTGTGTGTGTGTGTGTGTGCATGTATTCATGTGGAGACCAAAGGACCACCTTAAGTGTTTTTCCACAGGCACTGGCCACCTTGCTGTATAAACATAGGGACCCTCACTGGGGCCCAGGACTTTTCAATTGAGCTAGGCTAGCTAGTCAACAAACGCCAAGATTCTGCTTGTCTCTGCCTCCTCAGTTGCTGCATCATAAGCACATACCACCATATCTATCCCTTTTCATGTGAGTTCTGGGAACCACACTCAGGTCTTCATGTTTGCAAGGTACACACATTACTCACTAAGTACCTCCACAGTGTCTAATAGCTAATAACTCTGTAGAGCAAGTATTCTCTAGTCTTAACTGTACTAGTTTCATAATGACCTAGGCTCTGATTCACAAGTTGAAATTTGAGGAAAACTGCCCTAGACCATAAAATTATTCCAGAGTTTCCAGTTGAATAAATGGCTCTAATGCTTTATAAATGTCTGTCCTGGAAATGTGACACTGAAGTAACTGTCCTCTTGGGTAAATTCTGACATGCAATTACATATTGTGTACTTCTATGGCTGTAGACGTCATCATTCCGTGTGCTGACATTTCCCTAGACATAAAGCCTACAAAAAAACACTGATCTAATTGGATGAAGAGCAAAGTCGCTTTAATTCAAAGCAAGACTAATCTCCTGTGGAATTATGTTACAATATTCAGAATTCTAGTTGATAGTTGTTTGAAATTGTTTATAATTATTCAATTATAGAAGTTTATTTTAGTTAGGGACCAAGTGCAAAGGTCAGGAAGTGGAAAATATTTTAAGCACAAGATTTCATATTATACTCTTATTATAGTGAGATAAATATTGCTCACAGAAATTCAACCTCAATTTGCTTCCTGAATTAAAATAAAAACATCCACTTAAAGCGATGTATCAGTGCTGAAGTCAATGATGCTTCACTGAATATATTTCTTCTAAGGATAGGTCTGTTGAGATAGGGAAGCCAGAAAGCATAGCATTGACTGGATGCTGGAGACAATCATCTTCAAACTAGTGTCTCCCCACCCTAATTTTGTTTTCTTGAAACAGGGTTTCTCTGTGAAGCCCTGGCTGCCCTGGAACTCACTGTGTAGACCAGGCTGGGGCCTTGAACTCACAGAGATCCATCAGACTCTACCTCCTGAATGCTGGAGTTGAAGGAGTGTGCCACCACCACCCAGCCTGGTATCTTTTCCTTTAAAGTGGACTGTAATTTTATGAACCTAAATTTTCACAATGAGTTTTGTGTCTCCTTCATCCCTAAAAGAGAGTCAACCTTTAAAATTACTCTTGCTATTGAGTCTTGAACAATTTGATGTATTTGAAAGAACATTCTTTTCAATAGTCCCATCAAACACAAAAATGACAAAGGTATTCCCATCTTTGAGTATTCTTTTGGCAATACTGACATATATATATAAATTTTTTATGCTTGACATTATTCTGTGTGAGAAAAAAAAAGACTTAAAAATGAGGCTGAGCCTGAAGCAGAACCATAGCTAGTTACTCAGAAGACTGGGCGCTCCTGTGCATCTGTGTGAGGTCAACACTCTGCTTCCTCCAGGCTTCCAGGCATGTAAATCTGGGCCGGAAACTAAAATTACTCCTGAATCCACCTTGTAAATCTGAGTTTCCTCAGCATTTTGCTGATGAATCATTGCAGATCTTAGCCTATGGTTTTCCCAGGGGCACATACAAAAAGCCTACTTTGTTTGTTAGTCCACAGAATCTCTGACATTTTTCTCTACAATATTTTCTTTCTTCTGGACAATGCAAACTCAGAAAAAAAAAAAAACAGCATGCATTCCCTCAGCTATGGATCCCAGTCTATAATGCATCTAGGCATTGTAATGTGGGTAATTATCTCATTTTTCAACAAATGTTAAATATTAAGTATTTAAATTAAATATTAAATATTTAACATTTAGAAAGGAGACAAAGAAGGTATAGTGGGTCATGATAGAGGATGGCATCCAGGCAAAAAGGACTCACATGTTGTAAAAGAGGAGATACAGCTCATTTTTTCTAGTTTCAACTCATCATAGTTTTACTTTTCATTGTTTCTTTTGTGGTGGATAAACAGATACAAATGAAACAGGTAGTACAGTGGCTAGTTTTATGACAATGTAACACAAGCCAGAGAGGAGAGAACTTCAATTGAAAAATACTTCCATAACATTGAGCTGTATGTAGGCAAGCCCATTGGGCATTTTATTGACTAGTGATTGATGTGAGAGAATCCAGCCTATTGTGCATGGGGTCATCCCTGGGTCAGTAGTTCTGAGTTCTATAAGAAAGTAGTTTGAGCAAGTCATGAGGAGCAAGCCAGTAAGCAGTACCCCCTCCCTCACGGCCTCTGCATCAGTTCCTGCCTCCAGGTTCCTGCTGGGTTTTATTGTCTTGGCTTCACTAAATGGACTGTGACTCAGGATATATAATCCAAAAAACTGTTTCCACTTTGGCCATGGTGTTTCATCACAGCACAAGTAACCCTAACTGAGACAGATGGTAAAAGTATAAAACCCTAGGGGAAGCTTCATCATTTCAGAATGTCTGACTTGATCACAGACATGTATAGAATTTGGGACTGGGCACTCTTTTTGCTTCTTCAAACTAGTTGTGGGTTGTTTTATTTGTTTGTTAATTAGAATAATAGTTTTGGTAGAATTTTATAATTTTATACAAATGTATTTAACTGAGAAACCACAGATAAAAATATGCAACTTACATCCTCAAAATGAAAACCTAAGTTCTAGTTGTTTCCTTGTGAAAAATGTTCCAGAAATTTCTGATGGTGTCTTATCTGGAAAGGCAAAGATACGTAATGATGGGTTTCAATATGTTAAAAAAGATAATCTGGTATTGAAAAAAACTTAATGATCTTGTGTTGATCATTCTTGCCTATTAGAAAGTTCTAATGAATCTAATTTCTCTTGATTCTCAAAACCTGTGATCATCACATATTAAGTGCATACTAATCCCCTGAGACCTTAAAAGACAGATGCTAATTCAGTAGGTCTGTGGCATATACCCCAAACCTGCATTTTTTAACAAAGTCATACATGAACATTATGCGCTGGCCCTTTGGAAAAAATATGAGCAAAAATGTCATATGTCTAGGTCACTTTCATAAGGTATGGGTGGGTACATCTTTTAAAGGCAAGAATTAAGGGGAGCTGCCACACTAAGCTAAAAAAAAAAATGTGCCTTGCCTGTGTTATTAGACAAAATTTGACATCTAGAACTACTTAAACAGCACTACATGCCAGAAAGCCTAAACATCAGAGATTTGCTGCCTCATGTTGCCTGATACTTGATGTCCAAAATCAAGGTATTGGTGGGGTGAGTGTGCTCTGAAGCTGGAAAGGAGATGTCCTGGGCTCCATGACAACTCTTGGCACTCATTGCCTTATGTTACTTGACCCCTGTCTCTGTCTATGTCTTCACATGGAATTCTCCTGTGGGTGATATATAGACCCAAATCTCCCATTTCTAAGGATATCATCATATATAGTCGTATCAGATTAAAGATGGTCTGCTCTACTGTGATCCATCCTAGCCTAACTCATAAGAACTATAACGACCCTGTTTTCAAATAAGCTCCTAGTTTGATGAACTTAAAAATAAGATGTCAACATATGATAGGTGTTTTTTTTTTAACATATGAAGTTTTAAAGGGAAAAAATTTAATATGTAATGAGTAGTTGGATAGTGTCAGTCCCAGGAGAAGTTGTTCTCCAGGCCTCTGAGGACTGTTGGTGAGATTCCCACCAGAGAACTTTGAACAAGAAGGTCTTGAAAATCCCTAGCAACTGATTGTTTGATTACTGTGACCCCAGGAAAGTGCTTTTGAAATGTAAATAATGCAAAAGACAAGCTATGAAGAGAGGACAAAGGGTTTTCTGAACCAGACTCACAGATTAATAGCATTTCTAGGAAGTCATGAAGATTAACAAAAAAATTCCTAAAGACAAAATTGCCTCCAGAATGAATGAGGTGGTCCAGGAAGAAGAAACCATTGTAATAAAATCCTAAGGTGTTTAAAGAGGTTAGTGGGTCAACAAAATTCTAACTTTGTCTAATTTTTGTAACTAAATCCAACTAATGCATTAAAAAATAGAATAAAAAAGAAAGAGGTTTGACAAAGTAGTCTCTCCACCTTAATCTAGGAAACAAGGACTCAAACCTCAGAAGAAGCATATATGCCCTCCTTTAGAAGAGGGCCAACATTGCTAAGTTCATGGTCTGCCACTAACTGAAGGATCTTAGACAAAACATTTCATCTCTCTGAGCTTTACTGTTCTTACTTAATATAAAATTATTTTGTCCAGGGTAACTGAACAAGAGGCAATGGGTGTGAAAGTAGCTCTCAGTTCTAAGAGATGGTTCCATTCGTTCCTGAGTATAGTGATCAAATCCTGTCCCTTTTTAAATGTGTAGACTCTAGCCCAAAGGAAACACTCAGCAATTAGTTGTTGAATGAATTAATCATTTTATTTTGCCCTGCAATTGTATTTGTAAAGCTGATTCTTCTGTGCCTACCCAGATCCCACATATCTCGGACACACTATGCATTAGCTGGAGACAACATTGAACTTCTGATCCTCCTGCCTCCGTCACTGGAGTTTTCTAATTACAGGTGTGTGCCCTACTAATTGCTGAGTGCATACTATTAAATACTGAATCCAAGGATGTAAACGTTCTATCCAACTGAGCTACATACTCATCAGAAGGTGAACTTGATGAGGTCTTAATAAGACGCTCAGTGGCTAGAATGCTTGCTGATAAAGCATGGAGACCTCAGTTTCCCCCTAAAAATTTGTGTATGGTGGTATGTATCTGTAAGCCTGGTGCTGGGGCTGGAGCCAGCCAGATGCATGGAGCTTGCTTTCTAGCCATGCTAGATGGATCAGTGAGCTCTAGGTCCCATGAAAGACAATGAACAATCAAGGTAGAGACCTACAGAGGAAGACATTCAATATCAACCTCAGGCTTCTACACACACACACACACACACACACACACACACACACACACACACACACACGTATGTACACATTCACAAACAAGCGAAGTAAGACTTCCATTTATCCTAATATGTTACAACCTGACAATCCCAAAATCAAATTCTGAAAGCAGAATCTAACCATTTCCATCTTTATGTGGATGCTGCTTGCACTTTACAGAGCTGAGAAGACCATACCACACACACACACGGGGGCGGGGGGGGGGGGGAGAAACTCAGCCGAGTTCTCTGACATTAAGCACTGGAGGGTCTGGGGAAGTCTCTTTTAGTACTGACTGCACATCTGGTACACTCCTCCAGGAATGAGCAAATTAACTCAGAAAACAAACCCAAATCAGCCATCAAGAACCTTCAGTGGTGATTATTCTGCAGTCTGTGGCCATCTGGGAGAACTTCGTTCTTGTCATTATGGCTGAGTATTATGAGTGCATATTGGAATCTCTGACCTGGGGCCTCTCTCTCCACCTGGTGACTCACTCTTTTTCTTAGCAACAACTGCACTATCCTTTGTATATTGATTGATATGTCTACATAAAATCTTTTTAATGCCAAGCCAATGGTTAGGGGCCAGTTTCAGTACAAACAGGAGAAAACAGCTTGGCCTAGTTGTTAAAGTGTATATGTGTGCAGTATGTTTCATGGGGGCACTCTAAACAACAGAAGCCGGCCTTTAAAGTACAGATGATATTCAACTTGAAGAATCTATGGCATCAGTCTTTAAAGAAATGTAACAACAACGCTTTCTCCTAACTAACTAGTGATGTTTAGGAAGAAGATCATTAGAACCTGAAGGGATGTACTTTACAGCATTTAAATAAACCTTAGTTATTGGGCCCTAAAGAGCATAAAGTAATCATCATTTTACATTTGCTCAAAAGGGTTTGCAATTATTCCTGCTGGGAGATTTATGCATCTGCATCTTCAGTCAGTTTTAGAATTTTATGCCTTTGATCTTGCCATAATATCATGATTAATTGACTAGTTCAAGAGTTCAGAAGTCAATAAACTCAGCATTTGTTATTATTTATTATTTAACTGGCCCCAGTGTACTGCCTGGCATTCAGAGGCTAAAGAAAACAGAGTCAGTGCCCACAGCATCTTAAAGAACTGATTATGCTAGGAAAACAAAATCAAGCCTTGTTTATGCCCCTTAAGTGCTAAGGGCACAAAAGCAACCAAGATGTACCTGTGTTTACAGTAGCCATTACTTAAACAAGTTATAGTGGCATGAATAATTTCTTCATTTGGATTCTGGTGTCTGTGTTTTTAATGTGAATCCATATCACATTTGTACTCTCATCTAAAGTGAAGCTCCCACTTTGTTTATTCCTCATGTTGTAAAATTATTCTTCTTGGGCATGGCTCTGGAACTATGCAGGCTCACAAAGGAATGAAGGGTAAAATTAATCTCAGTTCAAAAGACTAAGAAATGTATAGGTTGGGGTCACTGACTATGTCCTGGAAACCCACGTGTTTTACTTTCATGAGACCTAAGTCCTTTTGTCTGATTGAACACAACACATCTTCACCAGATGACCCACAGAGGCTGGATCACTGATCCCAAGAAAACGTAATTACATGGCATCCAGTTTGCTAGCAGGCCTTTGGTCAAGGTGAATAATACCCAATTTGCCAAATTTGGGGACTTGGATGAATAAATGAGTTACCAAATATATGGTATAATTCTCGAATCATGAATTTTAAAATAAATTATCACTGAAACATGTACCTTCACTAGAGTGACTTGCTCTGTGGGTAATGTCCCGCTGCCATCCAATGACAACACAATGACAGCTATTTTACATTTCACGCAAGGTTAAATAAAGAAAGAGGCAGTGGGTTTCACCCAAGGTTACTAAAATAAAGTTTGTATTTAGTGCTAACATACAAAACTCCTCCCTTAGGAAATTGCCTCTTTCTAAACCATATTTCTAACTGTAAACTGTCAAATTATACAAATATGCTATTCTCACTTGAAGCTCCAGGGGAGATGTTTGCATAATCCAAAAATGGAGTTTATCTCCAAAGACCCAATAAAAAGGCAGAGGTGGAAGGGTGCCCTAAGCTAAGACTGATTGTGTGTTCTGAAAGCACCGGCTGTGTAAAGTATGCAACCATCCATCCTGCTGCATCTATAGAACCTGATGAGAGGCAAACACATAGCCACATGTCCTGCATGACAAGCAAGACAGCAATGGTTGGACAGATGTTCTTATCCTTCTCATTTGCATGGTTAAGACATATGGCAGCAAGGAAGGATGAAGTCACCTAAGTAGTGATGGCGATGACTCGAAACACATTTTAAATCATACACTCTACACCTGTCAGGAAGCAATGGCATTTAAACTTTTGAAAATAGACATGTTAGAGATAACCTAAATTTTGTGTCATATGGTGTTTTTGTGTGTTACCACACATTTCCCATCCCTGAAGTAAATCGCAGCACTTTGAGTAGTCTGAGAGATTACATAGTTTGATTTGGAGAAGAGGTCTGGTTTCTTTATACGTGTTAGACTTGGGAGTATTTCAACACTTGCAATAGCAATATTTGGATGTCAGTAAGATCTAGATCTCAGCACCAAAGGATGATTTGGTACATGAAACATCTGGTGTGTTTGTGGAAGAGGCCCAGATATAAATCATCAGTAACTGTGTTCACTCTGGTTAAATTTGGCTTCTGGTTTATGTCCCTGCCTTTTGAATGGCAAAAGGAAGCTAACACATATTGTAAAGATTTCTTTTAGTGAAAATAATATCAGAAAAAAGGTAAATTTGCTTGCCATTTTGAAAGTATGAAAGCCAGACACAAGTTCCAGGAATTCTCAAATTCAAGTCAGGAATGCAGAGTTTTGGCAAGTAACTTAACCAGCACAAGTGAAACCAAAGCCCCTGAAGTGTAGCATG
The DNA here is from genome assembly GCF_943737965.1 of Phodopus roborovskii. Lineage (NCBI taxonomy): Eukaryota > Metazoa > Chordata > Mammalia > Rodentia > Cricetidae > Phodopus > Phodopus roborovskii. The sequence continues at coordinate 4,718,818 of NW_026126436.1, forward strand.
CTGGGAATTCCCAAGTATATAAAACTGGGACTCGGTTGTCTTAGATTAGGAATCAGCACAAGTCCATTTATCCTTTCTTCTTGTAACATAGTTGACTTCCAGAAAATAAAACTGTACTATGTGTGTGGTTTCAAGGCTTTCATTGTGACATCGGCACCTAAAACGCCTTGAGGAAGTCCACAAACAGGATACATTAAAGGCAATTATTGTGCTGTGAGGCATATTGTAATTGTTTTTTTTTTATAAAACCATCTCTGGCTTCAAAAACATTCATAATACAGAATTATTCCAAAGCCAGCATATGAGCAAAGAGGGACAAGGGGTTTTAAGTTTTGTTCTCATGTAAGATATTCCAAATGGATAAAATTTCTGAGTTAGAAACATACCTCTAAAACAATAACCTTAAAATTCTGAAAAAGGAGAAGGAAAACAACAAAAGATATCCAACAAAATCTAAGGAAACGTTTAACATTTCTGTGACAGAAACCACAAAAGGAGGGAATTAACTATACCAGATATGTCATAACTGAGAACCATTAGGGCCATCCCTGCTGGTGGCCATGTTCCAGGTTGAATATGTAAGCTCTACTATCTTTGAGTTAGCTGTTATGAACACTAATAATATGGATAGCACTCTTGGACTAAACAGATGTAGTTGTTTATATGTAGGTATAGCTATGTCTACAGACAAGAGTCAACCCCAAGACCACAACAGTGCTATGTTTAGAAGGCTCCAGGTAACTTGTACCAATCTCAACCACCATGTTTCCTTTCTGTTTTTTTATTTTGGGGTCTCCTTGTCAATAATGTGCAGTGCTGTGGTACAGAGATGGACCAGCAGCTAACACAGGCAATGCCTATCCAGAAGACTGGAGTCCAGTTCTCAGCACCCCATGTCCACTTCAGGCAGCTCACAACCACCTGTAACTCCAGCTCCACCAGAGCTAATGCCTCTGGCCTTCAGGAGAACCTGCATTAACATGCATATACCCACACATGGATGCACATTATTAAAACTTAAAAAGATCTTTTGAGTGTATACATTCTTCTTAGTGTGCTACACAGTGTTCTCCTGACAAAGCAGACTGCCCAGCAACATCATCTTACACTTCAAGTTTCTTGTGCATGGGTTTTATTCAGTTGAAGAAGTTTTGCATTCTTTCTTATTTCCTCAAGATTTTGCTTGCTTGCTTGGATTTAGCTTTGTTTAGTTTTAACTTTGTTTATATTGTTAATGAGTACTGAATTTTGTTGAATGAATTTTTTGGAATAGGTTGATGTGTTCATGTGATTTTATTTCTCTCTTTAATTTACTTGGTATAGGACATTATTTGGATTTTTGAGCATCCCTCATGTTTTTAAAAACATGAATAATTAAGCCATTTTTTATTTAATGAGTCAAATAAGTAATAAGAGCCACTTTAACATTTTCTGACACAGGAAGAGATTGGAAACTTTTACTAATGCTGCTGCTATTTATATGAGATCAGGACATAAAAATTTGGAGTTACAAAAATACAAATGAATTTTGTTAGATCTTATTATAAAGAACATTTTAGAGGCTGATGAGATTGCCCAGTGGGTAAGGGTGTTCATTTCTAAGCCTAATGACCTGAGTTTTATACCCAAGATCCACATTGGAGATTGGAGGCCCTCTGATCTACACACACACACACACACACACACACACACACACACACACACACACACACACACACAGAGAGAGAGAGAGAGAGAGAGAGAGAGAGAGAGAGATACACATATTATATTATAGTGAGATATCTACTCCACCAGCATCTGTTGCACTGAGCATGCCCATTTGGATATCTCACTATGTACACATATGTCTACATTTATAACATACACATGCACCACACACACACACACACACACACACACACACCAGAACAGGTAAATATTTTTTAAAAAATATTTTAATCTTTCCTAAAAAAATTAAAGCTCCAGAATTCTCTATATGATTATCTTTTCATGTAAAATCCCCAATTTCCTATTTCAAAATATCAAAAGTGTAAAGGTGTATTTCTATTTCAAAAGTGCAAAAAGCATTACTCTTTTCAGCAGAAAATGACCCACTTTGGCCATGCTACATTACCAATAACTGAGCCCAATTACATCTTAGATTTTAAAACTCTCATTGCATTTATCAGCGAGAAGCATAAATAGGATTATATTTAGGGATTGCTTCACAAAACGGGTAAAGTTGAGCTCCAATCTGACCTTGTCCCCAGGGTTCAAGTCTCTTCAGCTAAACTAATTTGTAATGACATATTAATAGTAGAGTTCAAGGTTGTTAATGTTCTAGGCAAAATTTACATTTTTTTTTCCAGTGAATACTCTCCAGTGAAAGTTGGTTTCCAAGGCACGATTTTCAGGCACTGGGTAGATAATATTTAGCTCAAATTAGCAAGGCTGGTAGTAGCATTTGGGGTTTCTCCTCAAATATATCCTGTCATTGATTGCCTATTTCAAAGATGCATGTGGTTTTTTGGATGATTGGCTATCTAATTGTTGCTGCAAGTTTATCCTGCTATAATGTAAACTGAATCTCTCAGTGACTCAATCTCCAGATGAGCAAAGCGAGGCATGGACAGATGGGCAGTGATTTTCACAGCTTGCTGCATCTGTCTGAAGCATTATTGTTTTACAAGGCACTTGTTCACACTCTGCATGTCACCACCACAGTGTCCTTTTGTGAGGGGACAGCTTTGCGATGCCACAGGTTCTAGCAAGTTGCAACTCACGCCTCAAAAAATTATGACTGTTTTAGCATTTTGTTCTTTACTTCTCTCTGCTGTTGTCCTAGATTTATACAAGTAATAAAGCCTAACAGACAATGTAGGACGCTGTGGATTTATATTGCTACAACACAAATTTGCAATTAAATAGAAAAATTTTAAGAGTGCTCTCATACTGAATCCAAAGGACACTATACATGGCTTCTTCTTTGCTTGAGGTACTGAGGGGTGACTGCAGAAACAAAACCAAAAGCAAATGGGAGCCATGCTTGGAGGAAAGGAATATGATGCAGACAGGTGGACGGCTGATGCCAATGTCCTCATCCTATACGATGCACTCAGCATCGGGAAAGCTGGGCTGGGAGGGGAGGTGGCTCTTTTTCCATTTGTTCCATGGTTTGACTCATCATACATTCACTTCTTACCCATTTTGCTTTCTCGGCATCATTCTCACATGCCCACTCTCAGTTCAGGCATATGATCAAGAGGTTGACAAGCAACAAGCAAGCAAGCCCTTCGCGTTTACAGGTTTTACTATATGTGTGTTGTGGTGTATCTTTTGTTTTGTTTTTTTTTTTTTTTTTTTTTTTTTTTTTGCCAAGTGAGAGCTGAACCTCAGCGCATTTCAGGGCTTTGCTCAAGGCCCACAGCTAGTTTTGACGTGAACAGAAACTTGAATATTTTGAACAGCTAAACTGATGAGGACTTCGCAGGGCAGCAGACTTGTATCATAAACCTCATCAAGTGACAACTGAGGGCCCGAATCAGCCTGTAAGAACAAATGACCAGTTGAGGAAATTTTGACAGAGGAGAGCTGGAAGAGTGGTTCTGACTCAGTGAAGATGAGGGAATAGCCAGGCTACTGAACAAATAATAATGAAAAGAAATAAGGCTTCCTGAAGATACAAGGTGTGGTCCAAATCCAGACCCAGTCTGATAACAATCCTCCATGACTTTCCCACCACGCAATATGTCAGCCTTTCCCAAACCACTCCCATACTCCATTCAGACGCCAGAGAACTCTTATCTGAGTCTCAAGTCTCAGTGTCACTACCCTTGATGTTGGGACAGGACAGGAAGTAGAGATTAAATGACAATCTACAGCTGGAAGAATTGGCTTCTAGATACTTTCCCTAACTCCGGTTTAAAATAACAAAAAAAAAAAAAAAAATTCAACTGAACAATCAGACTTTAGTCCCAGTCCCCAGGCAGGAAATGCAAGGCTCTGTCTCAGTAGCTAAAGTAAAAAACAAACAAATAAACAGTAAGGAATAAAAAACACCCACCAGCATTAACAGAATCAAATAAAACAGAAATGCCTTCAGTACTGGCGGGCTGGGCAGTGGGCATGCCCCATGAGTTCCCAACCCTCCCCCACCAAACACTCAGAGATTTCAATCTCCTTTTAATGTCTCCTTATGAATCTAAGCAGACAGCCGAGGGTGACAGACACTTGAGGGATGATTCCAATATGAAAGCCATGAGAGCAAGCACAGACACAGAAACAGAGTCATAACTCAGAGATCTAAGCAAAATTCCTTTTGGTCTCTTTCTCTTTTTTTTTTTTTTTTTTTTTTTTTTCTTTTCTTTTTCTTTTTCCTGCCACTGCTACACTAATATACACATTGGGAAATAAAGACAAGAAATCAGAGGAGCCAAATATATGAAGAGGTGGACAAAATACACAGCAAAGCAGGGAAAGGCAGGAAAGCCAGAGGATCCAGGGCTCGTGTGTGACTAACAGGGGCTCAACAGAGACAGAGCAGAGAGATGATTATAAATGATATCATTTTCTCATAACAAGATTTCCCTAGAACTGAGCCAAGATGGCTTAGTGGAGAGAATGTACTTGCCACACAAGCGGGATAACTAGTGTGACCCAGTCTGACCTCCACACACACTACGGTTCACATGTGCATACAAACACACACACACACACACACACACACACAAATAACAAAATTTAAAAAAAAAAGTTTCTAATTCCCTAAACTAACGAACATGGGTCTTTAGATTGATGTGGTCAATCATAATAAATGACAAGGCCAGAACGGCTGGGATTCGGTGCCTGTCACCTCAACGTGCTGGCAAGTTCAGAAGCCAGCTATCTCTAACTGGCCCTGACTGCCCATCCTTTCCTGCAATGAGTCAAAGAAACCCAAAGCCTTCTTCCCAAGGCAGGTCAGAGAAGTTGTTCTCTGCCTCCCTAAAAGTAAACTATAAAACCCAGAAATGCCATTCTCATCTTTATCTCTTATTTCTTGAAGACTATCATTCAGAAAGGGGCGTGGCCTGACCCAGGAAAGAAAGCCTGCTGCCCAGGGGGGCCAGGATGCACTGGACAGACAGAGGTCCTTCCGCTGTCAACTCTGTTCTGTCCAGTTGCATTTCTGCATTGCTGGCCATTCTTCATCACACCTCACCTACTGTGTTTTTATCTTACTGACTTGTCTTTTGCAATAGGAGTGATAGCCATAGTCTCCACAATGACTGGGAAAAAGCATCACATCTTTCAACACCTTTCAATGTTTCCTGAAAACATCATACATAAAGAGAAACAAAATTAAGCTTCTAAAGAAGAAGGAATAATAAATCATTCACAAAGACTTGTGAATGAAAATGGTGCCAGACTTCTCCACATGTATATAAAGTAAAAGAAAACAATGGTTACTACAAAACTAAGAGGGGAAACCATGTTCAAAAGGAAATCTTATACCCCAACTATCAAAGAAACATGCATGGAAATGAAAAACATTTTCAGACATCCAAATCTGAAAAGTTGTATTTTCTTCACACCACTTAATAGGAGGCTGCTAGAAAGCTCCAACACATACAAAATAAGACATGAGCACAAGGCTATAAACCAACAAATGTGCAAACCAGCAGATTAGAACCTAAAGAATAAGGAGAGTTCGGAAGCAGAGTGCTCCAGACAGACTAGCTGCAGAACAGGCTCGGGAATAGCATTGTAAAAAGAACATTGTGATGATGGGCTTGATTTACCCAGGAATGTGGAAAGTTCTGATACATATGGCTGATGGAGACCTGGAAGCATTAGAGAAAATGACACTTAGAGAAGAAACATATCAACTCCAAGATAGTTGTGCAACATGAGATGTGATGTATAGTACTATTGTGCATGAAACAACATCTCCACAGTAACATAATAAGTAATAAGTAATTAATAAGCATTAATAATTGGATTGAAAAAGTAGATATTACTGCTTAGATGTTGTGACTATGAAGTAAGGATATTAATGCAATGACAAAGCCTTCATTTACTGTGACAAGAAGTCACAAAGATGATGTCTAATCTAACAAACCAAACCTGGGTGGCAGACACATTAATTAAAATTCCAACTATAAATGCTAGAGCAGCAGCTAGATTTAACAGTGGTTGCCTCAGAGGTTAATTAGGGTTTAGGGTTGAGACTGGTAAGGTGGATGAAAATAGTTTTCTTCTCAAGCCTTCAAGTATATGTTTTATCTTAATTTGAATGTTATGTTTTAAGTGATTTTCAAAAATGAACATATTGCTTTAATAGTAGGACATAGAGAATTCAAGCTGGAATACCCTCATTAGCTTTCGCGGTGCTTAAATGGGCTACTAGGGGAGAAACATCATCAACAGTCTTACCCAGATATGGACCTGAGTGATAAAATAGCAACCTGCAAGTTAAGATTTACCCATCAGAGCAATAATGGCATGATAGTTATGGATCACTTTCTGATTGAACATAAGGCTTACTCCACAGGAGGAGTTTATGTCTAATATGATAAACACAGTTAAGATCTCATGGCTAGGGGAAGAGGCAGGCACAAGAGTAGGCCCATCACCGTTCCATTATGAATGGGACAGATGCTCACAGGGCTTGGCCCTTACCTGAGCATCTGTAGGCTACTGGGACAGTCATATTTCCAGTGATGTGCTTTTCAGAGAAGAGAAATCCTGACGGGAATGGAGTCCTGATTGGATGTTTGTTGTTGACATGGGCACAACCATGTCAAGTGGCAATACCTCAGCCCCATGAGAGTGGAAAAGCCTCCCTCAGATGAGGCTCAGAGGGATGGCAAACCTTCCTCTATCCAACTGTGAATGCTGACAGTGTATGCAGAAATGTCTGCTGCAGCTTTCTCCCCATGGTAAGCCTGACTTCCCATTTATCTGTATGTAGTAACCCTGCTCAACTGTATATAATAAACAGACACTTCTCCATCAGAAAGCCTAGTCCACGCAATCCCAATGGTTCAGTATCTATCTGTGTGTCTCTCCTCTTCATACCCTCACAGCCCCCCTTAGATAAAGCCTTGGAGCCATGCTGAACACAGCAGTACAGACACTGAGAAGTGCCCTCCCAGTGCACATACAGGCTCCACTAATCAAATAGAGCAGAGAAGAAAGGATATGAAGGGAGGGGGACTTGGGATTTATAAAGAGTTTGGCAGGAGAAGGAGTAAGATGGGATCATAGGGGGGTGTGTGCTTAAAGAGAATAAATAAATTAAAAATAAACAAATATTCCTGGTGTTCTCTCCCTCTTCTCCAAAAAGACAAGTTATCCAGCATGAGGACCTTACAGTCCCCTGAGCATGCACTGAGCCAAGTGGAAGCCAGACTCGCTCAGCTTGATCCAGTGAAAGAAGTTAGACTTCCAAGGCTGCAACATTCAAGCTGTCTGAGAATGCCCCTCCTTTGTGTCTGATGCCATGAGCAGCCTCTGGAACTCTCCGTACTGCTGGCTGCAACCCACACAGAACCACTTGTTCTAACCTCTAATGATGGTTCCTTTTAAGGACAATCCCCTGTTGTTTCTCTTTTGTTGGTCTTTCCCTCTTGCCTAGATGTTATAAAATGACAAGGACCAAATCTTCAACATTTGTCTGTTCTATGGTCCCTCAAACACCAACACTAGCCCAAGTATGCAGTTAGCACTCAGTATATACGATTTTACCAGCTATTCCAACCCAGATGGTTAATTATATAAAGAAGCAGAAATGGACTTGTTAGAGAGGGAAAACAAAGCAAAGAAAAATCTCCAGGTCCTCCAGAGTGCTTCTGATATTCTTTCCATCTCAACCCCTTCACTACCCCCATGCTTACTAAAAATACATAAATCTGATTTCTCTTCGAAATCAAACTTTAGAAAAACATATTTTTCAAGAGCATTTTTTTTCTTCCAACAAAGCTTGGCTGCCTGTGTAGGCTGTAAATTTACAGCTGACAGTTCTCTGCCAGAAGTTCTTTTGGGTGTTTACAGCTGTGAAATTTAATCTTTAGGTTGCCATGCATTTCCCTTACATTCCCACTCTTGTTCCAGGACCGTGTTCCTGACAATGTAACTCAGCAGAGTAATGAAATAACAAGAATATTTATTTAGCTTTACAGACCACCTTTCACCCCAGGGCCCTTTGCAATTTCAAACACAGCTGAGATGCTTCCAAACTGTGTAGCTTTCCAGCTTTGATTCAGACTCTAAAAACGGACCCAGTCTGTTGTGTGTAATTCCTTGGCAAAAATCACACACTTCTTCATAAATGGAAACAGTGAATCCTGATGCTTCAAAAAAATCTTCCCTTGCCTCCCTAAACCTTTGTTCTTACTGGGAAGTAAACTATCAGCATGCCCTAGGCCTCACCCTAAATTCGATTATTTTTGGATTTTTAATTTTTTTTTCTTTTCCCTCTTTCTCTTCCTTTCTTTCTTTTTTTTCAAGTGAGGTTTTTCTGCTCTGCAGGGTTCATGGAAACATCTTATAAACAGAGCACGTTGGGAATTCTGTGCCGTCCATGGTCTTAGATAAGTAGAAGGCTGTGTTCCCAGTCTTTTGTTTTTAAGCACTTGTTCTTTTATTTTTCCCTTAATAATTGCTAGGCTGCCAGTGTCCAGATACAAATACTGCTTGTACATGTTCTCTTTGCCATCCCTCCTCAGAGGAAAGCGCCTTTAGCAGAGAATGTGTGGCTCTGAGATGAATGGATTTGCTTCTGCATTGCAGCTATGACTTAAAATATATCAAAGACGTGTTGAGAACCTGATGTGGATATTTGGTAAGTGTACAAATGTCCAAATTCCATTTTTTACTATGCCACTCTTATCACCAAGAACAAGGAAAGAGAGTCACTGAGAGGAAAAGCACTCTGTGGCTGTCCAACAGAGCAGGAGAGAAATGCTTCCTGAGATTTTACATAATTCCAGCCCTATTTCTGGTCAACGTGACAATTCTCTTAGAAAGCTTGACGTTCAGTCATTTGTTAAATTTAAATTAGAATCTGCTAAGTGTCAGATATTGTGCTAGGAACTGAAGACTTACGAATATAAATTGTGTTGCTCTGCCCAGGAAGCTTGTACCCCAAGAAGGATTGGCAGTCAGAGGAGCAGACCCAGGTAACCTGCTCAGGACAACACTAGAAGTGGCACAAGTCCTTGCACAAAGCAGAAATGGCTCTACACGACCCTGGCTGGGGTGGGGGGGCAGGGGCGGGGCTTCCTCCTCAGCACACACTACCACAGGCGTGATCAACAACAGGTGGCTCTGAACCCACCTGCCCTCCTCCTGGATGTGCAAGCGGCCATCTTCTTGTTGCACTGCTGTCATAGGAGCTGCTAAATGTCACATGTGCCTCCTCTTGGGTCACTCTAGCCTCCTGGAAACCATCTTTTCATTTTCATTTGGCGCCACACTCAGAGAAACACACAGGCCTGCTTATTTTCTTTTCTTACTTTAACTCTAGTTAGATTGTGTTTTTGAGAGATTGCTTTTCTCCTTTCATGTTTTTCCTTCCCTTCACTCAAGCTAGTTTTGGCCTTGATACTCCAGGACCTCATGAAGACATGGATCAGGGTCCCAAACTAGAAATGGCTGGTAAGGTCACATGACTTCCCCACATGTGAAATAGTCTCATGTTTCCTTATGGACTTTAGAGTTGATAAAACAAAAAACAGAAAAAGGGAAAGGGCTGGCTGGAGCTTACACTAGACAGAGCCACCAGTAGCCTCTCATGGCAAGGCTAAGAAGGGAAATGGCCAGAGAGTGTAGCCTCCACACTAATGGACACACACAAAGCACTAAGGTCATGTCACTGCCCACAGGAAGTAAAGTCTAACAGATGAAATTGCATTCCTCTCAGACTACAAAAGAAGGCCTTGAATATGGACTGACTTGCTCATGACAGGAGCCTGTGAATTTCTAACCATCTGAGTGGTGTACACTGACTCAGCATAGCCTCACATTCCCCCTGGGTCCTCCTGCCTATGCCCAAGTCTTTACACTCTACTTACACATCTAGCTCTCAGATTCTGTTCAGTTTCTCTGTAATTCAGACTGATATTCCAAGCTACTTTCTATATATCTCACTTCAAACTTAGCACGTTCTAAATTGACTTCTGTATTTTTGATTCTTTTCCATCCTGCTCTGCTAAGCCAATTATATTCCCCTATTCACTTGTGATAATTGCATTAGAGTACCCCTGAACTAGAAACCTCTAGAGAAGCAGACTAGGTAAGAGCAGGGAAACACTTTAAATAGAGCAATGTAATCATAAGCAAGGAAAAGGCACCACCTGCCCCAAATCTAAGACATGCTTTTCCACCTAGACCAATCAGGCCTCAGGAGTGTGAGCCAAAGAAGGTATCTTCTCAACAACCTTCACCTTCACCATCTGTCTGCTGGGTTACTGTGACTCTCCCTCACAAACACTTACGGTGTCATAATCTTCTTTTCCCTGTCCAGGGTACTCCAGCACTTAGATCCCTTTGTCTTCCTAACAGAAAAATTCCATTTTCTACCACAAGAGATCAAATATGACCTCTAACTTCCTCACCCCACAGTAGCACCCACACCCATATAACACACAGCCACACAACACACCCCAACACATACACACACACACATTCAAAAATCTTGCCACTTTCCTGTGGGTCAAAAATGACAATTCCTTAGTAATGGATCAGGAGTTATAAAGCCTATCATGGAATTCTGACTGAGATAGCTGAGCATAAATAATCAAGAAGGGATTAGGATCAGGAGAGGAAATCTCTTATGGTCTCTGTCTCGAATTTTCTTACAATACCAGAAACAAACGCAGGAAAGCTTGTCACTTACAATCAAGAACAAGACAAAAAGGTAGGAAGATGGCTCAGTGAACAGAATGAAAGAGAACATAAATTGGGATGCTCAGCAACTACACAAAGAGCTGGGGATGTGTTGGTACACACCTTTATCTCAGTACTGAAGGAGTATATTGATGTTTACTAAGGATCAGGAGAAACAAATAGGCTGAATAGATGTTTATTCAGGGAGAAATAACTCACAACATAGACAGATGAACACTAGCAGGTTCTTGGTCCCAAGGATGCCTCCAGATGTACTCCTGTCCCTGTGCTGCAAGCAAGAGAGCTCTCTGAGCCCCCTCCCCAGCCTTAGTTCCCTCAGGTCATGTCCCTCCCTGTCTCCACCCCCCTCCCAATGGATGTGGTCTATGCCACAGGTGTGGACAAGGTGAAGTAGAGTCAAGAGGATCCTGGGGCTTGCTGAACAGCTTGTCTAGCCAATCAGTGAGCTCCATATCAGTAGAGATCCAGTCTCAAAAACTAAGGTGAAGAGTGAAGAAAAAATGATGTCAACTTCTAGCCTCCATGCATGTGTACACACACACACACACACACACACACACACACACACACACACAGACAGGCTGGGAGAATGACAATAACAATGGTAAAGCTTCTCGCTTTGCTAGGCTGCACTGAATGGTCCTCCACAGACCCTTGGCTCCTTCCACTTCCAATATTAACATTCTTGGGATTTCTGCAAGTACAAAGATAACAGCTGGTGGTTGAGGGGCTTCCTATAGAATTGCACAGTGCATGCTGTACAGAATGTAAATATTTGTTTTCTTCCAAATAAATATTCATTCATTGTTATAATTGAAAAGTCCTTAGACTGCAGCTCACAAGTGTTTCTTGCAAAGAAGTAAATGCCACATACCTATGACAATTCAAACATTTTTACTAAAACGATATTGGGAGGGTATCACGCACTGAGAACATGGGGATCCATGTGAATTCAGAGGCACTGGACCACAGTTATCATCACCAGAGCAGTACTAGTGTTTCTTGGCTGCTTTTTAAATGTTCTGTCTTTTTAATATTGCATGATTCCCCTTGGAAAAGTCACTCCAATAAATAAATAAATAAATAAAAATCCCAGACATTTAATAAACACTTGAAGCTAGGAACTAGATGGTTCCAAAACTTGCCCATTAAGTCATTATAGGTTAGTGTGAATAAAATGTTTTATGTTGTCTGATATATACACTGAAAGCCTTCATTAACTATATTACTACTGTTATGGCCCCGTCATTATAGAAAAAAAATGAAAATCTCCCGTTATTCCTGGAAGCTGCTCTGGTTCCTTCTGCTGCCTTGTGGTTGTCTGGCATGACAACCATGATGCTGGAGTTGGTTTTCCAAAGTGAAGTAGCATTTACAAAGCTTCTGGCTGGTGCATGGCTACTATGCTATGAGGAACAAGGCCTCACTTCCATATTCCTCAACTGTGGTCTAGGAACATCCATGACAGGCAGTTCTTCCATGAGCAAATAGACACTGGAAAACCATTAAAATCCAAAGTTAGAAGTTTTCTTGCTTGCAGAATATTTAGAGCCTTTAATAATTTAAAATACTTTGTGATTCTCCAAGAGGGTGTCAGCATATAATTTGTTTTAAGCAGAATACAATACCAACACACTCATGTTCTGCAGAAATGCAGTTTAGAAGAAGCTGTTTCATTTAATGTAGCCAAGTAACAAATGACAACAGGTTGGGTCATTTCCCGAACAACACATTTCTTATTGAAAGTTCCAAGCAATGGAGCCTCCTCCCAATAAACAATATCATTACAAGAAGCATGAGACAGAATCATCTACAAATGATTATGATTTTACCACAGCCTGGGAATCCATAATTCAATACTTGAAACCATGTTCTCCTTCTTGATCAGAATTGTCATAGGAGCATATTTTATATGCTTTGCAGTAGGATGACAAATTCTAGTAAAAGACAAGTGTCTGTATTGCCCATATTTTGCCTTGTAATTATAAAAGGAATTGCAAAGGCCGCAAGCTTATTACATGAAATGTTACAGCAAGAGTGGCCATGGGTACCACGAATTTGAGTCATCTGTAGGAATACTCTATTTGCTCATGGAAGAACTGCCTGTCATGGATGTTCCTGTCCTTCCAACTTTTCCAGAATATATGGGTCATCACACAATATCATGACTGTGTCGTCAAATCATACTGGAGGCTTATGAACATCCTCCTCTTGCTTTTTCTTTGCTTGGCCAATACACCTGTCACTCAACTGAGGCATGGGTTACCAGTGGCTCTAGAGGAATTCTTCCATTAGAAATGTCTCATGTGACAACAGAGTCAACTCATTATTAGGATGTTATGATGCACATCCATACCAGTGAAGCTCAAAATCAGGGATACACTGATGTGAACTACAAAAACAACAACAACAAACAAACAAACAAACAAAACAAAAAAACTCATCTGCTTTCTTCTGGCTAAGACCAACCATATAGTATGACACATATCCCAGTACCCAGGTGGGATGGACCAAAGCTGGCCTTTACCTGCTCAGCTCCTTACCCTACTCTGGTCCTACACCCTTACTCTATTCTTCTTGAGACTACACCAAAACAAAAAAAAAAAAAAAAAAAAAAAAACCTCAATTTACATCAAGTACCTATCAGAGGCTTTGCTTCTAGAGAACTCAGCCCAAAGCATGTAGTTTAGAACTTCAGACTTTGAGGAACATCTTTTCTCTTACTTACAGCAGAAGGTAGTTTACAATGGCCAGACCCTTCCCAACCTCAGGAAATCTACAGCGTGACATCCTCCCTGAGTATGTCACATGTGGTTCTAAAACACACATCCAAGCTGTTGGGAAAACATGTAGATCATAAAAATGTAAATGAACGTGTAGATTTTCAAAGCCACTGAGTCAGACTCTCTGGAGGTGAGATTTAAAAATTGAATATTATGGTAAGATCCCCAAGAGCCTCTGATAAGTGTTAAAGGTGAAGAATGACCATCAAGGGACCATGGGCTAACTTGCCACCCTCTGCTCTGTAGTCACTTGAAAATACTTGGAGTGCAAGCCAATGACTTCTGCCTCTAAGAAAATAATGATGCATAAACTTCTGACTAGAAACTTCCAATTTGATCTGTAGGAAGGGGAATAAAAGGTGACACCCAAGTAAATTATTATCTTAGTTAATGACAAAGTACTTCAAAATGTAAATTTGTTTTGTTTCTTTAAACTTGAAAAACATGACTTCAGATGCCACTCACTAAATAAATAAGTTGGAGAAGTTACATTTAATCATCCAAAATCAGTCATTTCCAAGTATTTGGGACCTATGGGAAAATCTAAAACTGTTTTCAAAGCACCGTACAGAGAAGATTTACAGTTGTCATAAACATCTAAATTACAGCATTTACTCATCTCACAAAACTTTGTTGTTTCAGAGTTATTCATCTAAAAAGTCTCAGATCTCTGAATGCACAATGAAAACACCACCAAATACTGTATTTTTTTTTTTTTTCATACTTCTTACAAGCTTGAGACATCCACAGCTGAGTGGAAGTACCTCAACCAGCGGGACAATCAAAATTAACCACAGGTGTTGGTTAGTAGCAGTAGATCAAACAGAGATCCAACAGCAAACCTGCTGTGGACAAGGGAACCATGATGAGGCATAAGAGCCTGGGGTGGGGACAGCTTCCAGGAACTGACCTTTCCAACACAGCAGTTGGTTCAAGCCTAGACTGCTTGACCAAGTTTTCTCTTCACTGTTGTTTGTGGGGATTTCTTGTTTGTTTGTTTTGTTGTTGTTGTTGCCCTAGAGGATTTTTTTATGTTGATTCTATAAGAACAGAGGTGGTTTCCACTTCCACACTAGCTGACGTCTCTTCTATTCTTTTTTTTTTAATTATTTTTTTGTTGGAAAACTATTTTTCATACAATGTATTCTAATCATGTGTTCCCTTCCCCAACTCCTGATCTTTCCCACCTCCCCACCCACCCAACTCCATGGCCTTTTCTTTCTTTCTCTCTCTCTCTTTAGTAAGTAAACAAACACATAATAACAAGTCTCTGTAGAGCTGACATATCTTAATGAACATCTCAGCAGGGGTCCCACAATGAACTGCCCACCCAGAAAGGCTTTGCCACCCCAGAACATGTTCCTAATACTTCTTGTGATGCTCTGTTAGCAGAAAATCAAAGTGAAGTGCCTTAGCCAAGCCTGGGCCTCCACAAAGCTGCTGGCAGAGGGGGACCGCCTGGTTCGAGATTGTTTTCTCCTGGACACTTGGACATAAAGGACTACACTATGGCAACTCTGAAGACATCACCCACAGAGAACTACACCTGAAATTCCAAACAGCTACTATTAAGAGGTGACACAGCAACCATAAAACATTTCAAAGGACATATTTGATTCAAAGCAAGATCACTTGACACATAGTCTCCAAAACTTATTACAGTGATTCCAGTGTGCTATTCCTGTGTCTCTTCTGGGGCATTACTTCACAAACAAAAGTTTCCAGAGTCTGTCTAGGCTGAGAAAGTATCCCTCTATGTGGAATGGGTAACCAAAGTCAATTACTAGGGATAAATACTGATCCACTACCAGAGGCCCCATAGACTGCCCAGTCCTAACTGACACATTTAGGAGGGGGTCTGGGTCGTCCTATGCTGGTTTCCCAGATATCAGACTTGGGTGCATGAGTTCTCCCTTGTTCAGTTCAGCAGTTTCTGTGGGTTTCTCTAGCCTGGTCTTGACCCCCTTGCTCATCACTCCTCCATCTCTGTAATTGGACTCCCCATGGAAGGCCTCACTCTCCCTGGGGAGCAGAAAGGGGATGTACTGGGTTTTGGTGGGGGTGATAGGGAGGATGGGAGAGTGAGGGAACTGGGATTGACATGTAAAACAACCTTGTTTCAAATTCAAATTAAAAAATGGGGGAAGTAAATTTTAAAAAGTGGGCCAAGCAGAAATAATAATAATAATAATAATAATAATAATAATAATAACCTGCAGCTTTTATTGACCCTTCTACAAAGCTGGTTAATTTACTGGAATATCAAAACATTTTTTGAGACAGGTTTTCTCTGTGTAACAGCCCAGCTGTCCTGGAATGCACTCTATAGACCAGGCTGGCCTGGAACTCAAAGATCTATCTGCCTCTGCCTCCCGAATACTGGGATTAAAGGCATGCACCACCACCACCCAGTACAGAATATCAAAACTTAGAAATGTCTGAACTTAGCAGACATTAGCATCTACCGTCCCAAAATCTACAAGTCAGTGGACAGGTCTAGAGCCTTTCGAAGAGCTTCCCTGTTTTGCTTTAACAACTTATCTATTGCTTCTACCGACATATTTGCAAAGTACTTTGATTCATGGCATTCTTTGCTTGGTTTCTATAAAGACATCCTCAAACTATTACCATGTTGGAGCATGGAATATGAGGTGGCCTAAATCTATGGTCCCAGGATATGGTCATACATATTTTGGTTACAGGAGAAACTATTTCTCTTTTTTAATTTAAACTTTTTTATATAATACATTTTGATCATATTGTTTCCCTCCCCCAACTCCTCCCAGATCCTCCCTACCTCTCTACCCACCCAACTTCATTCTCGTTCTCTTTTCCAAAAGAAACAATAGAGAAAGCAAAATAAATAAAAAGTCAAAACAAACAAGAAGAAAATCATTAAGACAAAAAATACCAAAGCGAAAAAATAACACACAGAAATAAAAAATTTAAAACCTTGGGGATATAGCTCAGGGGGAGAGCATTTGACTATTGAATAAATTATGTCTTATCCCTTTTGAGGCAAAGTTGTGTTTTTACATTGGCATTATAATACATCTTGGGATATATTTGCAATTACCTGGGGCCACACCTGCAAATCCTTGCCTTGAACCTACATTTCATAATCAACTCACATTCAAACAGACATAGCAGAAATTATCCTGTCTGTGTACAGATCAACTCCCTGTCACTTTCAGGAAAAGTAAGAAAGACAAGAGACTTCAAACTTAAAATCTTT
The DNA here is from genome assembly GCF_943737965.1 of Phodopus roborovskii. Classification (NCBI taxonomy): domain Eukaryota; kingdom Metazoa; phylum Chordata; class Mammalia; order Rodentia; family Cricetidae; genus Phodopus; species Phodopus roborovskii. Next base: position 4,735,705 of record NW_026126436.1, read on the forward strand.
AAGGAGACCAGAAGAAAAGTGGTCAAATGATTTGATGGGACCCAGAGGCTAACTAGGTTCAAATAACTAGCCTGGGAAAACCTATACCATTCTTGCACACAAGGTCCATCAACATACTATGTAAAGAAAGAAATCATTAGAGCTCATTTCCTCAAGTGACTCAATTCTGATCTTCTAGTATTTAGGAGCAGTACAGCCTTCCGGGTTTGAACTGGCTCTCCCACCTAGCAGGTGCCCTGTGGGGCCTTAGGTAACTCATTTAACTTTGTAATGTCCTTGTTTCTTCAGCTGTACACAAGTGATAATGAGACTCTCTCAGAGCTCACATCAGTCAATCAGCAATAAAATGTGCCTTTGCCAACACAAGCAATACATGCACACTGATTATTACTACAGAAAACAAAATAGCTTCGACATTCTTAGAGCTAGAAAATGAGTCCTGATGACTAGTTTCTCTTTGTTGTTTAGAGCAGAGAAAATAAAGAAAAACAAAGTGAGTTATAGGATGTGATCCAGGAGTCCCCAGCTCCCAGCACACTTCCCTCGGTTGCTCAGACACACCATACATAGATGTGGCCTACTGCACAACCAGAAAGGAGTGTCTTTCTGACAGCCTTCACTTCACTTTATTCACATTAATACCAAAGTGACTGATTCGGGGAAAATTGGGAACGGCTTTTTGGGATTTTAATCTCAATAACGAAATAATTGAAGAACAGACCCAAACAGAAGCCCAAGACAATTTGACTAGAATTCCAATGGAAAACACCCTAATGGCTGCCTAGAGGAGGAGAATGGAGAACGGAAAATGGCTTGCCATTTGGATGGTGAAAATGGAGGTTCACCGTGTGACTGCACAGAGCAACATGGCAGGAAGAGGGGTGGTTTAAAAAAAGAAATGAGGCAGCCCAAAGTATCAGAAAAAGAAACAAACAAACAAAAAGTAGGTAGGCGATGCACCTGAGCCTCCTGACTCATAAGAGGGAGAGAATTCGGGGAAGAAAAGTACAGTTTCTCCTCAGAGGAAAAATCAATCCACCTCTCTCTCTAGCATGGCTTCCTCTGGGTGATCCCTTGACTGAGGAATTGACCAGCCCAGCTAAAATGTTAGGTTGCTGCCTAGTCCAGACCAGAAGGAGTTCTTCCTTGATAGGTCTTTCTTGTTCCTCTAATATGTTCCCCCTGCAAAGTGGTAACCCTAAAATCACTGAGAAACCAGTTTGGGCATCAGAGCCCCCAAACACTTCTCAAATCTCTGTCCTCTGTCGAGGATGAGGCTGCCAAGATACCCAAGGACCTTCAGACTTTTAGCAAGAAAGAAACTGGTTCTTTTTCTCTGGGATACTTTACCTAAACTGCACAGTTAATTTCTCCTTCCTATTCCTATCCCTGCTGTCAGGACACCAGAGGCCCTCACTAATTTGAGAACCAAATATGGGGTTCCTTCCTGGAAAAACTAGGCCCTCAAAAGTAGAAAACCATCCAAAGAACCCAGCAAGGGGAAGAAAGTACAGTTTTAAATCCCCCCCACCCCAGTCAAAATGCTTTCAGGGAATTATTTCCTTAGGAAAGAATATTTAAAAGAATTAGCCAGGGTCATTCTAGTTCCCTAATGCCATTACACTACAGTTCTTTACTTATGCCAAGTGGAAGGATTTCTGCTTTAGTTAAGAGAGGAGACAGTGGTTGGGACTCAAGGATGTTTTGCCTGTGTAAATACCAATTTAGTATTCAAAACCAAGACTAGCAAAGAGCATTATGGAAAAAAAAAACATGCAGATGCAATGCTAATTATAATAGAAATGAAGACCTTGGAAATCCCAATGTATGTTTTTTACATATTTTAAGTGTGAAAGTTGAAATTGATTTTGAAAATGAGCATCCTGTACCTGTCTGTTGAAGAATGGCTATGTATCCAGATCTCAGGGGTGATTACTTAGCTTGCTTATAGTCAGTCACTTAACACCAAACTTACACAATTTCTCTAATTACAAAACCATAGAACCTTAAAGGGTCAACAGAGGATGGGAGGACAAACTAGCTGCCTCAAGCAGGCAGAAAAAAGTTTAGATTCTAGGCTCAAACAACTGTTCCAGGAAGCTCACCATAATCACTTACCCCAAGAATACAGATTCTTCTGTGAAAATCTCTTCATTAGAGTTTTACATTGTCTGTCTGTTTCAGAGAGACAGAAAATGCATTAAACCTTAATGCGGGAGAGCCAAGATCTCCAAATGTATAATACTGAACCATATGTAAACATCAGGCGGTAGGTACTGAGTCCTCTGAACTTCTGTGATTAAGGATGTGCCCAAAAACAAGGGGGCTGCCATGTCCAGGGCCCTGCTGACAGAGGGTGGGGATAGGTCCCTGCTAAGATGATTAGAGACCGTGAGAAGCAAGCAAACACTTCCTGGAGCAGCTGGAAGGCAATTACCAAGGCTGAAAATGATGAGAATTTTGGAATATTGTTTATAAAAATCAAAGAAGAAATACCTCTGGAGCACAAGTCTTTTTAAATCAACATGTTTTGTTTCTCTTCTGAAACCAAATATCTCAGAATCTCAAAACCAACACGACAAACTTAATCTGAAGTCACGCTCGCACAGGTGCACACAATGTGCAGACAAGGAAATTGGCTCGTTTTTCCCCCCTATGAGGAAAAAGCAAAAGAGCCCAAATGCTCACCAATAGGAAGCTAGTTAAAGTGTTACTCGTTCACAACAGCAAATACTGCACAATGGTGAGAGAGAAGAGTGGCCAAATGCTGATAGAGTGAGACCAGAACCACGGACCACATCTTTCCACGGGGAAGGAATGGCTGGCCTTCCAGGCAGATTCTGGCTCCACCTGAGAACATGGCTTACTGAATTTCAACTCCCACTCCCCTTGCCTGAGTGCTTTGCACACAGGCAAGATTATTACAAGAGAATGGGAGGTGGGTGTGTTTTGATACGATGTGTGCTTTTCCAACAGCATACACATAATGGCTGAATATATAATTTATGCATAAAATATTTCAGAAAAAAAAAGTTCAAGAAGCTGTTAATAAGGTTGCCTCTAGAGAAGAGGATGTAGGGTGGAAAATGAGTTTTCACTGCATTCTTTTTTATGTTTTTGCTTCCTAATTTATTTGTTCTGAAACTGGGTCTCGCATAGCCTAGGGTGGCCTCAAATACCTTATGAAGCCAAGGATGACATTGGATTTCTAACCCCCTTGCCTCCACCACACCTGGGTGTTTGGGTAATTTTAATCATGTGCATCTAACTTTCTCAATCAGAAAATAGAGAATGGTTCTTTTCTTTCTTGACAGCATGCTGGGTGCTGGGAAGTTCTAGACACAAAGGCCATGGCCCCTGCTGTGATGCAGCCTGTCTTCCCACTCACCCATGCCTCCCAGCAACAGACATGGGGTACCCTGGCTCTGTTCTGACCTGCACATTAGCTATGTAAAGTGCAGATTTTTAAGGTGTGGCTTTGAACTGGGTCGTGCTTTGCTTTTATGTGTTTCAAAGGAATAATGACAGCCCTTCCAATTCTTTTCATTGGGTTCTTGTTGTAGCCAGTGTCTGATCCAAGACAAGCATGAGCTCCTTTTCACTTCTGCCAGCCATGGTGGGAAAATCACTCTATAGCACAGTGTACAGCAGTGGCTGGTAATTCCTGCAAAGATCAGTTCTAGGTACAGTTTGCACTGTTTGGGGTGATGTGCATCTAGGAACAGGAAAAACACCTGGAGAGAATTGATCAATGAAAGCTATAGTTCCAAGCCCCAACTAAGAACTGCCCTTCATCTGGACCATCCAGACTCGCTCCAGGCCAACTCCATATGTGCTCTAATCTCTGTTTTCTCATCTTGGGTCAGTTACAGTGGCGACATGATAATGGTGATGATGATAACAGTGCTTCCCGTGAAGGGTCTGTGTAATAAAGTATGTGCCTCTTTCTTTACAGACTACGCCAGTGTCCATGTTACACACCAGGCATTACCTCCCAATAGGGACTTGGCTGCTGTAGCTTATGTCTTACAAGGAGTTATCTGCAGACAGACCAAAAGAGTTACAAGGAGAGGTGCCGATGAATTTATTATCTGAATAATTAGTATATACTCACCAAATGTCAGCTCGCCTAGAATATAGCAATAGCTTCATTACTCATTGCTGTATTTGAACTCAAGTAAAGTGCACTAAAAAGCAACACTATGCCCTTTATGCTTGCTGAGTATAGAGGGGATTTTGTTTTGTTTTGTTTCTTTTGTTTTTTGTGTGGTTGTGGCTGCTGTTCGGTTTCATAACCTAGCTCTCAGTGTGTAGTCTTGGCTGGCCTGTGACTCAGAGATCTGCTTCCTTTGCCTCCCAAGAACAGAGGTAGAAGGCATGTGCTGCCAAGCCCAGCCCTGGAATGTGATCTTTTATTAATTAGAATTAAAGTTTGGCAGTGTATTAAAAATTACACACACATACAAAGCGTCATTTCCATCCCCACTTCAGAATACCACTGATACCACAGCAACATGTTTCTTTTTTTGTCTTCTATATGCATTAAGTAGCTGAAGTCATTTGAAGTATCTAATTGTCTGGCCCCTTTCCTTCTTAGCATTTTAACATGAGCTCGTTTCTAAAAACTAAAGATTCTCCATAAGTATGCCCACCTTATGGGTTTTTAATATCCTATTAGGTTCATCCACTTTTTGAACAAGTGTTTATTGAGAGCTCAGTAGGTATACTGAGTATACTCACGCTGGGGCCAGCCTAGTAAACAGAACAGACCAGTCACTGTCCTTGTAATGTTTCTACACAGTGCTAAGGGCTGCAGACTAGACAGGACTGAGGAAGAGAGCAGAAACAGAAAAGCAAAGATAGGGCCTATAGACAATAATTTGCAGAAATTAGCTATAAGCAGCTAGAGGTAAAGGGCAGGGCAACAAGGAGCCCTGCTTTAATTTGACAGTGTATCAGTATGACAGGGAAAATACACTTTAAGTACATTCCTGGACATTTCTTAATATTTTAGTGACTTTTTAAATAAAAGTTGCTCATACAATTCCTTAAATGGCTTTAGTGAATCTATTTTGATTTCATATAGCAGCTGCAATAACTTCATGATCGATAGGAAGGCAGAGAAAAAGAGTTGAATAAATTAAAACCACGACCACTGATACTAAGTCTTGGTGCAAGATTATCCTTCAGTAAGCATCCATCCCACATTAGGGAAGATCTGACAGAAAATGTCTCCAGCCATGCATATTGGCTGATTTGCTGGTAAGGTAGGAGGGAGGTTGAGTATTGTCCTTCAGGTGATCATATTAAAAGCATGCATGGCATGATCTCTTCCCAAACTCTCTCTTTTGAGAATCAGTCTCACCACAGTCCTGCTATATTTGTAAAAGGTAACTATATTCTCACTCATCCCAACACACATGCATACACACATTTGCACACATTTACACACTCTCATGTGCACACACACACACACACACACACACACCAACACATACCTCTGCTATTGAAATAGCAGAGACCTATGAATCTACACTGCCTGAATTTAATATTATATTCCTCTCTCTCTCTACTAACAATTAAATGGCAAGGACAAACAACAGTAAATGTGAAGACTGAGGTAGACTCAAAGAGTCCTTAGCCAAGAAAAACCTCAGGAAACTAGAATCCCAAAAGGTATTAACTCTTGTCACAGTTAAGCTGCCAGAATTGAGAAAGGAGCACAGTGAAGACTCACTGGTTTCCACTTTAACTGACCAAGGGCCCTGGGAGAAAGGAACTGATAAATGAGGCAGACTAAGTCTCATGCAATAGCCAACTTTATTCAGACAATTTATACTCTGACAGTTAAGAAGAAGCATGTATGTAAAGTGTCCAATCACAAAGGCAAGCCAAAGGTAGTAAAAGCATGTTTTTCCATAGAGGCACATAAACAAATAACCATAGTAAGTTGTAACGAATGATCTGAAGTAATCTGACTCCCATCCCCTACACCTGGGAGGAACATGAAAGCACATTCCAAGAACAATCCTGCTGCTTTGAAGAAACTTGGGTCACAAGGCTTATGTTGTTTTCTTGGAGATTTCTCACAAACACTCATAATTTCCCTTGCACGATTCCATTTAAGTAGACGCATTCTAAGCAACCCCCTGACACAGGCAACTAAAATGTATATTTAAATGGTTCTCCTTAACTCACAAATGACTCAAAAACCAACTATAAAGTTAATTTCTATATGTCCTCAAAACATGAACAGAGCAGGGACCCTGGCTGAAACTACACAACTGAAGTGGCTTCAATCCTAAAGTTTCTGCCACTCCAGTAGGCCATGTAGGCCTGTGTAGAGGACCTCACAGAGCTACAGAGCCCACTTAAAATGGGAAATCCAAATGAAGACCCCACTCACACAATGTTGAGTCTCCAGGAACTGGCCTGGTTCTGTAGAAGGTGGCAGCAAGGACTCCTCTCTCTGTAGACCCTCACAGGAACAGTCTTCACCCGGTCTGCAATCCAAATGCTCCCTATGAAGTTGGCAGGATGTCCAGCACTGGATATAACACATATGCTAGGGGTGTGACTGGGATAGAGGATTCACATAGCATATTCAGGGCCCTGAATTTGATCCCAAAGAATTTCTAGAGTGTTCTTAATCATTGTTCTAGCTTCAAACCAGATCTTGACAAATTCCCACAGAGAATTTTTTTATTATTATTAAAAAGGAGGTCTCAAGTAAAAATGATGGAACTCTAGAAACAGCATGAATACAAATAGTCACATGCTAAAAAAAGAGTCACCTCACTCTACAGCCCCTATCTTTGGACAGCTGTGCAAATAAAGACTTCCTTTATTTTAGTTTATTTAGTTTTTTTTCTTTACTATTTCCCTCCTTCTTTAAAAACTGTCTTATTCTTCCTATTGAGTAGGCTTCTGAACCTCAGGTTGTAGCCCCCTTCTTCCATCATGACCAGTGCTGATGATCTATGCATTTCTTTGGTACCCATTTGAATGACAGACTGGGTAAACAAGAGAAGCTTACTGTGGCCAAGTGGGACTTGGCTGCAGAAGAAATATATTAAAGACTTGATATGGGGAATCTGAATTATGCTTATCAAACCCAATTTGGAGGACTGCAAAAGGCTGGGGAATTAAAGAAAGTGAAACCAAAAACATAAAGAAATGGCCATCTAAGTGCCCACAAAGGTCAAACACAGAAAAATAACAAGTCTGATCGTTATAGACACAATGGGAAATAATTCACAGTTGAAAGTCTGGTCGATGCAGATAAATCTGTCATATAAAGGCGAAGACAGAGCCGGTTAACCACTTTAAACAATGTTACATGGCACTGTCACAGACGACAGAAGATGATGCTGTAAACCTGCTCTGCTCTTCCAGGAACGATGCCACTGTTTCAAATCCTGAGGCCTACAGAGGAGGATAAAAATGGCTTCAAACTCTCCAGAGAACGTGACTCTGTGTTGGCTGACTGCCAGCTGCTGCTAAGGCTGCGTTTTCTTCACCATCTCAGCCAGGCTTTCTCTTTGTTATCCTGAAAAACAATCAAACTGCCTGGCTGTTGACCAGACTATAGTGGCCAGACATCAGTGACAGGCAAGAAATCTTGATGCCCAGAATTCCTGGCCTTCCTCGGGGGATGAATGAACAGTGTCTGTTACCACAGTTCATTACAGAGAAAGAGGATGGTTTCTTTTAGTTTCATCTATTTCCCTGCAAATTTCAGGATTTCATTGTGTTTTTCCACTGAGTAGTACTCAATTGTGTAAATGTGCTATATATATTCTCCATCCATTCTTCAGTTAAGGGGCATCTAGGTTGCTTCCAGGTCCTGGCTATTACAAATAATGCTGATATAAGCATAGTTGAACAGATGTCCTTGTTGTATGAATGTGCATCTTTTGGGTATATGCCTAAGACTGGAATTATTGGATCTTGAGGAAGACTGATTCCAATTTTCCTGAAGAACTGCCATGCTGATCTCCAAAGTGGCTATACAAGTTTTCAGTCCCACCAGCAGTGGAGGAGTGTTCCCCTCTCTCCACATCCTCTCCACCATAAATTGTCTTTGGTGTTTCTGATTTTAGCCATTCAGACAAGAATAAGATGATATTTCATTGTTGCCTTGATTTGAATTTCCCTGATGGCTAAGGATTTTGAACACTTTCTTAAGTGTCTTTCAGCCATTTTGGATTCTTCTATTGAGAATTATCTATTCAGTTTTATAACCCACTTTTTAATTAGATTATTTGGTAATGTGGTAACTAGCTTCTTGAGTTCTTTGTATATTTTGGAAATCAGCTCTCTGTCAGATGTGGCATTGGTGAATATCATTTCCCATTCCGTGGGCTGCTGTTTTGTCTTGTTAACTGTGACCTTTGCCTTACAGAAACTTCTCAGTATCAGGAGGTCCCATTTATTAATCTCGGTGTCTGTGCTACTGGTGTTTTTTTTTTTTTTTTTTTTTTTTTTTTTTTTTAGGAAGCTGTCTCCTATACCAATTCATTCTCCTATACCTCCCACTTTCTCTTCTAAGAGGTTCAGTGTGGCTGGATTTATGTTGAGGTCTTTGATCCATTTGTACTTAAGTTTTGTGCATGATGATAGACATGGGTTTTCTGCAGTCTTCTACACACCATAATCCAGTTATGCCAGGTTGAATATGCTTTCCTCCTTCCATTGTATAATTTTAGCTGTTTTATCAAAAATCATGTGTTTATAGGTGTGTGGGTTAATATCATGGTTTTCAGTTCAATTTCATTTGTCTTCCTGTCTATTTTTGTGCCGATTCCAAGCTGTTTTCAGGACTATAGCTCTATAGTAGAGCTTGAAGTCAGAGATGGTGATGCCTGCTAAAGTTCCTTTATTGTTCATGGTTATTTTGGCTCTCCATATAAAGTTGAGAATTATTCTTTCAAGGTCAGTGAAGAATTATGCTGGGGTTTTGATGGTAATTGCATTAAATCTGTAGATTGCTTTTGGCAAGATTGCCATTTTTACTATGTTGATCCTACCTATCTAAGAGCATGAAGTTCTTTCCATTTTCTGGTATCTTCTTTCATTTCTTTCTTTAAAGACTCAAAGTTCTTGCTATTATATAGTAGGGCTACTGATTTTTTTTTTTAGTTAATCTTATATCTTGCCACTTTGCAGAGGGTATTTATCAGCATAGGAATTCCCTGGTAGAGTTTTTTGGGACACTTATGTAAACTGTCATATCATCTGCAAATAGTGGAAGTTTGACTTCTTCCTTTCCAATTTATATCCCATTGATCTCTTTTTGTTGTCTTATTGCTCTAGCTAGAACTTCAAGTACAATATTGAAGAGGCAAGAAGAGAGTGAACAGCCTTGCTTGTTCCTGATGTAAGAGGAATCACATTAAGTTTCTCTCCATTTCGTTTGATGCTGGCTCTTGATTTAGTGTACATTGCTTTTATTATGTTTAGATATATTCCTGTTATCTCTGATCTCTCCAAGACCTTTATCATGAAGGGATGCTGGATTTTGTCAAAGGCTTTTTCAGCATCTAGTGAGATGATCATATGATTTTTCTTTTTCAGTTTGTTTATATGGTGGATTGCATTGATAGAGTTTTGTATGTTGAACCATCCCTGTAACCCAGGGATGAAGTCTACTTGCTCATGGTGGATGATTTTTTCTGATGTGTTCTTGGATTCCATTTGCCAGTATTTTATTGAGTATTGTTGCATCAATGTTCATGAGGGTTATTGGTCTGTAGTTCTCTTTCTTAGTTGTGTCTTTGTGTGGCTTGGGTACCAAGATAATTGTAACATCATAAAAAGAGTTTGGCAATGAACATTCTGCTTCTATTGTATGGAACAATTTGAGGAGTATTGGTATTAGCTCTTCTTTGAATTTCTGGTAGAATTCTGCACTGAAGCCATCTGGCCCTGGGCTTTTTGTTGACTGGGAGACTTTTTATGACTGCTTTAATTTCATTAGGGGTTATAGGTCTATTTAAATTGCTTCTTTGTTCTTGGTTTAATTTTGGTGATACTTATCCAGAAATTTGTCCATTTCTGTTAAATTTTCGAATTTTGTAGAGTACAAGTTTTTCAAAGTATGACCTGAAGAGTCTTTGGATCTCCTCAATGTCCATTGTTATGTCCCCCTTTTCATTTCTCATTTTGCTGATTTGCATGTTCTCTCTCTGCTTTTTGTAACTGAATAATGGTTTATGTACCTTGCTGATTTTCTCAAAGAATCAACTTTTTGTTACATTGATTCTTTGTATTGTTTTCCTAGTCTCTACTTTATTGATTTCAGCCAGCAAATTGACCATTTCCTGGCATCTACTCCTCCAGGGTGAGTTTGCTTCTTTTTGTTCTAGGGCTTTCAGTTGTGCTGTTAATTCTCTAATGTGACTATCCTCCATTTTCTTCATATGTATGGGCACTTAATGCAATGAACTTTTCTTGTAGCACTGCTTTCAAAGTGTTCCATAAGTTTGGGTATGTTTTTTTCTTCATTTGCATTGAATTCTAGGAAGTCTTTAATTTCTTTATTTCTTCCTTGGTCCAGGTATGGTGCAATTGTGCATTGTTCAGTTTCTATGAATTTGTAGGGTTTCTGCAGTTTGTGTTGTTGAATTCCAACTTTAAAACATGGCAGTCTGATAAGATACAGGGAGTTATTCCATTTTTTTTTTTTTTTTCTGTTGAGGTCTGTTATGTTGCGTAGTATGTGGTCCTTTATAGGGAAGGTCCGATGTAGAGCTGAGAAGAAGGTATATTCTTTTGTGTTTGGATTGAATGTCTATAGATGTCTGTTAAACCCAATTGGGACATAACTTCTGTTTCTTTGTTTCTTTGTTAAATTTCTGTCTTGTGGTCCTGTCTAGTGGTGAGAGTGGGGTGCTGAATTCTCCCACTGTGAGTGTGTGAGGTTTCATGTGTGAGGTTTACGAATGTGGATGCCTTTGTATTTGGGTTTGTTTCAATGTCATTAATTTCTGCTCTGAGTTTTTATTATTTCTTGCCATTGTGGTGGTATGAATAGAAATGGTCCCCATAGGCTCATATATTTGCATGCTTAGTCATCATGGAGTGGCACTATTGGAAAGGATTAGAAGGACTAAATGGTGTGGTCTTGTAGGAGGAAGTGTGTCACTGGGGCTAGGCTTTGAGGTTTTAAAAGCCCATGATAACCCCAGACTCTCTCCCTCTCTCTCTCTGCCTACGGATCAGGAGTAGCTCTCAGCTGCTGCTCTAGCACCTGTCTGCATGTTGCTATGTCCCCCACCCTGATGATAATGGACTAAACCTCTGAAACTGTAAGCAAGACTCCTATTAAATGCTTTCTCTTACAATAATTGTCCTGATCATGGGAGTTTCTTCACAGCAATAGAACAATGACAGTGACTAAGACAGCCATCTACTGCATTTGGGTTTAGTTTTCTTCCAATTTTTGTGTTGCATAATTAAGTCATTTGCTTATGTTCTTTCTGATTTTTAAAATGTAGGTACTTATGACTTCAAACTTCCCCTTAGAATTGCAGCTTTCATGTATTTTTTTAAAAACTTTGTCATGTTTTAAATGATGTATCTATCTTCCATTTTTATGAGTGAATATATGGTTCTGTTAGCTTACATGCCCCCACATATATGTAGCATTCTGTGGAACAGAATAGGGTTCCTTGGAACTGGAGTTACAGATAGTTGTGAGCTGCCATACAGGTTCAGAGAGTGTTTTGGTTTTTTTTTATTATTGATTATTTAATTTAAATTAAAACAATCTTATTTTACATACCAATCCTAGTTCCCTCTCTCTCCTGTCCTCCCACTCCCCCCCACCACCATCTTCCCATCCCACCCTCATCCACTCCTCAGAGAGGATGAGGCCTCCCATGGGGAATCATCAAAGTCTGTCACATCATTTGAGGTAGGGCTGAAGTCTTCCCCCCTGGTATCTAGGCTGATAGAGTATCCCTCCATAGGGAATAGGCTCCAAAAGTCAGTTCATGCACTAGGGGTAAATACTGGTTCCACTACCTGCAGCCCCATAGACTGCCTAAGCCCAGAAACTGAAACCCACATTCAGGGGGTCTGGTTCTGTATTATGCAGGTTCCCCAGCTGTCAGACTAGTTTAATGGAATCTTTGCATTTTTGATAATGTTTATTATTGTTCATTTAAATTTTGTTTAACATTCATCTAGATTATTCTCATTAAGGAACATTTCTACAGGACTAGTGGGTTTGATGGAAAGATGTGCTATCTTGCGCATTCATATTGTTTGTGTTTTTGTGATGTGACCTGGACATGTGGATATCATTCTTTGGTTGTGTTTCTGTGAGAATCTGACCTGCCTTAGATTGTAGCAGTATAGGAGTTGAATGACAAGAGCTAGGTCAGGTAAATTTGGGCATGAGCTGTTTAAATGGTCCAGGCAAAGATCTCTCCCAAACTGAGAGCTAAGTCTATAGTTATAAAGATATAAGAGGATGGGGGGGGGAGGAAAGTTGGGAGAGGAGAGAAATAGTTCACTAGGCAAAGGTTGCTTGTAAACAAAACAGCTTCAAGATTCAAGAGTCTGGAGCTAAGTCCCTGGGTGTGAAGATGGCATCAGTTAGAAGAAAGAATGGGAGAAGGAAGAAGAGGCTCTGGAGCTTCCTGGGCCTGGAACTAGGGCTATGAGTGTATAGATGACAGCAGGCAGAGGAAATAATGGACAGGGAAGAAGGGACATACATTGCAAAGGCAACTGCAAACTGGCTATCATATATTTGCCATATTATCTCATAATTTTGAAAGTTTGCTGTTTGTCATTATGTACTTTATAATAAAGATTGTTGTTAATATATAATATTAATATATAGAAGTTGGTATCATGAAGTGAATCTGACAATGCTGCTATTTGGAAGCATATGGAAGTCTTTAGAACTTTGGACTAGAAAAGTGGTTGAACACTCTGAGAAGAGCTTAATTATTGCAATGTAGATATCTGATATGCAGATTGTCTTAGACAATCTCTATGAAAGGACCATTCAACCCCAAAGGGGTCATGACCCACAAATTGATAACCATTGCACTAGATTGTACATGTTCTCAACCAGTGGGTGGCTGTATGGAAGGATGTCAATTGACCCTTTCACAGGGGTCTCATATCAGACATCTTGCATATCATATATTTACATTACAAGTTGTTAGAGTAGCAAAATTACAGTTACAAAGTAGCAACAAAATAATTTTATGACTGGGGGTCACCACAGCATGAACTGTATTAAAGGGTTGAGGCATTAGAAAGGTTGAGAACCCCAACTAATACACAGGGGATTACAAGAAAGAGAGTACCTTGAGTCTGGAAAGAAACTTTCAATTTTGTACTTTTAAGTGTTGTTGAGACTGAAAGATTATGAGGATTTTTAAAGTTGGAGTACATACATTTTATATCACAATATAGCACAAGTCTATAAGGTAGGGGTAGAATATGATGGTTGAATGAGAATGGCCCCATAGGCTCACATGTTTGAATATTGGGTCACCAGTTGGTAGAACTCTGGGAAATCTTAGGAGGTGTGTCACTGGGGTGGGATTTGAAGTTTCAGAAAACAGATACCATTACCAGTGTGCTCTCTGCTTTCTGTGTACTGGGACATGGGCTTTTAGCTACTGCTCCAGCACCATGCCTTCTTACCTGCTGCCATAGTTCTCACAATGATGGACTCCTATCTCTCTGGAACTGTAATCCACAGATAAACCCTTCCTTCTATAAGTTACTTTGGTCATGGTGTTTCATCACAGCATTTAAAAAGTAACTAGTACAGAGAAGAAAAAAAATGTCAGCAATCCAGCATAAAGGTGCAATTAGACATTTTTTAATTATAGAGACAGGAAGGAAAGGGAGGTGTCAATACAGAAGGAGATTAGTGTAGAAGGGACAAATACATGAAGGTTGTTTGATAAAGCTTCAAGGAATCTTTATATTTGTCTGAAATTATAAACATTTATAAAATATATGCATATGCATGCATATATAGAGTGGGGGAGTGGTCTGGCAATTGTTTCCCACAAGACCCACAAAAGCCATAAATTAATGAAATTCCAATACCAGGCATGAGAAACCTCCTTTTGAGTAGTCTATATTACTCTCAAAAAACATAAACAGGTTCTATTTCATTGTTTGCCTTTCATAGAGCAAAGATACACTCCCATTTCTGAAAACACCCTAGGACCTTAGGACACAAGACATGGAAAATTCTTACTAGATACAACCTGATAACTTTTTTCCTGTGGTCTAAGTTCCATAGTATCAGAAATTACAATGCAAATGAAAAGAAGCAACCAATAGTCTTAGCCATCTGTCATGCCTACAAACCATAACAGTGACCAGCATGACAAGATATCCCTAAGGATACAATACTGGCACTCATATGTTACAGTAACCAAGATCTATCTAATTGTATTAAAGGACCACTCAATACAAGGGAAATCATGTGAGGTATTAGAGCCTAACCAACTAGCAAGGGCTAATGAAGTCATGAATTTTAGAAGAGAGCCTATCACTGCCACTTACTAGGCCAGCATGAATTCTTACTGCATTCTAAAACTTGCACCCATGAGTAAATGCATTCAGACACCTCATCAAAAAGGTTTCTCTTGATTTGCTAATCAAGACTATAACAGAAAAACACAATTGGGAACAATGCAGAGATCACTGGATCATGGGGATCTCTACCTAATAGATAAATCTGCAACATAACTCCTGCACCTAAGAATCAGGTAACATCACAGAATAGAGAGTAGAAAGATTGTAAAAGCTAGAGTACCAAGAAGTCTTCTGTGAGACTGTGTCTTCTAGAAATGGCAGACTAAAGGTAACCTGAACAATGGCACTATTAATAGACATGCTAAAGGTAAAGGGGGGAATCTCATGTACTCTCACCCCTAGACAAAGAACTACAGACAACTAATGACTGCTGAAAGAGAAAGAATTAGCTACTCCTAGGGATAAGCCCCTAACTGGCTTTCCACTACAAAGTGGTTGGCTGTCATAGAGTTATCATTGTTCTGATGAAACACTATAACCAAAAGTAACTTGAGAAAGAAATGGTTTATTTGACTTATGCATCCACATCACTGTTGATAATGAAAGGAACAGGAACTCAGGACAGCAACCTGGAGGCAGGAGCTGATGCAGAGGCCATGGAGGAAGGAGTACTGCTTACTGGTTTGCTCTCCATGGCTTGCCATAGAACCCAGGCCCAGTGGCTCAGGAGGTGGCCCCACCCACCATGAGTTGGGCTCTCCACCATCAATCAGTGATTAAGAAAATGCCCTACAGGCTAGCCTACACCCTGATCTTATGAAGGCATTTTCTCATTTGAGGCTCCCTAGTCTACAATGACCCTAGTTTGTGTCATTTTGCCATATAACGCATCACTATTAAGACACAACCTTTCCTTTCATCCCCAAGATCACACATTAATAAAGACATTACATTTAAACATTTTTCAAACCTAAAAAAATTCCACAGCCTTACAAATTCAAACATTTTAAAACTAGTCTCTTTAAAAATATGCATGGCTGGTGGGAGTGATAACTTCTACAGCCACTTTGGAAATCAATGTGGCAGTTTCTCAGAAAATTGGGACTACCTCAAGACCCAGCTATATCACACCTGGCCAAATACCCAAAGGGCACTTCATCCTATCACAAGGACACATATTTAGCTATGCTCATAGCAGCAGGGTAGATCTTGGGTAGAGAGAAGGTGGGAGGGAGAAACTTGGGGTGAGGGGAAACTATGGATGGGATATAATAAATAAGAGAAGAATAAAAACATAAATAAAAATAAATATACAGTCATTTGTAAAATTCAGTCTTTGCAAAACTTCAGATCTCTCTCTCGCTTTCTCTCTCCTCTCCTCTCTCTTTCTCTCTCTCTCTAATTTAAAACCTCAAAACTGTGGGCTTCTGTAAAATTATTTAATAAAAAATTAAATACTTTCTTACTTCAAGAGAAAAGACCACAGCATAGTCACAATCTGAACAAAGTAAAACCAAATTCCAACAGTGTAAATAACTCAGTGTCCAATATTACCATTTTATGGAATCCTCCAGGGGAGCTTGGGTCACTTTTCCAGTTCTGCCCTCTGAAGCACACATAACTTGTCTTCTAAACTCAGACAGGTTCTACTCCACTGCTGCTGCTGCTGTTCTTGGTGATTGCTCCAAAATGCTGGGGTCTGTTTCTGCAACTGGGCTGCACTTTCACAGATGGCTTCTCCTGGGCTTTCTTCTTGCTGTCAATCCTCAGTTGCTCTCTATGACCCTTCATGCCCTCAAAACCAGCACCACCTGGGAGACTCTCACATATGACAAAGTTCAGCTGCCAGCTTCCTGCAGGAGGTACAACCTTATCCACCTCTAGACCACAGCTTCTGTGTGCTGACTCTTGGAAGATATCCCAGAAGATTTCACTTCATTGATGCTAGCCTTTATCTTAATCACCACTGATATCTTATCTCCAGTTAACCAGCATCAATTGTGCCATAAAGCAAAGGTTTTACTTTAGTGACTCTAGTCTCTTGTTCATTGTAGCAGACTCTTCAGACCCAGCTAACCAGAACCACAGATTCTGCATTCAAAACAGCAAACATCCCTGACAGAGACTTTAAGTGACTCTCAAGCTTCCCTCAAAACCTTCCCAAGCCAAGCCTCCAATATCTACATTACTTCCAACAGTCTTAACTTCCAGGCTTCCACAGAAAAACTCACCAAGCTTTAAACACTCAATGTCTTTTCTAGCTCAGGTTTCCAATGTCCACAATCCTCCTCCAAACAAGGTCAGGTCTGTCACAGCAATACCCCACTCCTGGTACCTATTTCTGTCTTAGTTAGTGCTATCATTGCTGTAATGAAACAGCATGACCAAAATCAACTTGTGGAGGAACGAATTTGTTTGCTTGTGCTTCCACATTACTGCTCACCAGGACAGGAACTCATATGGCAAGAACCTGAAAACAAGAGCTGATGCAGAGAGCATGGGGGAGTTCTGCTTACTGACTTGCTTCCCATGGCTTGCTTAGTCTTCTTTCTTATATAACCCAGGACCCACAATGGGCTGGGCCCTGCCGCATCATACACACAACACACACTTGTGAGGTTACATTATATACTTATAAATAATAATAATAATAATAATAATAATAATAATAATAATAATAGAAGCCAACAATTTGAGAGAGGGTAAAGCAGAGGGGAAGTGGAAGAAGCTGGAAGGAAGAAAGAAGAAAGTTATATATTTATACTTAAATTTAAAATATATCTTTAAATGTGCAAACCTATACCCTTGTAACAAGAAGAACATTAAAAATCTTGATCAAAATGAGAAAAGGACTTAAGCAAGCTACACACAGAAATATATATCTTTACATACTAAACAAGTAAGAATTGTATACACTGCTATTAAAGCACTACAAGCAAATTAAATTCAGAGTACCTTTGTATGAGTTATTTTATATTACATCAGAGTATAAAATGATGTGATAAAGGATAATATCTTTCATTGTGGGAGAGGTTGGAATGAAAGTAGTATTCTTGCATAAATTTTAATTTAATTACTTGTATCTGGGTATGGTGTACATGTCACAGCATACATGTGGTCATCAGGCTTGTGCAGCAAGTGACTTTGTCTTCTGAGCCCATCTCCCCAACCCTGTAAATAAACTTGGAAAAAATAAATCTTTCAGACAAGTGTTTTATTAAGACAAAAAGATCTAAAATTAGAGCCATTTAATTTGCTAATTTATTTTCTGTAAATCATGTTGAAGAAACAACCAAAAACTCAAAGGATACAACTACATGCATAACCCAAATAATTAGTAAAGTGTGTGTGTGTGTGTGTGTGTGCGTGCGTGTGTGTGTGTGTAGATGTGTGCAAATGCATGTGGAAGCCAGTGATCAACATTGAATGTCTTCCCTGATCACTCTCAGCACATTTTAAAAGACAGGGTATCCTGGTTACTACTACTGTGATGAAACACCATGACTAAAGCAACTTCAGCTCACACTTTCAGGTAACAGTTCATCACTAAGGGAAGTCAGGGCAAGAACTCAAACAGAATACGAACCTGGAGGTAGGAGCTGATGCAAGGTCATGGAGGAGTGCTGCTTACTGGCTTGCTCAACCTGATTTCTCATTCAACCCAGGACTGTTGTGGGATAATCTTTTGTACACTATGAAAATGTGGCTCTGCCAAGGCACTGTCTGATTGGTTTAATAAAGAGCTGAATGCCTAATAGCTATTGGGGAAAATATAGGTGGGACTTCTAGGAAGAGATAGGTACTCTGGGAAGAAGAGAGGAAGGATTTGCCAGCCAGACACAAAGGAAGTGGGATGCAGAGGTAATAAGTACTGAGCAGAGGTAATAAACCACATGGCAAAACATAGATTAATATAAATTGGTTAATTTAAATTATAAGAGCTAGTTGGGAACAAGCCTAAGCTAAGGCCAGGCTTTCATAATTAATAAGAAGTGTCTGTGTCATTATTTGGGAGCTGGCGATCCAAATGAAGTCCTGCTACACAGGACCACCAGCCCACCACCCACAATGGGTTGGACCCTCCCCCACCAATCACTAATTAAGAAAATTCCTTACAGCCTGATCTTATGGAGGCATTTTCTCAATTGGGGTTCCCTCCTTTCGAGCTGACATAAAAATAGCCAGCACACAGGGTCTCTCACTGAACTTAAAACTCCCCAGTTGGGTTACATTGGGATGGCCAGCAGATGCAATGATCCTCCTGTCTCTTTCTTCCCATCACCTATTACAGGGATATAATTCTGCCCCTGACGTTTCCATGGGTGCCAGAAACCTATACTATAATTGTAATGTTTGCATAGCAAGCACTTTGCTGATTGAGCTATTTCCCCAGCCCACAGGACACATTTTAAAGGACTGCATCACTGCAATGTCCACTGTAATGTGGTGATACATTAGTTATGCTTGCCTGAGGATTCAGAAAAGCAAAGCCAGCCTCAAGCAATAGAGATCAGGCAATGATGATATGCACCTTTAATCCCAGCAGCCAGAAGCTAGGAGGTGGTGGTATACACCTTTAATCCTAGGACTCAGGACTCGGGGTTAAGAGGTAGACAGATCTCTGTGAGTTCAAGGCCACTCAGATCCATACAAGATTGATCCAGTCCTACAGAGAAACAGCTCACACAAAGATGATCTCAGAACCTGGGATTGAATGCCTTTAATCCCAGCACTAGAGGGGTATGTTAGGAAAAATAGGAGCAGGGTCTTCAGTAGTCAGTAATAAGGCATTCATTCTCCAGCCAGCCACATTGAGCCTAGGAGGACATTCAGTCTCAGGATTCTACAGCCGTGCTGAAAAAAGGAAACAGGATCAGTCCATTCAGCCTGAGGTAGTTGTAAGAACTAGTGGCCCACTACTTTGCTTTTCTAATCATCAGCTTAAAGTTAGAATCCCAACATCAGTCTCTGGGTCGTTTATTTATTGTGCTACACTGTGACTCATCATAATTAGAACTAACTAAAGGAAGCCAATGTTCCAAAAAGTGGAAAAATATTAAATTGTGTTGAATTTCTTCCAGACTAACCAAGAGAGTAAAAATCTGAAACATAAATCTTGCCTTTTGCATTAATTGCACAGTACTTTCTAAAAAGGTAACTTGCAACAGGAACATATTCTTTCACAATCCTGGAGGCCAGAAGTACAAGGTTATGGTTTGGTAGACCCTGCTCCCCGGAAAAAGCTAGAGGAGAATCCATTCTGTGCCCCTCCCAGCACCCGGTACCTACAGCAGTTCCTTTGAGAGTACATCACTCTAATCCCTGCCTCCATGATCACCTTGCCTTCTTTTCTTTATATCTCTTCTATAAAGGTACTTGTGGGGCATTTAGGGCCACCCAAATAACCAGGATAGTCTTCTAACCTCAAAATTCTTCATTTAATCAAACTTAAAAGACTGTTTTTACAAATAAGACAACCTTCACTTACTCCTGTAATACAACATGGATATCTTGGGAATGGATTGCACATTTTTCTACCTACCTCAACAACTGTATCATTCTCAGTATAGGAAGACAGAAAACAGACAGGAGCATGGACAAATGAGTTATCAGAGAAATCAAAATAAATGACCAAACCAAAATAACTTTTGTGCATTGCAACAAACAACTGTGACCTGTTCACAAAAAATGGATAACCAAGCTGCCTTCCGCACCAGGTGTGAATAGGAAGATGAAGATGAAGTCATTGAAGCATATGCTTAAAGACAAGTTAGCTATTCCTAAACCAAGTTCTCACTCCTACTCTGTATGGTTTAAATAGCTACCACTCCATCATCCCTTAATATCTAAAGAAACTAACCAAAAGTCTCCAGACATAAGAAACCAAGCAGAAAGGAAGAAAGGCAACTTCCTGCTGATACTGGAGAGGGTAATAAAATCTTCATCCTGGAGACTAGAGCATTTCCACTGCCAGCTCCAGAGCACTGTCTTCCAGGAAAGGGGAGCATTTTTTTCTGAACACCATATAAGTTTCTTCAACAAGCTCTATGCTCATCAGCTGTTCACAACAGCCATCCCCACAAATGCACACAGAGCTTCCACGGAGGCTTTTAGTCTCTGTTCTTAACTACAAATAGACAAGTATTGCCAGAAATTTGAGAAAAGTTTCCAATATAAGTACCAAATAAATACCTAGTACAGGTGTGCAGCACGTGGGAAACTGAGCAACATCAAAAGCAAAAAAAAAAAAAAAAAAAAAAAAAAAATGTCGAAGATGTGAGAAACACAACTGGAGAATTGGAAAACATGGTACCCAAAGAAGCAAGAAGTCTAACAATGGCAATAACAACATAAAGGAACTAATGTTAAGAACTCATTTACCCAGTGGAAAGGCTACCATAAATTCCCATCCCTGATAATGAGATTGATGACTAACTTATCCACCATCATAGAGCCCGCATCTAGTAGCTGATGGAAACAGAAGCAGACACCCACAGCTAAACACTGAGATGAACTGAAATCCAGATACACAGAAGGAGGACAAGACCAGGCTACAGAAACATACAGAGACAGCTGACCAGAACAAGGAGGAGGTAATGGGCCCCTAGACTGATAGCTGGGAATCCAGCATTGAACCTACTCAGACCCCCCTGAACATGGGTCTCAGTTAGAAGGCCTGAACAGTTTAAGGGACCTCTGACAGTGGAACCAGGATGTATCCCTGGTGCACAAAAGGACTTCGGGAACACATTCACCATGGAGAGATACTCCCTTAACCTAGAGACAGGAGGGAGGGCCTAGTCCCTACTCCAAATGACTTGACACATTTTGTTGACCCCTTCTGAAAGGCATCATCTTCTCTGTGGAGTGGGAGGGGAATAGGATGGGAGGGTGGTTGGGGGCATGGGAGGGAGGGAGAAAGAGAGGGAGAGGGAACTGGGATCAATATGTAAAATAAGAAATAAAATAAAATAAAAATAAAAAAAGAACTCATTCACCAACTTATAGCTCCAGATAAATAGGAGAGAAATGAAAGGACTTAACTTTAATGAAAATATAGTATTATTTGAGAATTTCTTTCTAGATCCTCCTCCATGTCACTCTTCCAACTTCATGTCCTCTTCTAATATGGTTTTTAAGTTTATGGAAAACTGGGCAGAAACTAGAGTGTCATTGCTCTTGTTCCTATGTTTCTTCCCATCCCAATCCCCACCAAAATCTCTTATTATTACTTTATATGTTATAATCCATGAGTGAATGGAGAGTTCTGACATCAACATTAAAGATGTGCTTATCTGTGAATTTAGGCAATTCTTTAATGATAGCATATCATTTGGCAAATATATAGATATAGATAGATGTATGTTTATATATATATCACAATATTGATTGGAATAGTTTCACTGTCAATATTTTTCTTCACCCTTCTCATTAAATTCCTCATAACTACCAATCTTTTGACTGTCTACACAATTTTACCTTTTCCAGACTATCATGTAGTGAAAATAATACAGTCTTCCATAATGTCTTTTTCACTCCAAATATGCATGTCTAACCTCATCTTTTCACCTCTATATTTTGCTAATATATTCTATCATGTGGGTATCCCATGCTATGTTCACCTATCCACCTATTAGAAGACAGTTGCTTCCAAGTGTGGGCAATTATAAATCAAGTTGCTGTAAATATTCATATGAAGGTTTTGTACAAACTTCAACTTTGAACTTATTTGGATGTTGGGTTATGTACTAAGACTACCTTTAATTTTATAAGAAACTACACATTCATCTTCTAAGGTGACTGCATTTGACAATCCCACTAGCAATGAATGAACATTCCTGTTCCATTTCCTTGCTGGTATTTGGCAATGTCTGTGATTGGGACTTTAAAAGATAATGTATGTGTACAGTGAATTGTTATTCCTTATGACATATGATGCTGAATGTCATGCACCTACCTGGTATCTGTACATCTTCTGTCATAAGCTGTCTTTGGTTCTGACAGTTAGCCTATTTTTAAATTGGGTTATTTGCTTTCTTATGCTTGAAGTTCCTATTTTAGATAATATATTTTATCAGGTATGATTTTTGTAAACATTTCCTCTCAAAATGTGTCTTATCTCATTCTTTTAAAAACAAAAACCTAGCTGGGTGTTGGTAGCACACGCCTTTAATCTCAGCACTCAGGAGGCAGAGGCAGGCAGATCTTTGTGAGTTCGAGGCCAGCCTGGTCTACAGCACAAGTTCCAGGACAGGCTCCAAAGAAACACAAAGAAATCCTGTCTTGAAAACAAAGCAAAACAAAAAACCTTTTAAAATAGATACATATGAAACATGTACACATAAACAGGGTCCTGTGCCATGTTCAATACATGCATGCATCCATTGAATAACATTTAAACATATTTCTCTTCTCAAGCACTATCACTTCTTTGTGGCAAAGTTTTCTAAATCTTTACTTCTGTCTCTTAACTATGCCATACATAACTGCTATCTGCATTCACCATACTCCAACAGTAAAGACATTTTGGGGAGGCAGCATTCAGGAATGTGTCTCCCTCGATCGAACTTTTTCTTAGGAAGCTCCTTGAAGATGCTAGTGCAGATGCTAAACTAAGAAGAGAACACAAACCTAGGAAAAAGGCCCACTGTAAGAAATACACAAGAGTAATTCCAGGGTTGAGAGTAAAGACATGTCCCAGGACATCAGCCACTATGAGTTAGCCTGGGAGAACGTCACGCTCTGTAAATGAAGGGCAAAACCTAGGGCACAGAAAAGAAAAGATACTTTCCTTTTATTGATATTTTTATGTTTCATAATGTGCATTCTACTTTATTTATAGAAAAGAAACATAAACAAATAAATGACACAAATATTGCAGATGCAATCATTTCTGTATTTGTAGGAGACTGCTTTATGACTCCTTTCCAAAGACATCCAAGTCCCTTACATAAAATCCTACTTAATTTGCACATAATCAATATACAAGACCCCCAAATAATCTCTGAATTATATATTAAACTTGATTTAATTTATAAATACCATAAAAATTATTGCTATAATATAATGTTTAGAGAATAATGACAAGAAAGGGGTTTGACCACAACAGACTCAATTTTAAAAAAATGTTTTGGGGCTCATAGTTGATCATATCTGCAGGTGCAAAATCAATGGATATGGAAAGCTGGATGCATTATAATGTGCCCAAAAGAAAATTGACAATAGTCCATCACTAAGAAAAAAATCTAGAGACATTTGTCTTAGCAATGAAATGGAGGTTAGAGGGTTCAGAAAGAATTCTACAGAATAAAATAATAGAAATGACAAATTATATGACAGATTTGACCATGTGAAACTTATATAAAAAGCCATTTTTATTTTTGTTTTTTGTTTGTTTGTTTTTTTCAAGACAGAGTTCCTCTGTATTGCTTTGGAGGCTGTCCTGGAACTCGCTCTGTAGACCAGGCTGGCCTCGAACTCACAGAGATCTGCCTGACTCTTGCCTCAGGGGTGTTGGGATTAAAGGCATGAGCCACCAAAACCCAGCATAAAAAGCCATTGTTAAAGCTTTTCAAATGGAGAAGACTTATGATATGTCAAAAAAAAGTGAAAATAACCCACATTAACATCTAAAAATCAAAAAGTATACAGAAGGAAGAACACGTAGCCACACTGTGAAACTAAGGCTCATATTGTACAATATCCATATAATAATGACAATGAAAATAACAAATCAGTATTTAACTAAAAAAATCAAGTATACTTATGGGACCAACAAGATGGTTCAACAGGTAAAGGAAGAAGTAATAAACTGTTATTTGCAGCTCTTACCCTGTCAGCCTCTGCTTCTCACACCTCAGCTCTACCCAACTAACCTCTGAGTTCCCAAGATCTCTCTTGAATGTGCCAGGAACACCCAGGATCTCTCTAGAACCTGACCAGGAACATCCAGGGTCTCTCTAGAACCTGACCAGGAACATCCAGGGTCTCTCTAGAACCTGACCAGGAACACCCACGCTCTCTCTAGAATCTGACCAAGAACACCCAGGGTCTCTTTAGAATCTGACCAGGAACACCCAGGATCTCTCTGGAATCTGACCAGGAACAATGCTATCTGATATAAATGTGGCTGCTATTTTTCCTGGCTAATAATCCCTTCTGGACTCTCTCATCCCTTTCCAGACCCCAGCAAAAGCCTGAAGATTATGGGGATGGATATGCTGGCCTGTGGGGCTCTGGAGCTGTCCTTCAAACCTCCCTTTGCCTTGTCCCAATCCCAAGTTACAGTAGGGTTAGACAGTATGGAAGCAATTCTGCCATGGTCCTAGAGCCTTAGAGATAGGAGGGAACAGAGAATTCTCTCAGGGCTCTACTAAAATTCTCTCTCCCTCCCCCTCCCTACAGTAGGGAACTGGACCAATGGAAGGAAAACATGCCATATAACAGCTGTTTGCCTTGACTCTCTCAGTCCTTGGAACATCAAAGTTGAGCCAGACTTGCCTCCCAGCCTGACTCCCTCAGGTTTAGTTACAAGTCCTTCCTTAGGGACTCTTTGATCTAAAGAATTTGGCTGGCTCCCCACAGATGTGTGGAAATGCACAGTCAAGTCCAAATTCCTGAAGAGAACATACAAAGGTGATGTTTACCTTCATCTTACTTGGGATCCTATAGTAGTTAAGAGTGGAACAAATTACTCAAAGTTCCCCATCTAAACAACAGCAGTCTGGCTCCAGAGTAGGTGTTCCCATCTAAGCCCTGGTTAAGTTTCCAGTTCTCCGTGGAAGTATCCACCTCTTCATGCAGGTGTCAACTTGACAAAGAAAACTTTTAACCAGCCTCCTCTTTCCTACTCCCAACAGCACTTTAAAGAGTGATACATAGTGTGCTCTTGTATGGGTGAGAAACTTTAGCTTCTCCCTGGAAACACAAGACCTCACTTAGTGATCACTTGCTCCAGTGTTCATGGACCAAGACCTCACTTAGTGATCACTTGCTCCAGTGTTCATGGACCGCGGTACATTGGAGAAAACTTCAGCCTGTGTCCACAGAGGGACTCACTGGCACTGGCATACTGGGGACTTGCTGGGCATGTATCTGAGCTGTAGGATGATGAACTAGGGAACAGGACCTATGTGGAAGCTCTCCCCAGAAGGCCCTACAGTATGAATGTTTAGGCTGAACCCTGTAAAATGGAGAATTTACTAAGACATATGATTCACATGACAGCTTCACCTATGTCTTTCAACATACAAAATCAACCTAACTAGAACAGCAATAAACCCTGGAGAAGTGTTCCCATGAAAATCTTGTAACCTCCTTTCTTAGATACTTTGTTGTAATGTGCCTATAGCTATTAAATGTAGACTACTAACTCTCTGATGTCTCAATGCCCAGACAATAGGGTAAAATCTGATTCCAATAACTTTGTTCCACCAAGAATCCCTCTGGCCAACTGATAAATAGCCACTAGGAAGAAAAAAAAAAGCAGCTTTGACTCAGTTGATTTATCTCTCAGTTATGACACAGAAAAACTCCAGAGCCTGATAACAGTGATTTCTATGCAACCCTTGCATTCTCTCTTCTGTCCCTGGATACCCTTTAGCAGGTTATACATTAATGTTTTGGGTACCATACTCACCTTCAGAAGAAACATCCACATGGAGGTTAATCCAATGATGTAAATGTTCTTAAAGCAGCAGCTTTCTTTCCTGGCCAGAGCCTCTGGAATTGAAAGTGGAAGAGGTAGCAGATAATGTAATCTATCCACACTTTATCTGGAAACAGCATCATTTCTCCAGCTCTCTGGAGAATGAAACTAGAAAAAGACCCAAGATGCCTGTCAGAGCCAACAGTGCCTGTCATATTTCATACACTGGATGAAATTTAAGACTGTAGGCTCCATTAGCAGCAGGTTTCATTTTCACCCCAGGAAGGAGGCTCAGCATAACCACATCTTACTTGTTCTTTCCTACGTTTTTAATATAAATGGCCTTAAAATTCCCACTTCCATTCCCCTCATCACTGCCCCGGGCACCTAGAAGCTATATTATCAGATATTACTGCCAGATAATGTGGTATTGTGAGGCTACCTATATATACGGTGTGAGGATTTTGGTTTTAAGCTACAGCCTGATAAAAGGAAGAAGTTTGCTCTCTAGTGGCTGACTTACAAAAGGCTCTGAGACCCACACAGTGAGCTGTGTTAGAAATACAAGGAAATTTAATGATAATAATAACAATAATAGTAAAGCTACAGCCTGATAAAGGAAGAGGTTTGCTCTGTGGTGGCTGACTTACAAAAGGCTCTAAGACCCACACAGTGAGCTGTGTTAGAAATACGAGGAAATTTAGCAGTTTTATCTGTGTTATAAGGTTTGAGTGATTCTTTTGATTTTATTAGCTTTTACATTTTTCCCTACACTGAAACACTATGTTATACAAAATGTTTTGTGCATGTTTATCCTCATTAAAATATTGCTTATCATTAAGTTATTTCAGTTCTCAAATCTAAAAGTAGCAATTAGGTTTCTACTGTCTTATTAGTGTGTTGTACCTTTCAAAAGCTCTATGGACCGGTTTAATACCATATAATTAAAGTTTATTATAGACATATTGCCCAATAATATAACATCATTAGCTCTTTTTAAACCATGTTTAGATCTTTTTCAAAAAGAGTATTTAGCATAATTAATGACACTAATATCATTTCATTACTCCTCTTTCTTTAACAGCTCAGTTTATAATATTTTGCAATAATATGAATTACAAAATAGGAAAAGATACTTCTGTATGCCTCACTGTGAAACCACCCACCTCCCTTTGTGTTTTGCTTTCCTATTTATTCTCAGTGTTCTGCCTCTTTCTCCCCAAGTCCATACTACTTTCCATAGCTTTCTTCAGTGGTATATATCAGATTGTGGGCAACTGAACACTGTTCCTGAAGTTCCTGTCTTTGAGACTTACTAAAAAAGAGAGGGTGCCAGTTGCAGAAAGGGAGGAGTGATGAGCAAAGGCATCAAGACCAGGCTGGAGAAGCCCACAGAAACTGCTGACTTGAACAAGGGGGAGCTCATGGACTCTAGTCTCATAGCTAGAAAACCAGCATAGGACTGACCCAGACCCCCTGAATGTGGGTGTTAGTTAGAGAGGACTGGGTAGTCTATGAGGCCTCTGGTAGTGGATCAGTATTTATCCTTAGTATATGAATGGACTTTGGGATTCCATTCCACATAGAGGGATACTCTCTTAGCCTAGACACATGGAGGAGGGTCTAGGCCCTTCTACAAATGATAAGACAGACTTTGAAGACTCTCCTGGGGAGCACAAAAGGGATGGGATGGGGGTTGGAGGGGCAGGGGAGGAAGAGAGGGTGCAGGATTGGGATTGATATGTAAAACAAGTTTGTTTCAAATTTAAATTGAAAAATTACCAGAAAAAAGAGCGGGTGCACAGGAATCTCTCACCTATACAGTAATAAATAGCTTAAAGAATTTCAGGTCCATAATTAACTGTTTTGGGTTTGGTTTTTGAGATACAGTCTATCTATATAGCTCTGGCAGTCCTGGAATTCACTATATAGACCAGGCTAGCCTCACACTCACAGAGATCCATCTGCCTCAGCTTTCCAAGTTCTGGGACTAAAGGTGTGTGTCACCACACCTGGTTTAATTATTTGTTTTAAATTACCTATGAGAGAGGAACCTGCAAACATAAAGATGTCTAAGCTTTTCAAGAGGTCCAACTACAGAGGAAACAAATACTGGGAAATGCAAAGATTGGGCATGGGCATCACCAGGATAAGGGCATTGTAAGAGGTTGTTAGCAAAGGGAATGATGTATACCTACTGTGTGTAGAGAAAATGCCACTATGATGTCAAGTGTGGAAACTATTGCACACCTACGGCCTAGAGAACTCAGGGTATAGACAAGAACAAGGCAGCTGAGATGCAACAAGTAGATATACTTCTACCTTATTTCAAAGGTAGAGCTAAATGGTGCTGGAACCAAGCTGGGAGTGGGCTTTAGTTAGGCATCAAGGCAGATGGCCAGTGATAACCAGTTAGAATTAGATGCAAGGAAAAAAAAGTCTGTTGGGAAGATGAGTGGCAGTGGAAATAGAGCTCTGTTCCAGTTGGTTGTGGTTCAACTTGTGAGTTCATTACTAATGAAATGTCAGATAATTTCTGTCACGTGGAGAATTCTGCATCACTAGGCCTCTTTCTGTCAGAAATCTGGAGCTTAGAGACAAGTCCAGATGTGTCATTTGTATTTAGAAGGGCTCAGGGTACAAAGGTTCATCCAGGGAGAGAATTTTCATGGAGAAATGAATAGGCCAGGAGCTGACATGGGGCACACAAGCATGTTAAATACAGAAGGTATTAGTACCATCCAGAGAGATTGAGAAGAATTGGCCAGCAGCCAGCAGAAAGACAGAAGGCCTACAAAGCAACACCGAAAATCAAGTGAGAGTCAGATGCAAAGGTGACCATTAAAGCTGACAAAATCAAGTATACATGTATCTTGGCCACAGGTAAAAGTTACAGGTGACCTTGAAGGGCTCTTTCAGTGCAGTGACAGCCACAGAAGCTGCCTTGTTCTTATAGGAATCCAGAACAAGCCTAAAATATTCAATCTCAGAGACAAGTGGAAAGACAGAAAAGAAAAAGTAATTCGGACAAAGATTTGTTGTTTTTGCTGATCATTTAAAGAGACTTCACTTTTACTCTACAATCATCTTCTCTGAATCTTTTTTGTAATCAAAAGGGATTCTTGCATGCAATATATTGACTAGTGTCCTAGTTCACAAACAAACCATCTTCACCAAACAGTAGATGATGAAATAATGGAAAACTGAAATAAAGGAGAAAATAAGAAGGGATAAGTTTGAATAAGAGAATTAAAAAAGATACAAGAAGGAAGAATTGGGGAGGAGGGTACCTGGAAGGAGGAGGAAGACTTTCCAAAAATCAGGAAGAAAAAGTGAAAAAACTGAGGAAAAAAAAAATATTTAAAACTAGGAAAGGAAAATAGTAAAAACTAGATGAGGAAAGAAGTACTAAAAACTAAGAAAAGGTGTTGAAGATGAGAAAAGAGCACATTAAGGATGGTTTTTCTCCTTGTACAGCCATTTTGGAGATCAGTATGGCAGTTCCTCAGGAAAATAGGAATCAGTCTACCACAGGATCCAGCAATTCCACTCTTAGACATATACCCAAAAGATTCACATCCATGCAACAAAGGCATCTGTTCAACTATGTTCATAGCAGCATTATTTGTAATAGCTAGAATCTGAATCCTGTCTTTATTGTAAATCTTTATCTTTTTTGGCCATGAGTCTTTTATCTGCTAAACAACATTGTTAAAAATTAAAGCCACAGCTGTATTAGCCATGGTTTATCCAAGATAGCGGGGCTACATTTAGCACCAGCATTGAGAGCTGTGCACACCACCTTGGTTTTTGCTGCATCCAGCAGCATGTTGTTTGCTTGGAGATGTGGTCATTGCCAGCTTTCATACACACCATTAAGTTGTTAGTGGGGCTTCTTAAAAGCCTGTTTTTTTGCCACTATGCTGACTTAAGAAACCTCCCTTAAAGGAGCTGCTCAAATCTCTGCTTATCTCTAGCAAAACCAAGAAAAAACGTTGCTACCAAAAAGCCTTGCTTGTCTCTATTCTTTTGTTTGTAAAATCCCTTTATAAGCTTTTGTCAAGTTTTAAGTGAAAGTTCTCAGCCCCACATTGGGACATTGGGTGCCATTTTGTTTCAAGCAGTTTTCCCACAAGCCTGATTACAGTGCCATATCAGCCCCAAATAACACACAGAGACTCTGTATTAGATATAAAGCTATTGGCCAGTAACTAGCCTTTCTTATTGGCTAGCTCTGTCTTAAATATTAACCCAATTCTATCAATCTAAGTATTTCCATTTGGTCTTATCAGAGAGAGGGTCTGGACCTTTTTCTCAAGTCCCTACATCTTGAATCTTCTTATTACATCTCCCAGAATCCTCCTTGTCTCCTAGTCCCACCCATCTTGCCTTCCTAATTGCCAACAGTGCTTAATTCATTAAACAATAAGAGAAACACATTTACAGAATGGCATCTCCCATCAACTTCCATCATATCCCTCAACTGAAGAATGAATAAAGAAAATGTGGTACTTTTACACAATGGAGTACTACTCAGCGGGGGAAAAAAAATCAATGGAACCTTGAAATTTGCAGGAAAATGGATGGAACTATAAGAAACTATCCTGACTGAAGTAACCCAGTCACAAAAAGACAAACATGGTATGTACGCATTCATATATGGATTTTAGACATAGAGCAAAGGATTACCAGCCTATAGTTCACACTGCCAGAGAAGCTAGGAAACAAGGAGGACCCTAAGAGAAACATAGTCCCCCGGAGGTGAAAGGGACAAGATCTCCTGAACATATTGGTAGCGGGGGGGGGGGCGCAGTAAATGGAGAGGGAGTGAGGAGGAAGAGGAGGGGAGAAGAAGAGTAGAGAGGAGAACATGAAGGAACAGGAAGATTGAATCAGGGGAGGAATAGAGGAGAGCAAGAAAATAGATACCATAATGGAGCCATTATAGGTTTAAAGAGAAATCTGGCACTAGGGAAATGTCCAGAGACCTATAAGGATGACCCCAAATAACAATCTGAGCAATAGTGAAGAGGCTCCCTTAAATGCCCTTCCCTGATAACGAGATAACTTTACATGCCAGTAGCTGATGTAAACAGAAGCAGATATCCACTGCTAAGCACTGGGAAAAGCTCCTGGAATCCAGTTGCAGAGAGGCAGAAGTAATGAGCAAAGAGGCCAAGACCAGGCTACAGAAACCCACAGAGACAGCTGACCTGAACAAGAGGAAGCTCATGGACCCCAGACTGATAGCTGGGAAACCAGCATATGACCAACCCAGACCCCCTGAATGTGGGTCTCAGTTAGGAGATCTGGGCAGTCTATGGGACCTCTGACTGTGGAACCAGGATGTTTCCTTGGTGCACAAAAGGATTTTGGGAGTACATTCCCCATGAAGGGACACTCCCTTAACCTAGAGACAGGAGGGAGAGCCTAGCCCTACCCTAAATGGTTTGACAGATTTTGATGATCCCTCCTGGAAGGCTTCACCATTCCTGGGGAATGGGATAGGGAGGCAGTATGGGAGGGTATGGGAAGATGGGAGGGAGAGGGAACTGGGATTGATATGTAAAATAATAAAAAACATTTTTTTAAAAAAAGAAATGTAAGGACACACACACAAAAGGATGGTTTTTCTCTCTAGGTGTAGCTCAAAATAATATTTGAATTATATGTCAATCTCAAAAAAAACCCAGAATCTCCAGAATATGTGTGGAATATGTTCTACTTCAGATTATTTATCCAGAATTAAGGAAAGGGAGTAATACATTATGCAGTCAGAAGGGATCTTGCTGAGAACAGGATTACAGAAGCTACTTATTTTCTGCAACTGTGAAAATATCACATAGCTATTTAAAAACATTTATGCCCATTCCTATACTAGTTAGTTTCAGCATAATCAGGTCATTCTTTTAAAAAAATATTCAACATAATTAAAAGATCTCTCCTTTCCCTTTCCTCTCCCAAAACCTTCCATATACCCCTCTCCACTCACCTTCAAATTCATGGCTTTTTTTTTTTCAGTTGTTACTACTTGTGTATATGTATATGTGTCCATGTATGTGTTTGCATATATTCCTGAATAAAACCTGCTTGGTCTACTCAATGTTACTTACGTGTGTGTTTTCACTGCTAAGCATTTGGCACTGGGCAACTAATAGGTATAATTTCCTTTGGGAAATGTTACCTCTCCTGCCCTTACAATCTCTCTTCTGCAATGTTCCCTGAACCTTAGGTGTGGGAGTGTTTTGTAGATTATATCCATTGAGACTGGGCACCAGAACTCTGTGGTTTGATTGGTTGTGGTTTGCTGTAGTGGTCTCCATCTATTGTAAAGAGATATTTCCTTGATGAGGGATGCAGACTACACCTTTCTGTGGGTATAAGGACCAATGTTTATAGATTGTAGTTAGGTTGTAGATTCTCTCCCAATAATATTGACTTCACCAGAGCCTGGTAATTAGCTAGGTTTCCAGTACCAGGAATGTTTTCCCTCTTGTTGAGATGGTCTTAAATAATTAAAGAGTTGTTGGTTACCACCAAGGTATGTGTGCCACTATTGTACTCATATGGTTATCATGCCAAGCTGGTCATGGATGTGGCTCAACAGCATCATAGCTGAATAGGATTGCTGGTTGTATCATTCCTTTGTAAGCTTACAATGAGCCTTCTGAGGCTAGTCCTCAGGAAGGGGTATTCAAGTCAGTTCCAGCTCATGGGTCTCTTCTGGGCCCTATGTCTGAAGCTCATGGTGCTTCATTAATAGTGACTTAACTACCACCACTAGGAGGCAACAAAAGGCAACAGCAATACGCTGTATGTATCTCTTGGATAGCCCTAGCTTCTCATGTTTAGTACTGGGGGTTTTGTTAGGTACTCTTTGATTCTTGGAGGGTGTATTTGTCAGCCCAGTTGAGAAAAGCTCATTAAAGCTATATATGTATATTTATAAATGGAACATTGCAGTTTTTTAGATAAAAATTTAATAGTATAACTCCATATGGTTTTTTCAGACATCTTTATTGTTATTTTGTCCACTCTCTTTCTTCTTCCCCTCTCCCTAAAGAGCTCCCTTTCCCATTTCTCCTGTTCAGTTGCTTATATTCTGCTATTCCACTTTACCCTCTGCCTACCTTCTGTATTTACTTCCCTCTCTCAACCTAAGGATTCCACCTTTTCCCTTTTCCCAAATCAGATTACTTATAGTCTGCTATCTCCCTATCTATTGTTCCTCAATGCCTCTGTCCTGGCAAGGGAACCATTTTACTTTTCTGCTTTCTGTAGTTACTACAAGCTGTGTATTCACAACTGAAGATTGGGAGCTAGGAGCCTTTAGTTAGAGGGAACATGGGACTTTTGTCTTTCTGGGTCTGGATTACCTCACTATGATCTTTTCTTCTTCCATCAATTTATCTACAAAGTTCATGATTTCATTTTTATTTTTCAATATTTATTTATTCATTCATTCATTTTTACATCCGGCCCAAGTTTCTACTCCCTCTTTTCCTCCTACTCCCTGACCTCTACTCTCCCTCTCTCTCCACCCCCAATCCACTCCTCCTCCACTCCATAGTCTCCATAGGATTGTAGCCATATCACAATGCAAAATGTATTCAGTCCAACGTCAAGGCTCTCTGATACTCTTTCATAGTCTCAACACTGTTTAATAGTTCAAAGTTCAATATGTCTTCTAAAACTCGAGGAAATCTCTTTATTGTAACTCCCTGTAAAATCAGAAAACAAACACTCCAATATACAGTGGCACAGAATATACAGTCATCTCAAAAGAGAGGAAAGAGTGCTATAGTGAGGAAATATTGATCCAAAGCAAGACTGAAGCCCAACAAGGCAATCATCTAATTCTGCCACTCTATATGTAATGTCAAAGGACTTAGATGGCTCTTCCAATCTCCCACTCTTCCAAAGTTTGCTAGCTGTGACATACTTCTCTCTCTTGGGCTGGTTCCATTTTCTGTATGCAACTCTCCTCAACAAACATACCATGGCTATGGTACTTCCAATATGTTGGGGTCTCCAAACATTCTACACTCCACTTTCAGTTTTAGGCAAGGGCTGCTCAGGTCCTCTATGCAGAAGTTCCCTGACACATCCCTGTCCCTGGCAGTTTTCCTAAACCCTGGGGTAAGATTCCACAATCTTTTTACATCTACGTCTTTAGGAATCTAAAGCCAGAAACAAATGGCCAATGCTGACAAGTACTATTTCCTGTTTGGGATGGAAACTGGCTCCTTGAATTTTTTGCATAAGTTTTGATTTGTTGATGCTTTTTAGATGGAAGAAAGTGTTGTTATTTTGTTCCAATGTTAGGATAAAGCTGAAAGGGGGTCCTGCATGGTAGACCATGGCAGATTCCATGGCAGATGAGGGTGACCGAGGTGGGGGACAAACATGCCAGGCAAACAGAGCTTTAGTGAAAAGTTTTTTTAGAAAGAGGAGGGAAGGGTAAGGGAAGAGAAAAGAGGTAAAGAGACACAGAGAGGACAGAAGAGAAGAGAGAGCAGAAAGAGAGGAGAATGGAAAGAACAGTGAGAGCAGAAAGAGAGTGTAAGTGGGTGGGGTCTGTCTTTTAAAGAGGTCCTTTACACCTGCATGCAGACTGGTATTCATGGAAACCTGGCCTGACCAGAGTACTGCCTGAGAATGAATTCTGCCAGGTGACAGAAATTCCTCGAACCTTTTCTTTTCACAGGTTGCAAGATTAACTGATTGGGGTCTCACCCTAAGAGCACCACTCTCTTCATTTAGCATCAGGTCTTTCCTTAAACTTCTCATCTTCTTGAGCTCAAAATTTAGCTCCAACATTACATTTCCTGATGCTTTTTTCCTCTTCAAACTTTATATTTTGTATTTCTTTTTGCTATGCTTGCTCTTTTCCATTAAGATCTACATTAAGAGTGATCGCTAATAATCACATTACAGAATCAATAATAGGCTGTCTTGAAATCTTCCCTGCTAGCAATATTAAGACTACAACCCTTCAATTTAGCCTCTGGCTGAATTTTTTTTTTTTGAAATGGCATAAAACAGCCACATTCTTTGTCAAGAATGGTCTCTAACCCATTCACTGATATAGAGAAAGTAGAAAATGGAAAGACATTCCATGCTCATAGATTGGTAGAAATAATACTAAGAAAATGATCATCTTGTCAAAATTTAGTTACAGATTCAAAGCAATCTTAATTAAAACCCCCATTTGATTCTTTGCAGAAAGAGAAAAAACATTTTCCTAAAATTCATATGGACCCACAAAAGACCCCAAATGGCCAAAGAAATCCTGAACAAAAAGGACAATGCTGGAGGCGTTACAATTCCAGATCTTAAGACATATTACAAGACATAGTAATAAAAACAATATGGTACCAGCACAAAAACAAACATATAGACCAATGGAACAAAACTGAATACCCAAACATGAGCACATACAAAAAAGACAGAAAGGAAAACACCTTCAACATATGGTCGTGGTAAAACTGGATGACCAAATGCAGAAGAATGAAATTATGAGAGCTATATCTGTCACCTTGTTTTAAAAAAAAGTAAATTATCAAATAGATCAAAGACCTATAAATGAGACACTGAAACTGCTAGATGAAAACATAAGCAGCACCCTATATGACATAGGTATAGAGAAGGATTTCCTGAATAGGACTCTGTTTGTCCATTAAGGCCAAACTTGAAAAGTAGGATTTAATGAAATGAAAAGGCTTCTGTACATCTAAAGTAACAATAAATTAGGACAAGTGGAAGTCCACAGAATGGGAGAGACTATTTGCCCACTATATATTTGACAAAGGATTGAGATCAAGAATATATAAAGAATTCAAAAAGCAAAGAATAAAATAGATGAACAAATGACCCATTGAAAAATGGGTCTGGAGCCTGAATTCTTCAAAAGAAGAAAAAGAATGGCTAAGAAATATCTCAAAAATTGTCCCTAGTCATTAAAGAAATGCAAATCCAAACAATTTTGAGAGTTCTTCATATCTCACTCAGAATGACAGACAACAAACGCTGGAGTAAAAGGAACCCCTAATTCATCTTTGGTGGGGTTATAAATTGGTGTAGTAACTATAAAAATCAGAAGAATTCTCAAAAAAACTAAAAATTAATCTACCATATGACTTAGCTATAACACTTTGTCACATGCCTAAAAGACTTGACATCCTACTCCACAGATACTTGTTAAGGCTATTCTATTCATGATAGCTAGGAAATGGAAGCAATCTATATAATCTTCCACTAACCAATGCAAAATGAAATCTGGTACATACACAGTATGGAATACTGTCCAGTGGTGGAGAGAAATGAAATTGTATTCTGGGCTCCATACTTGGGCCAAGAGCAACAGAAGCTTTATTGGAAGGCAGGCTGGTCCTAGGAACCCCAGGTAAGACATCACCCATTGCTCACTAAAGACCTTTAAGCTCAACCAAAAACACCCAGACTGCACCCCTCTTCTTTATATTCTGGCCTACAACTTCAAAAGACTTTTGCTTTACAGGAAACCAGGCTGGATTTAGAGGTCCCAGCCCTGATAGAAACTTCTGCTGAACTGAAGGTCATGCCATACGAGGAATCTCAGAGGCCAAGCAGGTACCCAAAATCACAGAGGTCACATAGGTACTTGGAACCTCAGAGGCCTCATTGGTACCCAAACCCCCAGAGATTTTTCCAGGCTCCACAAAAGCCCAG
The DNA here is from genome assembly GCF_943737965.1 of Phodopus roborovskii. NCBI lineage: Eukaryota > Metazoa > Chordata > Mammalia > Rodentia > Cricetidae > Phodopus > Phodopus roborovskii. The sequence continues at coordinate 4,772,585 of NW_026126436.1, forward strand.
CAGAGAAACCCTACTGGACCTGAAGACTTGTTATTCACCAGAACCCGTAGCTACTTAAGCCAAGAAACCAAGAAGAAATAGAAACCAGGGAACTAACCACCCACCCAACAAAGACAAACACAGAAATCAATACCTAGTCCTATAAGCATTCCAAATCCAGATGCCTAAATGCCAGTGCAAAACCACAATCAATAACAGAAAAGGGCAATATGGCACTGCCAGAACCCAGCGATCCTATATCAGCAAGACCTGAACAATCCAACACAGCTGAAACACAAGAAAATTACCTTAAAAATAACTTTATGAATATCATAGAGGTCCTTAAAGAGCAAAAATAAAACAAAACAAAATTTAAAGAAAAATAGAATCAATAAAGAAAACACAAATGGAGGGAATTCTAGAAACAGAAAATCTGGGTAAGCAAACAAGAACTACAGATACAAGCATCACCAACAGAATCCAAGATATGGAACACAGAATCTCAGGCATGGAAACAGATTCACCAGTCAAAGCAAATGTTAAATCTAAAAAAATTCCTAACAGAAAACATAATGGAAATCTGGGACACTATGAAAAGACCAAACCTAAGAGTAATAGGAATAGAATAGGAATAGCTCAAAAATCCAGAGAATATATTCAACAAAGTCATGTAGGAAATTTTTCCCAACCTAAAGAAGTGCATGCCTATAAAGATACAAAAAGCCTATAGAACACCAAGTAGATTGGATCAGAAAAGGAAACAGTAAACATACAGAACAACAACAAAATATTAAAAGTGGCAAGGGGAAAAGGTCAAGTAACATATAAAGGCAGACCAATTAGAATCACATAGACTTCTCAATGGAGACCAGAAGGACCTGGATTAATCTTGCAGACTCTAAGAGACCATAGATGCCAGTCCAGACTACTGTACCTAGCAAAACTGTCAATCACCTTAGATGGATAAAACAAGATATTTAATGAAAAAGTCAAATTTAAACAATATCTATCCACAAATCCAGCCATACAGAATACAGCCATACAGAAGGAAAACTCCAACCCCAGGAAATTAACTACACTCAACAAAAACACAGGAAAAGATAAGCTCATACCAGCAAAATACAAAGAAGGGAAACACACACACACACACACACACACACACACACACACACACACACACTACACTACTACTACTACTACTGCTGCTGCTGCTGCTGCTACTACTACTACTACTACTACTACTACTGCTACTACTACTACTACTACTACCACCAAGACCGACAGCAACAAAAATAACAGGAACTGGTCATTAGTATCCCTCAATATCAGTGGAATCAGTTCACCAATAAAAAGACACAAGCTAACAAAATGGGTACAAAAACAGGATCCTATTGGTACACAGATAAAGATTCATGGGACCAGGCTCAATATAGATTAAAATGGGTTTGTTCCAGGAGAAGTCACTTACATAAGAAAGAAGATGACCAGCACAAGTTCCCTTTCCAGGGATTCATCCAAGCTTCTCTCTGTGATCCAACCAGAAGCAAGAGAGCCAGCTGGGGAAGTGACCTACCCTCCCTCACATCCACATCTGTGACCATGCCCAAATGGGTGTGGTCAGTGCTACAGGTACCAGGGTGGATATCTCACTATAGCATCCATCATCCTGCTGCACACAAGACACACACATCAACATCAAAGAGAAACAGTACCTCAGAGCAAAGGGTTGGGAAAAGATTTTTCAATCAAATGAACCTAAGAAACATGCTGGTGCAGCTATCCTAATATCTTCAAAATAGATTTCAAACCAATTAACTTTAATCAAAAGAGATGGAAAAGGGCATTGTATATTCATCAAAGGAAAAATCCACCAAGATGATATCTAAATTCTGAGCATCTATGCCACAAAAATAAGGAAACCCTCATTTGTAAAAGAAATATTACTAAAGCTTAAATCATGCATAGGACCCCATATCTTAACAGTGCGAGACTTCAATACCCCACTCTCACCAATGGACAGGTCATCAAGACAGAAACTGAACAGAGAAATAACAAAACTAACTGATTGTTTTTATGCCCCAGTTCTTCTGTTTTGGATTAAGAAATACTTAATATATTTTTATTTGAAAAGAGTCCACAGTTAAGACACTTTGAATTTTTAAAGATGTTCATACTAAAATCCATCAGTGTAATCCACCATATAAACAAACTGAAAAAGAAAAACCCATATGATCATCTCAGTAGATGCTGGAAAGGCATTTGAGAAAATCCAACACCCCTTCATGATTAAGATCTGGGAGAGATCAGGGATAACAGGAACATACCTAAACATAATAAAAAGCAATATACAGCAAACCAAGAGCCAACATCTAACAAAATGGAGAGAAACTCAATGCCATTCCTCTAAAATCAGGAACAAGACAAGGCTGTACATTCTCTCCATATCTCTTCAATATTGTACTTGAAGTTCTAGCTAGAGCAATAAGACAACAAAAGAAGATCAAGGGGATCCAAATTGGGAAAAAAGAAGTCAGTCACTATTTGCAGATGACATGATAGTTTACATAAGTGACCCAAAAAACTCTACCAGGGAATGCCTACAGCTGATAAACACCTTCAGCAAAGTGGCAGGATACAAAATTAACTCAAAAAAAAATCAGTAGTCCTACTATATATAGATGATAAAAGGGCTGAGAAAGAAATCAGAGAAACATCACCATTTACAATAGCCACAAACCACATAAAATATCTCGGGGTAACACTAACCAAACAAGTAAAAGACCTATATAATAAGAACCTTAAGTCTTTAAAGAAAGAAATTAAAGAAGGTTCCAGGAAATGGAAAGATCTCCCATTCTCTTATAGGTAGAATCAACATAGTAAAAATGGCAATCTTGACAAAAGCAATCTACAGATTCAATGAAATCCCCATCAAAATCCCAGCACAGTTCTTCACAGACTTTGAAAGGACAATCCTCAACTTTATATGGAAAAAAAGACTCAGGATAGCCAAAACAACCCTGTACAATAAAGGAACTTCCAGAGGCATCACCATCTTACTCCTGTCAGAATGACTACAATCAAAAACACCAAAGACAGTTTATGCTGGACAGGATGTGGAGAAAGGGGAACACTCCTCCACTCTCCTCCACTGCTGGTGGGAGTGCAAACTCGTACAGCCACTTTGGAAATCAGTATGGCAGTTCCTCAGGAAAATGGGAATCAGTCTACCACAAGATCCAGCAATTCCACTCTTGGGTATATACCCAAATATACACATTCATACAACAAGGACATCTATTCAATTATGTTCAACTACAATCCATACCCACAGAAAAGCTAAGAAACAAGAAGGACCCTAAGAGAGACATACATAGTTCCCCAGAGGAGGGGAAAGGGGCAAGATCTCGTGAGCAAATTGGGAGTGTGGGGGGTGAGTTAGGAGAAAAAAGGGGAGAAGAGGAGGGGAGGGCATGAGGGAGCAGGAAGTTTGAGTCATGGGAAGAATAGAGGAGAGCAAGAAAAGAGATACTATATTAGAGGGAGCAATTAAAGATATAAAGAGTAATCTGGCACTGGGGAAATGTCCAGAGATCTATAAGGATGACCCCAACTGACAATTTAAGCAACAATGGAGAGGCTACCCTAAATGCCATTCCTCGATAATGGATTGATGACTACCTTATTTGCCATCCTGGAGCCTTCATTCACTAGCTGATGGAAGCAGAAGCAGACACCCACAGCTAAACACTGAGCCAAACTTCTGAATCCAGTTGCAGAGAGGGAAGAGTGATGAACAAAGCAGTCAAGATCAGGCTGGGGAAACCCACAGAAACTGCTGACTTGAACATGGGAGGGTTCATGGACCCCAGACTGATAGCTGGGAAACCAGCATAGGACTGACACAGACCCCCTTAATGTGGGTCTTAGTTAGAGAGGACTGGGTAGTTTATGGGGCCTCTGGTAGTGGATGAGTATTAGTTCCTAGTGTATGAGTGGACTTTGGGAGGTCATTCCACATAGAGGGATACTTTCTCAGCCTAGACACATGGGGGAAGGCCTAGGCCCTGCTCCAAATGATATGACAGACTTTGAAGACTCTCCCTGTGGAGCAGAAATGGGATGGGGTGGGGGTTGGAATGGGGATAGGGGAGGAAGGGAGGGTGAGGGAATTAGGATTGACATGTAAAACAAACTTGTTACAAATTTAAATAAAAAATGTTATCAAAAAATTAAAATTCCCATATTGAGAAAAAAATTAAAATTCCCGTAGTGAGCAAAAAAGAAGCCTTCATACTTAAAGTGTGGACATTTTTAAAGACTTTAGGACTTTTAAGTATTTTATATTGTAGTAGTAACACAAGATCTTGGAGACAAACAAGGAAAGGTTGTTTGTTGATTGATGTGTTTGTGTGTCAAGTTGACAAGGAGTAGACTTGTGATGGATGATCTTGGTTGTCAACTTGACACACATGGTGAAAGGGAACTCCAGTTGAGAATTGCCTCCACCAGGAAGTGGTAAACTCCTCCTGGTGGGGGTGCAAACTTATACAGCTGCTATGGAAATCAGTATGGCGATTTCTCAGAAAATTAGGGATCAACCTACCTCAAGACTCTCTGCAATACCACTTTAGGCATATACCCAAAGGAGGCAGGCACATTCATGCCACAAGGACATTGACTCAACTATGTACATAATAATAGCCAGATCTTGAAAACAACCTAGATGCCTGTCAACTGAAGAATGAATAAAAAATGTGGTACATTTACACAATGGAGTACTACTCAGCAGTAAGAAAAAATGACATCCTAAAATCTGTATGCAAATGGACAGAACTAGGAAAAAAACAACCTCAGTGAGTTAACCCAAAATTAGATAGACAAATGTAATATGTACTTACTCATAAGTGGATATAAGACATAAAACAAAAGATACCCATCCTACAGTCCACAATCCCAGAGAAACTTGAATCTTCTTCCAAAAATAGATGGAAGCAGATGCAGAAATCTCCAACTAACCATTGGGCCAAGCTCCTCGAGTACAACTGAAGTGAGGGAGGAGTGATAATATGAACAAAGAAGCCAAGACCATGATGGGGAAACCCCCAGAATCAGGTGGCCCGAGCTAGTGAAAGATCACTGACTAAGGTCTGACAAATAGGGAACCTGCATAAGACTGAACTAGACTCCCTTAATATAGATGACAATGGTGTGACTGGAACAATATATGAGGCCACTGGCAGTGGGTCCAAGATCTAACTCTAATGCACAAACTGACTTAGTGGAGCCCCTTCTATATGTAGAGATACCATGCCCAGCCTGGAAACAGGGGTGTGGGGGTAGAGGGGTGCCTTGGTCCTGCCTCAATGAGATGATGGGACAGACTTAGTAGACTTCCTAGGGGAGGCCTTACCCTCTCTGAAGAGCAGATGGGAGGTGGGAGGAAATGGGGGAAGTGGGAGGAGAGGACAGAGGGGGAACTGGGATTGAAATGTAAAAAAATAAAATAAATTAATAATAATAATAAAAGAATTGCCTTCCCCCAGACTGGCCCTTGGACACATCTATGGGGCATTTTATTACCTGCTAATTGATGTAAAAGAGTCCATCCCACTGTTGGCATTCCAATTCCAGGCGGGTTGGTCCTGAGCTGTGTAAGAAAGGAAGCTGAATATAAACTATGGAGCTAGCCAGTGAGCAATGATTTTCAGTGGTTTCTACTTCAAGATCCTGTTTGGAACTCCTACCTGACTTCTATCAACAATGGACTGTAATCTGTAAGTATATTTTCATAGGAACAGAAAGCAAACTAGGGTACTAATGCTATCTAGAAAGAAAAACTATTCATATATAAAAGAAACTCCACTAAAATTATTTAGTTATCTTATATTTTTAAAACATAAGCAATGAGCCCAAGGAGAAAAAAAATTATTTTGTGACTTATTTCTGCATAATTCAGATGAATGTAATTAAGAAAAATCAGTTTACAGCCAGGCACAGTAGCACATGCCTTTAATCCCAGCACTTGAGAGGCAGGGACAAGCAGATCTCTGAGTTCTGGACTGAGTGAGTTCCAGGACACAGAATCCTTGTCTCAGAAAAGAAGAGGAGGAGTAAGAAGAAAGGAAAGGAAAGGAAAGGAAAAGAAAGGAAAGGAGAAAGGGAGGGAGGAAGGGAGGGAGGAAGGGAGGTAGATAGGGAAAGAGAAAGAGAGGGAGGGAGGGATGGAGGGAGGGGGGATAGAGGGAGACGGAGGGAGGGATGGAAGGAGGGAGAGAGGAAGGGAGGGAGGGAGATAGAAAAAGAGGAAGAGAGGGAGGGAGGGAGGGACAGAGGGAGGGGGACGGAGGGAGATGGAGGGAGGGACGGAGGAAAGGAGGGAGGAAGGGAGGGAGGGAGAGAGGGAAACAGCCAGGAAGGGAGGAAAACAGTCAGTATTACCTAGTGGGCAACTGAAAGACCAGAAATACTGTTTCTAGGGTCTACAATGATCCCATCCCTGAAGAATCTAGACAGGAATATTCATTCCCAGAATCAAAGTTCTCATGCAAGTTTAGGGAATGCCAACCACACTGGAAAGCTGGATCATTGGTTTAGACTGTTTCCTGAACTTCCAAAGGACCTGAACTTGGTTCCCAGGACCCAGGCCAGGCAGCTCACAGCCACTGGTAACTCCAGCTCTAGGACACATGAAATTTTTTAATTGTTTAAAAAGATAAAATAAAAGAAGCTTTAAGAAGAATCTAGTGGTTACTCCTTATTGTGGTTGCTTTGCCTGAAAAGGAAAGGGAGGGTAGCAATAGTGGGAGGGAACCCATTACTTTATGACTATGCCTTCCTCTCAGTCCTTAAGATTTCCAGTAAGTATCTGACTTCTCACAACAAGGACAGCCTGTATTTTTCATGGTTTGAGTTTTTGCATTTCAAAATGACATCAAGAAGAGTCATCCAGGGTGGGTAAGAAAGTCCAAGTATGGGATGGAGGATGTGCTGCACAGGTCACCTGGTTTTGTGAATGCTTCCAAAGGAAAAAAAAGTCAGGTAAATGTGCTCAAATACAGCACCCAGACAGCAGTGAGGACACCAATGTTATATTCATGCATAAAATCCTGATTTATCCTCAAAATTATAATAGAGTCTCAAGGAGCACACAATTCTAAATTCTAAGGAAAGGAGATTAGAATAGTCTAGGGATTGCATTTTGGGGTAATGAATGGAAGGGGAAACCCATGTCATTTGAGATATTATTCACATTGCAACTGTTGCTAAGGAAACCATTTCCTATTCATCCACTGTACATACTTCCCTTTCCTGTTGTTATAAAGTGCACAGTACCACAATTAAAGCGTGAGGATGAGAGCCTGGTAAGGTACTCGGAAGATAGTCAAAGTTCTAAAATAGCAGGGAAGCCATTAATGAGGTTGTCACTAGAGACCAAAGTGCACCTGACACAGAAAATCCTGCTTTCTATCTTTAGTAGTTACTGCACAGCCCAAGCTGCAGAGATTGACTCTTTTACAAACACCCTAGAATATCAAAGAGGATTTGTCTGTGTCTCTCTAGGATGGTACAGATCATGTCTAATGGAGTCATACAGAGTGGGACCAGGCAGAGAATTTCCTCGACCCAAGAATACCATGAAGATCAGGAAAAAAAAAAAAAAAACACTATATCATGACTACTTCATGGCAAAACTTTCTGATACCCAACATGGGAAATTCAGGGAGTGCTGGCTGTCAGTTGTAATCCAAAGACTCAGAAACCAGAAGTGAGACAAGTCTTTGTGGTCTCTAAAGTTTAACTTGTCATATATTACGAAACTCTCCAGAAAGTTGCTTTTTTTATTTACACTATAGGCTTAAGCAGTAATAATTACTTACTCTACCAATTTATGACACTCACTATGTCTGAGGTGACAGTGGGGACTTTACTGAAACAAACTTGATGACTGCACTTATTCCATTCTCCAGACACTCCAGGGCTGGTAGGACAATGTTCCCAAAGCTTTTCTTAAGGTTCCAGAAACTAGTACCCTTTCCCCCATTTCTCTTTTTAGTTCCTTCTGCTGCTGTGGAGTTATCATTCAGGAGATAACCCTAAGCAAAAGGCAACAGCTAAGAGACAATGAAGAGAAGAACGTGGACTTTTATGACTCTTAACACCAGTCTGGCTTTCTGCCGTTGAAAGTTACACTTAGATACGGTGGCTCATGTGTGTAAATGAAGCACCTGCTGAGAGTTCCAGCCAAGCCTCTGCTATAGAGTAAGACTCCATCTTTTAAAGAAAAGGAAAAGTCAAAATTATTTTAAATAACTAGGTCAGACTGTAGTTACCTAGTACTTCCCCTACTCCAAAAACACATTCCTCGGGCTTCTTTGCTCCTTGAAATGGTGACACTTCCATTTTCATAGGAGGGTCTCAGCCCAATGCTGCTTAATTCCCAGTCTGCTGAATATCCATCACTCTAGGTCAGCAATCCTATTACTGTATTGTCTAGGATCCATGAGTCCTATCACTTTCCATTCTTTGGTTGTCACACACTGACCCATTACACATACACCACACACCTTCTTTCTCAACCTTCTGGATTTCTTTTCTAAGCATAGTGCTTCATGAAGTTTTTGTGTTCTTTTCTTTGATTTGCTTTGTTTTTTAACCACACATTGAAAGTAAATACACTTAAGATTTCAGAAGGTTGAGTTAATTTTTTATTTCTCTTTTTGTTCCCAAGTCTAGATATGGAGCAATATTATGAATTCCGTTTATCAGCATATTGGGCCACTTTCCAATGTAGGAGGACATCCTGGATGGTGAAGCAAAGTAGAGTCAAGGGTATGTCCAGTTTCTTCTTGTTTCTATTCCTCTACTTTTCACATGGTAAAGTCCATAATCATAATACCATCAAGTGTTTTTTTAGAATGTTTTTCTCATAATTTCTAGTCATATGCTCAAAAGCCTGATGTTAATTCTTAAAAAAAAAACAATGGAAAAATTGACTGTATCTTCTTCAGATGTTAACAAAATAACCATAGTGTCAACTTATAAGACCATTTAAGTATTGTCAGTTAAAACTACAAAATGTATAAGTACCACACACTAACCGATTGTGCCACTGGAGCATGCTAAAACTACAAAATGTATATAACATATTCTTCAACAGCAATTCTCCATAGGAAAGTATTTTTTTTGCCTCAAAGTTCACAAGCTTAAAATTAATCCATAATTCAACAGGCTGGCAGGTGAGTAGGGCCCACAGGAGAATATTTTAGGCCCTGAGGACTTAATGGATTGATTATGATTATAAAAAGGACTTAAGGGGTAGGAGAGAGGGATTGGTGAGTAGAGGTCTTGCTTCATACACATAAGGACCTGAGTTCAGATCCCTGGTACCTATGTAGAAAACCAAGCACAGTAGTATGCACTTGTGGTCCCAGAGCTTGGGAACTGGATGCAGATGGATCACTGGATATAATTGGCCCATCAGCATAGTTGAATCCTTAAGCTCGAAGTTCAGTGAGAGACCTTGTCTCAAAAACATGATATAGAGAATTGAGAATGACATCCAGTGTTGATCTCTGGTCTCCACTTGTGCGCGCACGCGTGCGCGCGCACACACACACACACACACACACACACACACACACACACTTTTTTTGTTTTGTTTTCTGTCTTCTGCCATTTTATGATGTATCAAGAAAGCCCTCACCATAGCCTACTCCTCCATCTTTGTGATGATATGATAATATGAAAATATTCCTCCATACATAAAAGAGTAAAACTTTTTCTGGACCTGACAATCAGAGTTAGTAATACACATTAATATTAAGAGGTTTAATAAGACTTAAGACTGATGGCCTACTCTCTACTCAAAATATTTGTTTAATCTACCTATAACAGACCAGTGTAACAATCAAACTGACTTGACTTGGATTTCCCATGCATCAATTTTTAAACCTAAGCTAACACATTGCTGTGATCTTGTTATGTACTCTTCCATGCCCCTGAGCCAGATATTGCTTATGAACCATTTGCTAAAAGTAGCAAATACCGAAATTGAACTACGTCTTAAATTCTACCATAATTGTTGATGTATAGATATTGGTTGATGAACAATGATGCTTGTTATCTGGGTCAGTTGAGATCTGTTGGAGTCAGTGACTAAATTCCTTCAAAAACTCTGTTAAAGAATTTTGTAAATTATGTCATTATTTCCCCCATGTGATGCTATCACACTGTTCAGTAAATATAGAGAAAGGACCCTTATTAGGGCCAGACACATGCAGCTTGTACAACAGACAGACACAGAGACACACACAGACACCCACAGGGACAGTCACAGGGACAAGCAGACTCGCATGACAGTCTTCAGGCAGGCACATATTCAGATTCATACAACAGACAGACAGAAGACATGGGGAGTATAAAGTAGAGAATTCACTACGGCCTCCAAGGGACCCTGATCTTAATTTCTTTCTTTAATGTAACACTGATGTATTTCTGATGACTCATAGTTCATCACTAATAGAAACAACCCATGCACATTTTTAATTTGCAACCTCCAGGACTGGGAGAAATAAACCTCCATTCTTTATAAATAACCAAGTACTAGGTTTTCTGTTGTGGCAGCACAAAATGGACCAACACCAACACAGATTTGCATATTTGAAAATATTTTCTCTAGAAGAGGCATTAGTTGGAAAGAAGGGGATCCACAAGAATGGGAGGGACAGAAAGAAAACAGTGGGGATGAATATAATCAAAATACATTATATATGTCTGTAAGAAAATTTCATCATGAAACTTATTATGATGATACTAATATATGATAATAAAACCATCCAAAAAACTTTAATATTATTAATAACAAATATTTATTAAATTTCACATTCTTTGTCAAATATACTAACACATCTGATTTTTTTGCCCATGTTTTAAGAGAAGAAAACAAATAAGCTGTTTCTTATTTAAACTTTAATATGTTTGTTGTACATTAGAAATTAGCTCATTTGACTTTTCATCATTTTGTAAGAGAAGATTACACTTGGCCTGGGAGATGTCTTCCTGAGTTAAAACACTTGCTGTGCAACCCTAATGGTCTCATTCCATCCCTGGAACTCACATAGGGCTAAATGCAATGACATACATCTGTAATCCCAGTACTTCTACAGTAAGATAGAAAGCAGAGACAGGAAAGTCGATCTGAAGCTCTTAAATAGCATAGCAGGATAAACCAGAAAGATGCTACCTCAAGTCAAATGGAAGAAAATACCATCCTTTGCCTGAAAAATTGTCTTCTGATCATACATGCATGTACACAGAAACACACAGATGCATGTACACACATGAACATGCAGACATGCACAATATTCAAAATGATAAAAAGAAAAGAAAAGAAAGGAAAAAATATTGCATTAGAAACAGGCATTCTAAACTGGCAAGAGCTCAGAGAGTGAGGGTTCATATGCCAAGCCTGGTGACCTGTGCTCAGTCCCCAGGACCTAACCACTGAAAAGAGAGACCCAACTCTGACATCCACATACATGTACATAGACATACATGATACATAAATAAATAAAAATGCAATATTTTTTTAAAACTAGAGCTTCTAGACTCTTGCAATTCTACTTCATTTGGAAGTATAATAAAAAATCACTTTGCTTTTCCTCAGGGAAGTCAGTATCTGTTCTACATACTTATTTTACTATAAAATATAGAGAAAGAACACAGTTGTCACATATAATGAGTAATTGCTAATTAATATCTTCAGTAAGAAAATACTAATTTGAGGCTGGGAATATAGTCAGTAGCAAAGCACTTGCCTACCTAGCATGTGTGAGGCTCTAGGTTTAAGCCTTAGTACCCAATTCCCTCTTCTGGCCTCCACAGGCATTGCACACCTGTGGCAGAAACACACATGCACATACACAAAATAATAAAATATAATAATAAATCTTTCTTAAGTAAAACTGAAGAGATTACTTCGAAGGCTTTTCTTATATGGCTGTTATTCCTGTTTGGGTTCAGACTAAGGAGGGAAGACAGGTCCACATAATTTAGGAAATGGAGAAATCCTGAAAACCTGGAGCCTAACCATAATTAAAATGGAGACCAAGAGAGTACAATGAACTTGTGCTAATACATTACCTGACTCAAGGGAGGAAAAGGTAGATAAGGGGAAACATGATCCATCAGACTGCCAGGGGCAATGGAGGAAACAAACAGAGTGTCCTGGGAACTCCTTAGAAGTAGAATTTGAAATGTATTTGCCTAAGGAATATATAAACCAAATGAACATAGCCCTGAGGCAACCAACGGAGCCCTAAGTAAATGTGGAGGATGTGAATGAAGTTCTGAGTGAATGTGTATTGTTTGATTTGGGCACAGCATGTCAAGGACCAATTAGTCAGACTCATGGGAAAATTATCTCTGGGGTGTGGTTCAGAAGGGATAGCGAAGCCTTCCCTCGGTCTGTGTTAGAATGTTGGCAGTGTGTAAAGATATGAGTGTTCATAAATTATTATCCTATGTGTGCAAAAACTGACAACTGCGGCTTTCCCTGATGTTTATTTACAGCTACAGAAACCTACTAACCCCTCCTCCCCCTGTGCTGCACATAATAAACGCACTGAGGTTGTGGGTTATTTCATAATTGCTACTACTCAAACAAAATGTGCACAGTCCAGTCGGTACTAGATTGTCTGTACATGTGACTGTGTGTCTGTCCTTTCTTCATTCCCTCACTGCCCCACTCAGGTCAACCCCTAAAGCCCTGCTGGTCATGGCAAACGCCATATATCACTCTTTAGTATGACAGTATTTACCATTTATTGCATGCAAATTAGGTTCCACGTATTTTTACAAACAAATCTCTCTCCTTTTTTAAATTATCACATGGCTGTCTAACATGCCCATGGACCACACAGCGTGTCAAGAATCTGAATCTCGCCTTTCCGCTTGGCAGTTCTCCCACATAGGAGGCAGCCATGGTGCCCAGCTGGAATGGCATGATCCTGAAGTCCCACTTCCACAAGGATTGGCAGCGGCGGGTGGACACTTGGTTCAACCAGCTCTCAAGCAAGATCCACAGACGCAAGGCCAGCAGGCGAAAGCGCACCTATTGCCCCTTGCCCAATGTCCAGTCCCTTCAGGCCTATAGTGAGGTGCCCTACAGTGCGATACCACACCAAGGTCCGAGCTGGCAGGGGGCTTCAGCCTGGAAGAATTCAGGATGGCTGGTATCCATAAAAAAAGTGGCTCTCCAACAGTGGAAAGTCTTCCATAAATGCCCTTCCCTGATAATGAGTTTGACACTAACTTATCCACCATCATAGAATCCTCATCTAGTAACTGATGGAAACAAAACCCACAACTAAACACTGAACTGAACTGGAATCCAAATGCAGAGAGGGAGGACAAGACCAGGCTACAGAAACCTACAGAGACAGCTGACCAGAACAAGGAGGAGCTAATGGGCCCCCAGACTGATAGCTGGGAAACCAGCATTGGACTGACTTAGACGCCCTGCATGTGGGTCTCTGAAGGCCTGGGAAGGCTAAATAAAGGACCTCTGACAGTGGAACCAGGATGTATTCCTGGTGCACAAAAGGACTTTGGGAGCACATTCACCATGGAGGGATACTCCCTTAACCTAGAGGCAGGAGGGAAGGCCTAGTCCCTACTTCAAATGACTTGACAGATTTAGATGAACCCTCCTGGAAGGCATCACACTACATGTTGAGTGGGGAGGGGGGGAGGAATGGAAGGGGAAGGAGGGAGGAGAGGGAGAGAGGGAACTGGGATCAATATGTAAAATAAAAATAAAAAATAAAAAAAGAAAGATTAGAAAAAAGGACAAACAAAACAAAAAACAAAACACACATGTTAAGCTAAATTGATTCTTTGTTCCATTGAGAGACATCTCTGTGGACCCAAGGAGGCGAAACAAATCCACTGAATCACTACAGGCCAATGTGCAGCGCCTGAAGGAGTACCGCTCCAAGCTCATACTTTTCCCAAGGAAGCCTTCTGCTCCAAAGAAGGGAGATAGTTCTGCTGAAGAACTTAAGCTGGCCATCCAGCTAACAGGACCTGTGATGCCCATCCAGAATGTCTATAGAAAGGAGAAAGCCAGAGTTATCACAGAAGAAGAAAAGAACTTCAAGGTTTTTGCCAGCCTTCGCATGGCCTGGACCAATGCTCTGCTCTTTGGCATCCGAGCAAAAAGGGCAAAGGAGGCTGCAGAGCAAGATGCTGAAAAGAAAAAGTGATGTGCTGTTGGAGTATTGCAATAAAATTTCCATATAGCCAAAAAAAGAAAAAGAAAAGAAACAAAAAGGAAAGAAAGAAAAAAGAAAAGAATCTGAATCTCAAAAAGGCTAAAAGTGTTCAGCACCTGAAGAGGAGTGGCCAGGGCTGATGCAGCCAAACATCTACACTTTCACCCCACCATATCTTGCTATTTCAGACCACATTGGCTTTCTGAGATAGAGATATTTATTTTCATCTTTCTTGACAACTATCTTCAAATGAAAAGTGGGGCAAAGACTTTTCTAACTCCCATAGTCTTGTTGTGGTTTAGCCAATTAATGCTGGCAGAGTGCTTTCAGAAGACATCTGAAACCACACGCCTAAGTAGCTCCTCTGCAATTTGTCTTGGTCATGGGTCTTATCACAGCAAAAGAAAAGTAACTAAGACAGCAGATCTGGCTTCTTCATAGCACCCATACACGCACGTGCATACACACACACACACATCCGTAAACAACACATCTAGCAATCTCAGAACCCCTTTGAGCTCCTACCTGAATCAGGCTACACATATATTCAGAAGAAAGGTTTCTCTATCCCTAAAAACAATCAAATTTACACAGTTTCTATTTGAACATATTTCCAATGTATCCAGTAGAAAGAATAGAAAGGCTGATCCAACCTGAACTGGATTTGGGTGCATTCACAGCAAGGTAAAATCTGTATCTTCAAATAAACTTGTAGGGAATGTTTTAGTTTCATTTCTGTGGCTGTGATAAAAATATCCTGACAATCAACCACACTCCAGACATACCACACACCTGGGAGTAGGTAGCTAATGCAGAAGAAACTACTCTGTGTCGCTGTTCTTTATGGTGTGTATGTATGTGTGTGTGTGTGTGTGTCTGTGCACACGCGTGAGTGCATGCACTTTTTGGTTTAATATTTTTTGTCTTAGTAGAGTTTTTTTAAGTTTGTTTTCATTTTTGTTTATGAGTTTGTGAGAAGGGGTAGGGAGGTGTGCAGTATTTGGAAGTTGGGGAGAGGAAAAATAGGATCAATACATATTGTGTGATACCACATACAACCCCTCCATCCTGGCAAATTTCTCACTTTATTCGAGTCCAGCCTAGTGAGCCTCCGTGACCTCTCCATCCAAGCCTTTTCCCCAGCCAGCCAGATCTAGCTTGACCCCACCTCCTGTGTACCAGACTATTCTGGCTACCCCATCTGCATGGCAGCCAAGCTCTGGGCTTGTACCAGAACCCACCCTACCTGCAACTACCCCTAAGTCCCCAGCAACCCAGATGTCTCACCTCCTTTTCTAGGTTCTAGCCAGTTCAGTCTCCCTGAACTCCCCATCCAAGCCTTCTCCCCATTATACCAGATCAAGTCCAGGTACTAAATCCAGTGCCTCAGCCTAGGCTGGCCTCCTCTGCCTACATGGCAAATAATCTATCTCTAGGCTTTATCCAGGAACCTTCCTACCTATCCTGTATGCCAGGGACTCCTCCCATATCGTACCATATCCAAACTTTGACCCAGCTAGATCTACTTGCACACTAATGACATGGGGCAAGAATTACCAGCCCAGCTTACTCTGTCTGCCTGACCCAATTCTACTCAAGCCATTTGCAACCTCTAGGCCCAACCCTTCATACCTCAATCTGTTCCGTCCATATCAGACTCAGCACTAACAAAAGAAGTATCTTTGTTCAGATCTCATTGCAAAAATTCCAACAATATGAAAGAGTAAGCCAATATTTTCTCTTTAAAACTTACATCCTGTAAATATGTTTGTCAAAGAAAATACCTAGATGAACTCCAGGACACAGAATTTTAAAAATTATAAACTTCATTAAAGAATTCATGGAATTTAAAGAAGACACAAAGAAACAGCTCGATAAAATTAGAAAGAAAGAGATTAAGAATAAATGTATGAATGATGACAAAAAGAAAACACAAACAAAAGGCTGATGAAAATGACAAAGATAATTCAAGACTTGAGAAAGAAACTCAATCAAGAGATAGAAACATTGAAGAGGATTCAGCCGAAATGAAGACGGAATGGAGTAACCAAATAGCCCAACTAGAAAACCCAAAGGAAATATTTGTAGTTATAATAACAAACCAAACAGAAGGTAAACTATCAGCACTCAAATATAAAGTAGAGGGTCTAGATCAAATAAGCAAGGAATATGAAAAATTAGATACACAAATACACACAGAGGAAATGTGACATACCATGGAAAAACAAAATTCTGAAGATCAGCATAGGTGAGGAAGAGTCCCAAATCAATGGCATAAACCAGATCTTCAGCAACATCACAGAAGAAAACTTCTCCAAACTAAGCAGACATACCCATTCAGATACAAGAAGCACACGGAACACCAGAAAGGAACAGAAAAGAAACTCCTCACAGTATATCATAGTTAATAAATATACAGAACATAAAAGGGAAAGGCACTGAAATCTGTAAAAGAAAGGGCACAAGCCACATGTAAAGGAAAAGCCATCAACATAGCACTGATTTCTCAGTGAAAAGTTTAATAGTCAGAAAAGCCTAGAGCAATGCATTCAAAATTCTAAAACACCATGACAGCCAGCATTAACTAATATACTTAGGAAAACCATCTTCCATAATTGAAGGAGAATGAAAAACTTTCCATGGCATAAAGGCTAAAAAAAAATTATATCCAACAAACCAAACCTAAAGGAAACACAGGAAGCATTATTTCAGGAAGAAGAAAGGAATGAGCATAGCAGAGATATAAAGAGATATAAAGCCATAACTATTAAAACACAAAGTACCACAGAGAATACCAACAACACCAAAAATCAACAACACAATGACTGTGGTCAACACACACATAACTTTAAATATCAATGTCCTCAATTCAACAATCAAAACAAACAGGTGGACTGAATGGATCAAGAAACAAAATCCATCTATCTATTTCCTGTAAGAGATATGTCTTAGTTTTAAAGCTAGGAGGCACCAACTTAGAATAAAGGATGGACATAAATACTCCAATCAAATGGGGACAGGAAGCAAGCAGGCATTAACAATCCTAGTTTCTGACAAAATAGATTTCAATATAAAACTAATCAAAAGAGATAAAGAGGGACACTTCATTCTAATCAAGAGAACAGTTAACTACAAAAACACTGCTATCCTAAAACTATATGCATCAAACCTATGGTGCCCAAGTTCATAAGAACATAATACTAAATTTACTGAAGGAATTATTATCAATCCACTACTAGTGGGTGATTTTAATATACCACTTTCTCTAATAGTGGGTCATCTGGACAAAAATAGACAATGAAACATCAAAATTAATTGACATCATACAAAAAAGCTATCTACAGAATATTTCACCCACATATCAAAGAACAGTCATTGAAGCTGTTCTAAAATAGATACATCCCAGAACACAATAAAAATATTAATGAAGTCAAAAAGGTTGAAATTATTCCCTACATCCTACCTGACAAGACTGCAATAAAACTTAAGTTGATAGGTGAAAAAAACTTTAATACATACACTAACTCATGGAGATTAAACAACTCACCACTGAATGATGAATAGATTAAAGGAAATGAAAAACTTCCTGGAACTAAATAAAAAACTACACAAGATCTCTGGGAAATATTGAAAGCAGTCCTAGTAGGGAAATTGATAATTCTAGATTTCTACATTAAAAAATCAGGAAGAGTACAAATAAATGAATTAATGATGTAACTAAAATTTTGGGAAAAGAAAGAAAACAAGAGCAGACCAAATCTTGAGGCAATAAAAGGCAAGAAATAATAAAACTCAGAGCAGAAATTAATGAAATAGGAACAAACAAAACAATAGAAAAAAATCAATGCATCTCAGAGCTGGTTCTTTGAGAAAATAAGGAAAAATGGCAGACACCTAGAAAAATTAACCAAAAGAAAGAAATTAACAAGGTAGTATTTCAAGAGACACCAAATAAATTCAGAATATTAAAAGAGAATATGTTAAAAATCTGTATTCCATTAAGCTGGAAAAAAAACTAAAAGAAATGGCTGAATTTCTAGATTCAGCCAAACTATTAAAATTAAATCAAGAATTAAACAGCCAAAACAGACCCAGACCATAACAAATGAAATTTTAAATATCAATGAATTTTAAAACCTTACAGAATAAAAAAGGTCCAAGGCCAGAAGGATTCACAGCACAGCAGAATTCTACCAGATATTCAAATAAGATTAATAACCAACCCTTCTTAGACTATTAATAAAACATAGGAACAGAAAGAGTTCTTCCAAACCCCCCAAACTCCTTTCACAAATCTAGTATCACCCTAAAAGCAAAACCAGGTGAAAACTACACTAAACCAAAGCTAAGACCAATATCCCTGATGAACATAGACCAAATAGTGCTCACTAGAAGAGGTACAAACAACACAAACATATGTCAAAAAGATTCTCCATGATGACCAAGCTAGCTTTATCCTTAAAACGCAGGGAAGGTGAAACATATGTAAGACAATAAATGTGATAAACTACATGAATGGACTTAAAATAATATCACATGCAGAACAAAACCTTTGACAAAGTCCAATGTGCTTCCATGAGTCACAGAAAACATAAAACTAGAAGTAACATACCTCAACACAATAAAAGCTACATATGAGAAAACCATAGACAACATCATCCTAAATGGAGAAAAGCAATCCCAGTGAAGTCAATTCAGGGATGTCCACTGCCTGATTCCTTTTCAGAATTGTTCTAGAAGTCCTAGCTGGAGCAATAAGGCAAGAGAAGAAAATTACAAGGATACAAATAGTAAAAGAAGAAGTAAAAATATTTCCATTTACAGATGAAATAGTACTACACATTAGAGATCCCGAAAATTATACCAGAAAACTTCTGGAAATGATAAATTCAGCAATGTGGCAGGGTACAGAATATACCTGCACAAATCAATAGCTTTCCTATACATTACCAAGAAGCACATGGAGAAGATCATGAAATAGCCTCAAAGAATTCAAGAAATATAAAACATCTTGGGAATAAACCTAACCAAGAAAGTGAAGGACCTCTACAATGAACTTTAAACCTCTAAAGTAAGAGATAAAGACACTAGGAATTGGAAATATATACCATGTTCACAGATTGGCAGAATCAACATCATGAAAATGACCATTCTACCTAAATCTATTTATAGATCCAATGCAATACTAATCAAAATCTCCACCTCATCCTTCAAAACACAAAAAAACTATCCTAAAATTCATATGGAATAAGAAAAGACCCCAGATACACAAAGCAATCCTGAGGGAAAAGAACAATGCTGAAGAGATTGCAATTCCAGATCTTAAGATATATTACAGAGCCATAGTAAGAAATATATGGTGCTGGCACAAAAACAGACATATAGACCAATGAAACAAAATTTAAGCCCAAACATAAATTCATAAATCATTAGTTACTTAATATTTGACAAAGATGATTCAAATACAAGCTGAAGAAAAGAAATCATTTTCAACAAATGGTGTTGGAAAAACTGGATGTCCACATGTAAAAGAATGAAGTTAGAACCATATCTGTCACATTGTACAAAATTAACCCCAAAAATATCAAATATCCAAAAATCAAACCAGAAATACTGCCACTGTGATTAAAAAAAAAAAAAACATAGACTGTACCCCATAAGATAAAGGTGAGGAAAGGACTTCCTAAATAGGACACCATTTGTAGTTGGAGTTTCTGTCAGCCTGGTCCCACAGCTACTTTGCCCCAAATTAATACATAGAGACTTATATTATTTATAAATTGTTCAGCTAATGGCTCAGGCTTCTTATCGACTAGCTCTTTCTTAATTATTAACCCATAACTATTAATCTATGTATTTCTACATGGCCTTATCTTACCAGAGAATGCTGGTATCCTATCTTTCCAGTAGCTACATGGCATCTCCCCCTTGAAGTTTCTGTCTCTCTCTTCTTTACCCAGAATTGTCCTCATCTGGTAGGTCTACCTATACTTCCTGCCTGATTACTGGCCAATCAGTGTTTTATTCATCAACCAATAAGTTACTAAATGTAAATCAAAGAATAACCAGGCTACAACCCACAGCCCCAGAGAAGCTACATAACATGGAGGACCCTAAGAGGGATGTATTGATTGCCCTAGGGAGGAGAATATATATGAGATCTCCTAGGTAAACTGGGAGGCTCTAGGTGGGAGAGGATGGGGGATGAGAACTTGAAGGAACAGGATGAGAACAGGAAGGAACTTCCTCAAGTTGAGGAAGGAGAGTGCAAATAAAAGAGATATTTTATAGAGGGAGCCATTGTAGAGTTGGTGCTAGGGAAATTCCAGGGAATCCACAAGGATGACCTCAGATAAGACTCCTAGCAATAATGGAGATGGGCCTAAACTGGCCTTCTCCTGGAATCAGATTGGTGACTACCATAATTGTCATCATAGAAGCTTCATCCAGTGACTGATGGAAGCAGGTGCAGAGATCCACAGCCAAGCACCAGGCCAAATTCCAGGAGTCCAGTCAAAGAATAAAAGGAGGGATTGTATGGGTAAGGGGGGATTAGGATCCTGACAGGAAAACCCACAGAGACAGCTAACCCAAGCTCATGGGAGTTAATGGACTCTGGACCAACAGCTGGGGAACTAGGCCCTCTGCATGTGGTTTGGTCTGTTTGTGAGGCCCTATTGAAGTCTTTTGGGTACTAGCTCCTCAGATCTCCAAGGTTCAGAGAGAAAGCTTACAGCAAGTGCAGGACTTAGAAAAAAATCTGAGGATGAAATGAATTAGTTTCTTTATTGTTCTGTGATCCTCCAAAGTTTCCAGTTTATATACACATACAGACACAATCAGCAATTCTCTGGCAATGGCAAGTTTACAGGACTTTGATTTTTCAGGATCATAAGAACAGACTAAGAATCAAACAAGCTGGGATGTGCCACCCCTATTCTTGAAGGTCCCAAATGTGATCCATATGAAGGACTCCTCTCATGATTAAATGTCCTGCCAAACAAAAGATGGTTGCAGGGAACTGGCTTGGAAGTTTGTCTCAGGGAATGAGAGAGATTAGATTTCAGGAGCCAAGGTTGTCTATGTGACTAAATTTCCCACCAGAGGTCCCACAAAGTGGAGGAAGTGATGCAATATACCAGTACCTGTGGGGGGGAAAATGTGTCCAATAATGGATATACTGCTGAATCTCACATCAAAACAGAGTGTGTGTGGCTTCACAAGAGATTTACTGCAAGTACAGCAGTTTTACAAAAGGTAGTGGGCCCAGTATCTTGTGACTGAGTTTATCTCCATCAGAATGCATTTGTTCTGTGTGTCAACCTTCTCCTTTATCAGCTAAAGTCTCACTGCATAATTCTTGCTGACCATAATAGAGCCACTGGCAGTGGGACCAGAATCTGTCCCTGGTGCGAAACCTGGCTTTGTGGAGCCCATTCCCGAAGCTGGGATGCCTCACTCAGGTTTGATGCAGTGGGGAGGGCCTTTGTTGATTCCCCATGGGAAGCCTTGCCTTTTCTAAGGAGTAGGTGGGGGGAAGTGGGGAGGGAAAGGAGGAAGAGAGGAAGGGGAACTGTATTTGGTTTGTAAAATGAATAGAAATTTTAAAATAATAAAAAGGAAATCAGCATGGAGATAGCCAGGTTGTGGTGGCACACACCTTTAAACCAAGCACTCAGGAGTCAGAGACAGGTGGATCTCTGTGAGTTCAAAGACAGCCTGATCTACAGAACAAATCCTAGGACAGGTTCCAAAGCTACAGAGAAACCCTGTCTCAAAAAACAAACAAACAAAACACCCAAAAACAAAAATCACCATGGAGATTTATCAAGAAGCTAAAAATAAATCTACTATATAACCCAGACATACCACTCCTTAACATATGACAAAAGACTCAAAATTCTGCTCTACAAATACTTGCTTAGCCATGTTCATTGCTACTCTACTCACAGTAGCTGGGAAATGGAAACAACCTAAATGCCCTTCAGCCAATAAACTGATAAAGAAAATGTAATACATGTACACTATGAAATACTATCATTTGTAAAGAAAAATGAGAACATTAATTTCACAGGATGAATGGATGGAACTAGAAAAAAAAATAGGTGAGATAGTTCAGACTCAGAAAGACAAATGTTGCATGTTCTCTCTCTTCAGAGGCTCCTAGCTCCAAATCTTCAACTCACTGCAGAAATCAGGGACATAAAAAGGAACAATTGATTGTTAGGGTAGGGTGCTTGGTAAACAATAGAGAAAGAACTATCAGGATACAGATGATCTGATGGGAAAAAAGAGGATGACACTTTAGGGCAAAGGGAAGAAGGTAAACACAGGAGAAGGAGGGAGGAGTATAAAATAACAGTAAAACTGTCTAAAAGTAATCATAAAGAATTATACTATTAACTATGTATCTGGAGGTTTGAAAGAAAATTACCTGCAAAGGGAGTGGCACCATTAGGAGGTATGGCTTTGTTGGAGTAGGTATGGAGAAAGTGTGTCACTGTGGGGGCAGGCTTTGAGATTCCATATATGATCAAGATGCCAACCAGTGTCTCAGACTACTTCCTATTGCCTGTAAGATGTAGGACTCTCAGCTACTTCACCAGGCTTGCACACTGCCATGACCCACCATAATGGTAATGGACTGAATCTCTGAACCATAACTAAGCCACCCCAATTAAATAGCTTTCCTTTATAAAAAAGTTGCTACGGTAATGGTGTCTCTTGTGGCTTTGTTAGAGTAGGTATGGCCTTGTTGGAAGAAGTGTGTCACTGTGGACGCTGACTTTGAGGCTTCATACACACTCAAACCACGCCCACTAACCAAGATCGCTTCCTGTTGCCTGCCTACCTAGATATAGGACTCTCAGTTCCAACACAACACTGACGCATCATCATGATAGGGAACTAAACCTCTGAAAATGTAAGCCACCCCAATGAAATGTTTTTCCTTTATGTTGCTGTGGTCACAATATCTCTTCACAGCAATAGAAACTCTAAGAAGGACAGTATCTTTTAAAGATGTGTACATAATTTCGTGTATAAATATACATATATGGTTTAAATAAAATTTTCTTATCTGGGCCGACAATGCTCCCTCCAAGAGCCAAAGCCCACCTAACAAAAAGCCCAATACCAACCATGAGAAACCCCTTTTTGAGTTGTTGGTCAGGATCATCTAAAAGACTCCCAAAATATACAGCCTATTATGATCACTCTTGCTTGCTCCTCAGAGGTGTAATGTAAGTCACTATCGTTGAAGACTATGAACTTCAGACACAGGGCCTAGAGACCTAGATGAAACTGACCTGAATGCCCCTTTCTGAGGACTAGTTTTCATGGTACCAGAAGACACCATGCAAGCTTCCAACTGGGGAGTCAATCAACAGTTCTATTCAACTATGATGCCTATGAAACACTGTAGCACAGATAGCAAAAACACAGAGACAGATATTGAAGTTCAAGCTGAAGATCAGAAAAGCAAAGCAGCCATATGGTAGCTCTTACCTCTACCAAGGCTGAAACAGAGATCCTGTCTTTCCTGTGGCTGGAAGCTAAATCTCTCATGAGACCCTTTGCTTCTTCTTTATATACCTCTCTAGTGCTGGGGTTAAAGGCACGAGCTCTGTTTCTTGTTTAAACTGATTCACACTCATGTAGCCCTGAGTGGCCATGAACTCACAGAGATCCATCTGCCTCTGTCTCCTGAGTCCTGGGATTAAAGTTGTGTGCCACCACTGCCAAGCTTCTATAAATGCCTAGTGTGGTTGGCTTTGCATTCTGATCCCCAGGCAAGCTTTCTTAAATCATAATCAATATATAACCACAAAACATCAACTACCATCATGACATGGTGACCCTCAGAGTGCAGTGGTAGGACACATACCTTGGCAGTAACCAACAGCTCTCTAATTGGATTTAAGATCCATTCAGCAAGAGGGACACTATGCCTGATACTAGAAACATAACTACTCAGTGCTAGCAAAATTAGGGTTAGTATAGAGAATCTTCAACCACACATTTACTAAAACAGCATAATCTCTAACAATAACATCTGTTTTTTTTTAACTAAAGATATATTTATTTATTATGTATGCAGTGTTCTGCAGATCTCATTATGAGTGGTTGTGAGCCACCATGTGGTTGCTGGGAATTGAACTCAGGACCTCTGGAAGAGAAGCCACTGCTCTTAACCACTGAGCCATCTCTCCAGCCCTAAACATTTGTTCTTATACCCACAAGTAAATGTAGTCTTAACTACTCATCAAGGAAACTTCTCTTTGTACTAGATGGAGACAGTTACAGAAAACCACAACCAATCAAAATGCAGAGTTGTGGAGCCCAATTCAGATACATCTACAAACTACTCCCACACCTAAGGTTCAGGGAACAGTGCAGAAAACAAGGTAGAAAGATTGTTAGAGCCACAGGGTCAGAGAGTTTGCTATGAGATCTTTGTCTCCCAGTAATATCAGAAGCTACACTCATAATATCTCACCAACATGACTCCCCAAATATGAGGTGAAGAACGATGACACTAATGGACAGATCTTTGTCTCCCAGTAATATCAGAAGCTACACTCATAATATCTCACCAACATGACTCCCCAAATATGAGGTGAAGAACGATGACATTAATGGACATGCCAAATTGGACAAAGAAAAGCCCACAAGGCTTTGAGTTATTCAAGTTTTTTAATATATTTTAAATTATTTTACATTTTGAGATTAAATACAAATATAATGCATCAACTCCTTCCCTTTCCTTCTTCTTTCCAAACCCTTCCTTCCTTGGTCTCTTGCAAGTTCATGACATTTTTTTATTAGTTGTTGTTGCATACATATGTGTGTGTGTATATATAATACATAAAAATATACTGCTCATTCTGTGTTATTTCTATGTATGTTTTCAGGGCTGGCCATTTAGTTTTGATAATCTATTGATCTGCTCTTCCCTAAAGAGGACTATTTCTCCAACTCTCATGTTTCCTTATTTGCCTGTCATTCTTTGTCTGGGGTTTTGAGGTTCTTTGTTTATTTTTGAAACAGGGTCTCTCTCTGCAGCCTTGTGCATCCTAGAACTCACCAAAACCTGCCTGCCTCTGCCTCCCAAGTTCTGGCATTAAAGATGTGCACCACCATACCTGACTTTAGATGATTCTCTTTAGACTTTTAGGAATAAGTCATCGAGTCTACTGTATAGTGGTCCTTACAGATGGTGCAGACTATGAGTCTACCCAGGATCTGCAGCCATTCTTTTCCCTCCAAATGGAGTCAAAGGCTGCTTGTAAGGGAGTATCCAAGGACAAGGCACAGCCTGAAAAACCACTTGTTGGTAGAATATTTAGTGAATTAGAATAGGGCATATATAGCCAGATCTCAGTTGCTAGGGTACATGGCCCACTGTCAAGCAGGCCTGCCCAGGCTTGTTCTTTGGTGGCTCAACTGAATTCCAAGAGGAAGAGCAGAAGTGAGAAAAAACTCCAAGTTGAACTAATTCTCTTTTTGCATTCTACTGCCAAAAACAAATCACAAGCCCTACCAAGTCCCAGGAGTTGGGAAGCACATGCCATCTCATCATGGGAGGAGATCCACTGGTACATTGCAAAGGGTCATGGATATAGGGGCCCTTTTATTTAAAAAAAAAATTCTTTAATACTTTCTGGTGTTTGGGGAGGGAGCCACCATTCCTGTTCTTATCTTCATACCTACTCTGTTCCCCACCTCCCAGCTACTCAAGAACTAACTCAAATCTATGAGTTTTTCTTTCCTGAGTCTATCAGTCTTCTGAGATAATCTGCTTAACTAGATTTCATATTGCTTGTGCTTGCTTTCTCTCTCTGCTTAGGATTGGGGTGTGTGTGTGTGTGTGTGTGTGTGGGTGGTAGCTTGCTGAAACAAGACAAATAAACAACATTAGGGAAACAACAGACCTCCAGCGCCTCTGGAAACTAGTTGTATTTTCCCCTAAATTAACAATGTAGTTTTCAGAGCCCAAAACACAAACTACTCTGATATTCTTGGCACACTGTTTGTTCTCAATAGCTTCGAGCTTACTTTTAAATCCTCTGTAATCCTTCTGGAAATCATTAAACAGTGAGTCATGGCCACTCTCCAATGGCATCCAATGATTTTACCATTCACACCAGAAAGTTCTGCTAAGCAACTTCAGCCACTGCTGAAATTGCTTCCTGGGAGGACACCAAGTCCTTCCTTCCTGTGTCTGCTTCAGTAGACTGCAGGTCAGTGAGTTCCTGGCACTCAGTTGCTACAGACTGGCTATCAAGATGTTATCCGAAGGAGGTGGGCACTCACTGCTGTTGCTGCTGCCCCTGTGTATGACTTGTAATTTGTTCTAGGATGTCCCTGGCCTCTCCTTTTACAAATCCCCTGCTTGCAGTGCTTCATAAGAGATCATCATCGGCTCAAAATGTAGCTTGTGTCAGGGAGTCAAGCGGCTTAAAGCTAGCTCTGTATGTATATCTGAGCAATAAACACTGAAAACACACACTAAATCTCTTGAAAAGATGTTTCAGATCTCATGAGTTCTCTTTTTTTCCCTTTGTCAGCTGTCACCATCTTCCTTTTGATCCTGGAAAACCACTTCACAGCCTGCACATCACCCTTCTACCTTGCAAGCACCACACCACCCTCTTGCTTACAGGTAAGAGTACTGGCTCCTGATTTCCAAACCCCAGGCTTTGCACATCCTGTGTCCCAGCCCAGTCCGTTCAGTTCACCTGACTTTAAACTTCTCCTGCCCTATCTGTCCATCTTCCAGGCCTTTCCTAGAGCACTCATTTTGTACCCAGCTTCAGTTTGGTGAGTTCCCTGAACCCTATCCTACCTATACCTTCCACAACCCCTAGACCCATCTCAGGTCATGCATACTGTGTATCAGCCCAGTTTGGATAATCCTGCCTATACCATCCCCATCCTAAGCTTGGCCCTTGTCACATACCCTGTGCCAGCCCAGTGTGGTCAGCCTGCCTGACTCTAGCCCACACATACCACATCAAACCTCTGGGCCTTGCCCAGGTCATACAGTAACCCAATCTACTCCAATGAGTTTCTTGAACTGTAGCCAACCTGTTCCTTTACAATGGACAGATTCACTACAATCCCAACCAAAATCCATGGAAATAGAAAAAAAAATCATATAATTCATGTAGAACCCGAAAGGGGCTAGTATAGTCAAAGCAATCCTGGTGGGGGGGGGTGATTCTGGAGGTGTTACCAGTCTATGTTTCAAGTTACATAACTGCTATAGCAATAAAAAGAAAAATGGTACCAGCACAAAAAAATAAACATGCATATCAAAAGACACAGTAGAATGATAGGGGATGTCCTTCTGTATCAGACATCTTGTAAGCCAGTCCAATAGAGTTAGTCTTACCAGAGAACTGAGAATAATTCCCAGCTTTGCCTTGTCACACAACCTGTGTGCCAGTTCAGTCTGCTGAACCCTGGAGACCCTACCTACTATATACACCAACAACAAATACACCAAGAAAGAGATTGTAGACATTCGTCCATTCACAATAGCCTAAGATAACAGTAACAAAATAACTAGGAATGGTTTTAAACAAGGAGGTGAAAGGCCTATGCAACAACTTTACATCTCTGAAGAAAGATTGAAAAGACACTTGAAAATGAAAAAACTTCCCATGCCCCTTGAATTACTAATGTGAAAATGTCTGTTTGACCAAAAACAATGGACAGATTCACTACAATCCCAACCAAAATCCATCGAAATAGAAAAAAAAATCATATAATTCATATAGAACCCAAAAGGGGCTAGTATAGTCAAAGCAATCCTGGGGGGGGAGGGGTGGTGATTCTGGAGGTGTTACCAGTCTATATTTCAAGTTACATAACAGTGTTATAGCAATTAAAAAAAATGGTACCAGCACAAAAAATAGACATGCATATCAAAAGACACAATAGAATGATAGGGGATGTCCTTCTGTATATATGTTTCTCTTATGAGTTGATAAGCAAAACACTGTCCAATAATGGCAGAAAGATAGGTGGGACTAGGAGACCAGGAGAATTCTGGGAAAGTTAGGCAGAGAGAGACCACCAATAAGATGCCATGTAGAGAAGGAAAGACCCTTCTCCGGTAAGATAATACCACATGGAAATACATAGGTTTATAGAAATGGGTTAATAATCAAGAAAGAGCTAGCCAATAAGAAGCCCTAACTATCGACCAACAGTTTTATAATTAATATAAGTTTTTGTGTGCTTATTTGAGGCTAAAAGGGCTGTGAGACCTGGTGAGACAAGAGAAAATACAAGCAACAAAGATGGGGGAAAAAAAAACAAAAACAAAAACATATACCAGAGAAACTGCATCTTTGACGATTGGGTCAGGAGAAACTGGAGGTTCACATCTAGAAGAATGGAATTCGACACATGTATTAGTTACTTTTCTATTGCTGAGTGTCTTAGGGTTTCTACTGCTGTGAAGAGACACCATAACCACAGCAACTCTTATAAAGGAAAAATTTAATTGGGGTTGGTTTACAGTTCAAAGGTTTAGTCCATTGTCATCATAGTGGGAAGCATGGCCAGATACAGGAAGACATGGTACTGGAGAAGGAACTAAGAGTTCTACATCTGGATCAGCAGGCAGCAGGAAGAAAGAGACAGTGGGCCTGACTTGAGCATCTGAAACCTCAAAGGCCATCCCCAGCAACATACTTCAGCCAACAAGGCCACATGTCCTAATAGTGCCACTTCCTATGGGCCTATGGGGACTATTTTCATTAAAATTACCATGGGCATCATGACTATGGCAACTTATAAAAGAAAAAAATTCATCTTGGCTTATTGTTGTAGAAGGTTGGAGTCCATGTTAGTGGGGGAAGCTTGGCACCAAGTGGCAAGAATATGAGAAACAACATCTTGATCCAAAAGCACAAAGCAGAGAGAGGACACACTCAGAATTTACCCTCCACATCTTGAGGCAAGGTCACACCACCTAAACCTCACCAAACAGCACTACCAACCAGGATCAGGTTAAGTACTCAAATGTCTGAGACAGTAGCAGACATTTCTCATTAAAATACAAAAACTGATACCTATCACCCTGCACAACAAACAAAACCCAAAAAAACTTGTAGATCAAAGACCTCAATATGAAACTTGAAATTCTAAAACTGCTAGCAAAATCTTAGGCAGTGCCCTACACAACATGAGTATAGGAAAAAACTTTCTGAATAGAGCTAACTTTTGCCTAGAAATTAAGGCACAATTGACAAGTGAAATCTCATAACGCTTCTGTATGTAAAAGGGAAAAAAAAATCAAGCAAACAGGAAATCCACAGACTGGAAGAGAACCGTTGTCAGGTATACATCCAATAGAGGATTATGAACCTCAA
This sequence comes from Phodopus roborovskii, assembly GCF_943737965.1. Lineage (NCBI taxonomy): Eukaryota > Metazoa > Chordata > Mammalia > Rodentia > Cricetidae > Phodopus > Phodopus roborovskii. The sequence goes on from NW_026126436.1 coordinate 4,802,226, forward strand.
TACATAAAGAACTGAAAAACCAAAAAGTCAATAAGACAAATGACCCCATTTAAAAATGGGTAATGGAGGCTGGAGAGCTGGCTCAGCAATTGCAAGCAATTGTTGCTCTTCCTATAGGTTTAGTTCCCAGCAGCCACATGGTGACTCACAACTATCTTTAACTTCAATTTCATGAGACCCTTCTTCTGACTTCCACAGACACCACTCACACGTGTGGTCCATATGCAAATACAGCAAAGCACTTGCAGTCGTGCACATGAAATAAAGTAAATAAATCTAAACAATCAGTGAGTTATAGATCTGAATAGAGAGCTCTCAAAAAGAAGAAATAAAAAGTGTTAAGAAACATCATTCAAGATGTTCATCATGATTAGCAATTAGGGAAATGCAAATTAAAACCCCTTTTGAGATTTCATCTCAGCCGAGTCAGAATGGCCAAGGTCAACAAAACAATGACTGGAGAGGATGAAAGGAAAGGAGAACCTTTATCACCACTATAAAAATCAGCATGGAGAATTCTCAAAACCCAAAGCTAAATCGACTGTATGACCCACCTATATCACTACTAGGCATATACCCAAAGGATTTGACATTCTAGTCCACAGATACTTATTTAGCCACATTCATTGTTCTCCATTCAAAATAGCTGGGAAATTGCAGCAATCTCAATGTGCTTTAACTGTTGAATAGATCATGAAAATGTAGTACATATATACAATGTAATTATATTCAACTTTTTAAAAAATTATGTAACAAAATTTGCAGATAAATAGATTTTCCTAGGAAATATGCTACTGAATGAAGTAACCCACACCCAGGAAGACAAAGGCCACAGGTTACCTCTTTATTTGTGGATCCAAGCTCTGAAACTTTGGATGTCAGTAAATAACCTGGAGTAACTGAAGAAACCAGGAAAGTTAAAAATGAATCATGTAGGAGGAGAGATCTAGAGAGAAGAACAAGGTAAGACACTATAAAGGAGGAAAATGACAGAGAGTTTTAACTGGAGAAAAGAGAGGCAAGGCAATACAGAGAGATGAAGAGTGGAGGCATAAGTAACACTAAGACTGTTTGTAAAAGCCATAGAGAATCATATTGTTTGTGTTTAAAATTACATACTGTGTGTGTGTGTGTGTGTGTGTGTGTGTGTGTGTATGTGTGTGTGTGTGTGTGTGTGTGTGAAATAAAGTTATAGTTCTTGGTGTGGTAATGCTCCCCAAAGAGCCATAGACTATCTAACAAAAATCCCAGTACCATACATGAGAAACCTCTTTTTGAATTATCATGGGAGTTCAAAATATCCTCCAAATAATATAGGCTATTGTTGATAATTGTGTTTGACTTAAATAATTTGAAGATTAAGACATACTTTGGACTCAGGACTTGGAAGAACCAAGCTGGATCTGATCAGGAAACGTCCTCGTGGAGAACTAGTTCTTGCCAAGGGAGAAAAGCAATCAATAATCCTACCTTGTAGTGATACATGTGAGTCACAACAATGTCTAGCATTTCTGAACCCGTTTGCTTGGCCTAGTCCTAGACTGGTGGTTTGAGAACCATCTTTCCCTGGTCTGATTAAACAGCTCATCCACCAGATTTACCTGAACTAGCACAGGTCTCTCCCATTTCCTTTACTGACACAATCTAAGGAAAGTCAGGTTATCACATCAGACACATAGCCAAAGGATTTCACATGACCAGGTCAAATTACAAAAACAAAAACAACATGAATGACCCTAACAGCATGTCTCTATCCTGTCAAAGCCAGTATAGAAATGTTCTCTAGTAAAAACTACCTAGAAGAACCTCAGGACACAAAATTTAAAAAGACAACCATAAACTTTAAGAAAGAACTCAAGGAATTTAAAGAAGACAACAACAAACACTCAATTGAACTCCAAGAGAGAACAATACACAATTGAGGGATGTCCAAGAAAATAAAAAACACATCTGAGAGATAATTCAAGATTTGAAAAGCAAAATCAATGAATCAATAGAAATATTGAAGAGAACACAGGCTTAAAAGAAGATGGAATTGAAAAGTTTAATGTCCCAATTAGAAAAGTCAAGGGACTTGAAGATAAAGTAGTAGATCTAGACCAAATAGGCAAAGAAGATAAAAACCAAGGACAGGAGCATACAGAAAATGTGGGGTTTCTCTCTGTAACCCAGGCTAACCTCACCCCCACACACACACACACCCTGTTACCACATTTTCCCAGGAGCTGAGTGATAGTGTATGCCATGTCCAACTGACTCAGAGTTTCATTCTCATAGACAAACTGACCTGACCTAATCCTAACTGGTATAATATGTTTCAAACACAAAAGGATAATGGGAAATACCTTGATAATGAAAGAAAGAAAGACTAACAGTGAAGTGATCCCACCTGGAAATCTCTGCGGCAAAGTTTTTTACAAAGTAATCATATTATGAAGTAAATTATATGATCCTCACTTTCCAATTGATATACCCAGACAAGAAAGTCACTTCTAGCATGAACAGTGTAACAGAAAGGAAACCTAAAGTCAACAACCACTGTATGTGTCATCCCTATAGTCACACACAATAAGACCACAACCTCCCTGCCTATGATTAGGCACAGGTAAGACAATTTAACAGCTGGCTCTTGTTGGCTGAACAAGCGACAAGGGCTTGCATGGGCTATCACAGGAGCACATCAGAGGACCCAGGAGTCTTCCTAAGTCTTCTCAGACCCTGAGAGACTCAAGTGACCTCTAGTTCAAGTTTTCTGAATCACAATTCAACAAAATGAATCCGAGAAGTAGATTTGGTTCAGCTACTTGGGTTTCAATTCCTTTCCAGTGGAGTTTTGTATACATCTATCTGATGCCGAGCTAGCTGGGGATCATATATGAAAGTTGTTATAGGCCGAGCACTCCACTTCAAAACCCTCAAGTCTAAAGTGCAGCATGATGCCAAGAGTTGAGAATTCTACCTTGTAAAACTTTCCTTTTATGTACACAATTATTTAAATACCTTATAAGACCGCCTTCATACTCTGTGTGTATGATGGACATGCTAATGAGCTTGACAGTGACAATCACATTATTGCTTTAAGTATTACAATATTTGTTTGTAAGTTATATGTCAAGAAATCTAGAAAAATGTCACAAGTATATTTTAAATAAGTCTTCCTTATAGCAATCCCTCTTCAAAAGCTTCAACAGTTGCTCTCTTTGTTCTGATCCTCCAGTGATGAAATGGTGCTTAAGCTGACAAAACCAAGTGCTCACTAATGAGCACATGATCTTCCCACATTGCAGGAGTGATGGGGACACTTGCTTCCCTGCCCTGGCCTGCTGTCTCCATAGCATACCCAAACTGACCACAAACACAGTGTAATTATGATAATGAAATCTGTGAGGTCACCAGACACTAACTGCTCCAATAAACAATTGGGATTTTCGATGGGATTTTCTGTGCTCCTCTGTAGCCTGTTTCCCAAAACATCCATGATCTGAGAACAAAAGAAACAGCTCAGGCTTCCTACAGTTCAGGAATCACAGAAAGTAGATAAGCCACTCCCCCACACCTCCACCTCTGCCCACCTGCCTTTACTGTTGGGAGAAATTGTTGTTGCAGGAAGAATCAGGCCTTTGCTTTGCCTCCACTCTCCACAAGACTCTGCTTTGCAATTGCCAAGTTCCAAGAATTGTTTGCATGTAATTGAATTATGCTATATATTGCCATTTTCCTTAATCTTATATGGAAGAGGTAGGCCTTTTGAACCCCAAAGTCAAGTGAATATAGCAAGGGGCCTCACTGTGTGCCTGACCTCTAATTTGTCTGCATTGGTTTCTACTCTCTCAAGAAGAGGCCAGAGCTGTGTTTACACTGGCAGGTGACTGTGCTGCAGCTGCAAAGGGCTTTGGTGCACAATGCACAAATAAAACAAGAAATAAACCCAACCCAGCATCAGGGCTTCTGCTGCCTCCCTTTCCTCTGCTAGAATTATGTAAGAAGTAATTGCATCATGAGTCTTGAACCCACTCCTGAGTACAAATTCATCTCACCGAGTTCTAATTAGTTAAGTGTTGAAGGACGTGGTCATTAGATCAGACTAATAAGTCTTTTGAAATCATGCATAGTTATTGTTAAGTCATGCTAGTCACACACAGTTAAATCACATGCCATTCACTCTCTGAAAAGACTCAGGAACTCCAAGTGGGTGGGATTTGGCTCTGAAGCAGTCACTGAAAAGCTGACCCCTATAATCCTAGTGCTTAGTTAAAATTCAGGAAGGAGAAGCATGCTGGTTATTCACAGCAGCATGGCAGCTTGAAAACTGCAGGTATAAACACATAGCATGTGATTTTCACACCTTTAACTGAAATAATTTACATTTTTACAATGTTGTGACCACTAGGTACAAATAAAATACCTCATCTCATGTTTTCTCAGGTCCCAAGAGTATATGGCAAAAATTCTGCTTTCATTTGAAACCATACCTCAGAGTGCATGTTGCATGACTTCTGCCCTTCTCTAGATGACAGCCATGATTGAGGTACTGCAGAGAACACAAAGGCAAGTCCAGGGTATTTTCTTCTAGGAGTTTACATCCTGGTAAGAAATGGAAATGACACAAGACATTGCTAGATATGAGTTATCATTTCTCTACAAGGTTGTCCCTCTAGGACTGTAACTCTGATGAACAGACTTCAGGAGGTGACAAAAAAGAGGAGGGTGCAAAGGATGAAGGGACTTTCCACTGGGAGAGAACGAGGGTGGCCTTCCACCTAGACACAATAACAGCACAATCAGAATGGAGTCACCAAACTTTTAGCAATACAGAGACTAGGGTCTGACAAGATGGCTCAGAGGTTAAGGAAACTGGCTGCTCTTACAGAGGACCCAGGTTCAATTCCCAGCATGTACATGGTGGCTGACAATCCACAACCATCTGTAACTCAGTTTCACAGGATCCGATGCCATCTCTGGCCTCTTTGGACATGAGGTGTATATATGGTGTATGTTTTTACATGCAAGCAAACACTCATATCTATAAAATATTTTTAATAGATTACACATTTAGATAAGTCACTGAGTCACACTTGCATTTCCTCCTTCAAAAGGAATTCTAACACTCTCCTTCTGGGCATTCCAATCACTGCCAGTGACTGCAGTCACTATGACTTCATAGCCAAGGCCACAGTAATAGACAGTCACTGGCCACGTGGCCACTGACTCATGGTTTGCAATCTATGCTGCATGGTGAAATCTTACTAATCCTCTTAGAAACTGCATTTCTTTGGGTAAGGAAAACTTTATGAAGTTGACTGTCTTAATTTTAAGAAAACAAGTTTCTTGAGTATATGGTGTGTGTAACCTAGAAGAATATTCAAAGTTGTTGTACAGTGTAGAACCAGGCTTCTTAAATTTTCCCCACATAGGACTGAGAAAACGTATGCGATTCTGGCATCTTCGTGAGGGTGACTAATGCTGCAATGAAACACTGTGATCAAAAGCAAGCCTGCGCTTCCTCATCTCTGTTCATCATAGAAAGGTCTCAAATAGTGCAAGAATCTGGAGGCAGGGGCTGATGCAGACAGAGGCTATGGAGGGGTGCTGCTTACTAACTTTCTCCCCATGGCGTGCTCAGCCTTTCTTATAGAACCCAGGACCACCTGCCCAGGGATGGCACCTCCCACAATGGGCTGAGCACTCCACCATTGATCACTAATTCAGAAAATGTCAAACATTTTCTCAATTGAGGCTCCGTCGTCCTCTCAGATGACTTTAGCTTGTGTCAAGTTGACATTAAACAAGTCATCACATTTGGATGTATAAGAATGCATAATAGGCATACAAATCAAACATATGCTGATGATAAGTCACAAGTCACAAGTAATTATTACTTAATATACACATAGTTTTATCATTTCTTAAAGACTAAAGTAATTGCATACTATTAAGATGAATGTTTGCTTATTTTTTTATATTTTTTTATTTTGCATATCATCCCAGTTCCCTCTCTCTACCGTCCTCCCATGCCTTTCCAATTTGTATCTTCTTGATCTCCTTTTGTTGTCATATTGCTCTAGCTAGAACTTCAAATACAATATTGAAGAAATATGGAGAGAGTGGACAGCATTGTCTTGTTCCTGATTTTAGAAGAACAGCGTTGAGTTTCTCTCCATTTACTTTGATGTTGGCTGTTGATTTGCTGTATATTGCTTTTATTATGTTTAGGTATGTTTCTGCTCTCCAAGACCTTTATCATGAAGGGTTGTTGGATTTTGTCATAGGCTTTTTCAGCATCTAGTTAGATAATCATATGGTTTTTTTCTTTTTCAGATTGTTTATATGGTGGATTATACTGATAGATTTTTGTATGTTCAACCATCCTTGCATCCCTGGGATGAAGCCTACTTGGTCATGGTGGATGATTTCTCTGATGTATTCTTGGATTCCATTTGCCAGTATTTTATTGAGTATTTTTGCATCAATGTTTATGAGGGATATTGGTCTGTAGTTCTCTTTCTTAGTTATGTCTTTGTGTGGCTTGGGTACCAAGATAATTGTACCCTTGTTAAAAAAAAAAAAAAAAAAAAAAAAAAAAAAAAAAAAGAGTATGGCAATGACCCTTTGGCTTCTATTGTGTGGAACAATTTGAGGAGTTTTGGTATTAGATCTTCTTTGAATTTCTGGTAGAATTCTGCACTGAAACCATACGGCCCTGGGCTCTTTTAGCTTGGGAGACTTTTGATGACTGCTTCAATTTCATTAGGGTTTATAAGTCTATTTAAATTACTTATCTGTTCTTGATTTAATTTTGGTGATATCTATCCAGAAAAATTGTTATTTCTGTTGAATTTTCTAATTTTGTGGAGTATGGGTTTTGAAAGTATGACCTGAAGATTCTTTGAATTTCCCCAGTGTCTGTTGTTATGTCTCCCTTTTCATTTCTGATTTTGTTAATTTGCATGTTCTCTGTCTTTTGGTTAGTTTGGATAAAGGTTTGTCTATCTTGTTGATTTTCTGGAACAACCAACTCTTTGTTACATTGATTCTTTGTATTGTTTTCTTTGTTTCTCCTTTATTGATTTCTGCCCTCAATTTGATTATTTCCTGGCATCTGCTCCTCAGGGTGTTTGTTTCTTTTTGTTCTAGAGCTTTCAGTTGTGCTGTCAAATTCTCTAATATGACTATCCTCTAGCTTCTTTCATGTGGGTACTTAGGACTATGAACTTTCCTCTTAGTATTGCTTTCAAAGTGTCCCATAAGTTTGGGTATGTTGTGCCTTCCTTCTCATTGAATTCTGGGAAGTTCTTAATTTCTTTATTTCTCCCTTGACCCAGGAATGGCGCAATTGTGCATTGTTCTGTTTCCATAAGTTTGTAGAGTTTCTGCAATGTGTGTTGTTGTTGAATTCTAACTTTAAAGCATGGTGGTCTGATAAGATACAGGGGTTTATTGTGGTTTAATAAGCATCAAGAGAAACAAATAGGCTGAATAGTTGTTAATTCAGGGAGAAATAAAACTTACAACAATGAACACCAGCAGGTTCCTGGTCCCAAGGATGCCTCTGGATACTCTCCTGTTCCCGTGCTGCAAGCAAGAGAGCTCCTGGGGAACCCTCCTCAGACTTAGTTCCCCCAGGTAAGGTCTGCCCCTGTATCCACCCCCAATGGGCGTAGTCAGTGGCACAGGTGCCGACAAAGTGAATATCTCACTACAATTCTCCTTTTAGTCTAAAGGAAAGATTTAGGCTTGATACAAAACTAAATACAAAACAGTGAGTAACAAGTGTGCTCTAAGAAAAGGAAAATCGAGAACATACAAACTTAAGACCTACATATCTAGTTCTAAGGTAAAGGCATAACAGAGTTTACAATAAAGTTGTCCTAAGCTGGAAAGCTCAAGTCTAGTACCTAATATATCTAACTAGGAAGAGAGAATAATAGTTGTGATAGTTTAATCTTTAACCTCATCAAAGACATGAGAAGGAAAATAGCAATACTAGGGTAGACAGGAAGTACAGATGGGCAACTTCAAAATGGTATAGTGAGGACAGAAACAGCAGGCTACCTGGACAGTCACCCAAGGTCTCACAGCAACATTGGTACAGCCAGTTTGGGCTAAGGTTTAGAGTACCTGACAGACCACAGCAAAAGTAGGGAGATAGAAAGGCTGTCTTTCCCCTGACTTGGCAGGGTTCAGCAGTCTTCTATATTTGTCTCCTGCAAGCACATAAGACCGCACATCCAAATCAGTGGTCAAAGTGGGGGCAGTTCTTTGCCCAAGAGGCCATTAGCTGAGGTGAGAATGAACTCCAGCAGGAGCAACAACAGTGTCCAACATATTTTCAGCAAAGTGCATGGTGCTGTCAGGAGCAATAGTGTCTCATATCAATGGGGTACTAATATTAAAACATTTAAATGCCATGTTCTGCAGGTCTATGAAGTGTTTGAAGATTAGCATCTATGTCTGACTAATCTCATAGGTATAGGAAACATGGGTGAAGATAATCTGTAATACTCAGGAACCTAGCTATAAAACTGATTTATACTAGTAACAGACCAACAGCATTATATCCAATATAATGTCTCTGTGTGTTATTTGGGGCTGAGGAGGCAGTGGGATCAGGATGGCAGGAAAATATGCTCGTAACAGGGGTTGTTCCAATTTTTTTATATTTGTTGACATTTGCTATGTTGCCTAGTATGTGTTCATTTTAGAGAAGGTGACATGTGGAACTGAAAAGAAAGTATATTCTTTTGTGTTTGAATGGAATGTTCTATAGACGTCTGTTAAACCCAATTGGATCATAACTTCTGTTAGTTCCTTTGTTTCTTTGTTAAGTTTCTGTCTGGTAGTCCTTGTCTAGTGATGAGAATGGAGTGTTGAAGTCTCCCACTATAAATGTGTGAGGTTTTATGTGAGATTGAGTTTTAATAATGTTTCTTTTACGAACATGGGTGCCTTTGCATTTGGGGCATAGGTGTTCAGAATTGAGACTTCATCCTGATTGATTTTTTTCTGTGAGGCTTATGAAATAACCTTCGTCATCTCTTTTTATTGATTTTGATTTGAAGTTTAATTTGATAGATATTAGGATAGATACACCTGCTTGTTTCTTGGGTCCATTTGATTGGAAGATCTTTTCCCAACCCTTTACTCTGAGGTAGCATCTGTGTTTGAAGTTGAGGTGTGTTTCTTGTATGCAGCAGAAGGATGGGTTCTGTCTTTGTATCCATTCTGTTAGCCTGTGTCTTTTTATAGGTGAGTTAAGACCATTAATATTTAGGGAAATTAAGGACCATTGATTGATAATTCTTGTTTGTTTTGGATTTGGTGGTGGTGGTGGTATTGTGAGTAGATTTACCCTGCTTTTTCTTTTGGGTTTTGTTGAAGTGGGATTATCTCTTGCCTATGTCTTTGTGAGTGTAGTTAACTTCCTTGGGTTGTAGTTTTCCTTCCAGAACTTTCTGTAGGGCTGGATTTGTGGCTATATATTGTGTAAATTTGGTTTTAGCATGGAATAAATTGTTTTTTCCATCTATAGTGATTGAGAGTTTTGCTGTGTATAATAGTCTGGGCTGGCATCCATGGTCTCTTAGTATTTGTAGAACATCTATCCAGAACCTTCTGGCTTTCAGAGTTTCCATGGAGAAGTCAGATGTAATTCTGATAAGTCTGCCTTTATATGTTACTTGGCCTTTTTCCTTCATTGCTCTTTATATTCTTTCTTTATTCTCTGTGTTAGGTGTTTTGATTATTATGTGGCCAGGGAACTTTTTTTTTTTTTGGTCCTGTTTGTTTGGTATTCAGTAAGCTTCTTGTACTTTCATAGGCATGTCCTTCTTGAGATTGGGAAAGTTTTCTTCTGTGATTTTGTTGAATATATTTTCTGTACCTTTAAGCTGGGCTTCTTAGCCTTCTTCTATGCCTATTATTCTATTATTCTTAGGTTTGGCCTTTTCATGGTGTCCCACATTTCCTGGATATTTTGTGTTAAGGATTTGTTGGATTTAATTTTTTCTTTGGTCAATGAGTCTATTTCCTCTAGTTTATCCTCAGTGCCTGAGATTCTCTCTTCTATCTCTTGTATTCTACGGGTCATGCTTGCATCTATAGTTCCTGATCGTTTACCCAGTTTTTCTATTTCCAGCATTCCCTCAGTTTGTGTTCTTTATTGTCTCTATTTCAAGTTTTCAGGTCATGAATTGTTTAAATTGTTTCCTTCATCTGTTTGGTTGTTTGTTTTGTTTTGTTTGGTTTTTTTTGTTTTGTTTTTTGTTTTTGTTTTGTTTTTTTTTTTTTTTTTTTCTTGGCTTTCCTTACTTTCTTTAAGAGATTTGTTCATTTCTTGCATTTTTTTTGTTTGTTTTTTTCTTCCATTTCTTTAAGGGATTTTCTCATATCCTCTGTGAGGGCCTCTATCATTTTCGTGAAGTTGTTTTTAGGGTCATTCTCTTCTGTTTCATCTGTGTTGGGATGTTCAGGTCTTGCTGGCATAGAATCCCTAGACTCTGGTGATATCATATAAGTCTTTCTGCTGGTGGATGTGTTCTTATACTGTTGCCTTCTCATCTCTTCTTCCAGTGGATACAGTTAGGGTCTCTTCCTTTCCTCTCTAGCGGTGGGTGGTGAGACAAGGCAGAGATGGTGCCCAATGCTGGGTTCTTTGTTCTGCATCCAGGTCCCTCTGGGGGATTTAGTGACAGGAAGCATGTTTGCTTATTTTTACACAAAGAATAAAACTTGGGACTGAGGAGATAGTTTGTGGGTTAAGTGCTTGTTATGCAAGTGTGAGGAACTATTTGACTCACCATAATCCATGTGGAATCTGCAATCTTGGTGTTCATCCAGCAGATGGGAGGTAGAAACAGGAGAATCTTTGGAACTTCAAGGGCCAGGTAGGCTGACATTCCTAAAGAAAAACAATGGAATAACTCTGTCTCCAACACTGTAGAAAGTGAAAAAAACCAACACCAGAAGTTGTTATGAGTGAGTGCATGGTGTAGCATGCACTCACACGTGTGAAAAAAGTATGCACATGTATATACACGCACATTATCATTATACACTCGTGAGAACTAAATTCTGGCTGCATGTATGATACAGCAGGACCATATTTAGTGTTTCTCAGAGTTCAGCAGTAGTTTAATTTTACAATGTCAATGTAGAAAATGCTATCTCATCTCATATATTACACAATATAAAATGGGGAAGTACATTTAGAACCATTTCAGGAGTTGCTAGAAATTCTGTTTTAATCCAAAAATCAAAATGCATTTAATGATGTTTTGTGAAACATAACTCAGAATTTCAAACAGCAATTTTTAAATCAAACATTCAACACGATGCAATCCAAAGATAAACTATTTTGATACACACTAATGAGGAATGGCAGTAAAAAAATATTGAAAGTCCTTGTTTCCCATAATTAAATTATGTTTCTAGAGGAGCAGAAAACTTTGTACACACAGAGGAAACACTGTAGTTCATGGCAAACAATAGTCTTGAACCTGAGCCAAGGTATTTCAGGCATCATTTGTTGGCACTGTGTAGTGTGCAAGGTGCATATGTCCGTGCCCAGAGCCAGGGCTGCAGTGAAGTCACCAGGACAGCAAAGGTGATCACTGCCAGGATTTTTACATATTTATTTTTTAATTAGCTTGTATCCTTTGCACATTCAGAAACCATTTACACTCACATTTCTCACAACACTCACATTTAGTCATGTGATACCATATGGTATCATGATCAATAGTTTAAGAAGCTAAACTTGGCTCTAATCCCATCACTCAAGAGTCAGAGACAGGCAGATTTCTGTGAGTTCAAAGCCAGTGTGACTACACAAAGAGTTTCAGGACAGCTAGGACTATACAGTGAAACTGTCTCAAAAAGCAACCACAAACAAAAAATGGGTGTAAGGAGTTAGGTTTTCTGCCCGCCGCCTGGTTTTGTCCTGCTGCTGCGCCAGCCCCAACTAACACACTGAGACTGTATTTGATATGATTCTGTTGGCCGTTACTAGTTTCTTATTGGATAGCTCTGTCTTAATTATTAACCCATTTCTACGTATTTCTACATGGTTTTACCGAGAGCAGAGGAATGGCGGTTCTGTTCTCTCCAGACTCTCCATCTTGATCCCTCTTCCTACTTCCTCTTTCCTCCTTGTCTCCTAGTTCTGCCTATCTTGCTTTCCTATTGGCCAACAGTGCTTTATTCATTAACCAGTATGAGAAACATATACAGAATGACATCTCCCATCATCTCCTCTTTTCTGTCTAAAATAAAAAGAAGGGCTTTAACCTTAACAAAGCAAAATATATAACACAACAGTTATCAAATAAGAATCACAGTTAACAATATTTAGTCCATTAACATTTAGTAAGATTTAAGAAAACATTTCATCATCTAACCTATCTTTGTGTGTCCAAAGTCTATGTAACTTATCTTTAATCCTAATTAAGAAAAACTATAACCATAACTATTTGTCTTCAACTCCCTCAAAGACCACAGAAGGATAGTGTATAAACTCTAGAGACAACTCATTGCCTGGTCACCTGAAGTTCTTTTGTAATCTTCCATCTTCAGCCCATAGGCCATAGTGTGTCTGGCAGACTCTTTAGCAAATCAGGAAACTTTAAACTGTCTTCTTGCATTGGCAGTTTTCAGTCACTTTTCTCTGTGTCCTGCAGACTGTCTAGCAGACACTCCCATGAAGCAGGAACTCTATAGCAATGTCCATCTTGAATCAGCAGTCACTTTTCTGTGGGTCCTGCATGTCCAGTTTATACAGCATAAAGTCAAATAGTCCAGACAAGAGCGGTATCTTGTCCAAATGGCTAGTCTTGCCATATTGGAAGTAAACTCCATACGTGTTTCTTCAATGTCCATCTTCCTTTCTGACATAGGTGGTGTTGCCAGGAGCATTTATGTCTCACTGTCAAGAAAAACACTAAGCCTTTTTAAATGCCATATTCTGTAGGTCTTTGAAAGGTTTGAAGAATGCCTATTCATCTCAAATATATCTCTGTATATCTAGAAAACCTAACTCATCTAACTGTAAGTTTTGACTATTATAGGTAAAGCCTAACTTAAGTTTTGACTATTATAGGTAACTATAATCTGTACTAAATTATACATTACATTTCTAAATGACCTATAAAAACAAAGTACCTAAACAAGAGGAGAAATATACACATCATAAAATTGACCTTAAATTGTATCAATAAATGAAAATCCATTCCAAAACAAAGTATTCGTATCTATACCATAATCCCCTTTTTACCTTTAAAAAGAGATTGGTTATGGTCATTAACCATTTATAACCAAGCCCAGTTAAATGAAAACAAACATTTATATACAATATTTGGGAATTTGGGTGCCGTTCCTTCCAAACTGCTTCTTGCTGGTAGGGGGCGCTGTCATGGGGATCCTAAGAAGATGAAGAAATCCTGGCTATAAGTCTGTAAGGCTGCTTTGTTCAAGCTGTTTTGAATGTTGGATCACCAGAGACTCTGTTTCAGGGGGCCTGGCTTGATCAAACCACATTAGTCTGGAAGGAATCCACAGCTTTTCATTTTCTGTGGAAACAAAACTAGAAATCCTTTTCCCCAGTAACTTGTCCTTGAACTTAAATTGGGAAGTCAAAGCATTTTTAAAATATATAAATTTAATAATCCAGCAGTATTTCCTTTGACCGTTGTTTCCTTAGCAGTCAAATGATATAAAGACAATATAATGCCATACAGTATACAGATTCTCTCTGAGCTTTTCATTTTTACGTGGCTTTATTATTACTCTCTTCTACTTTTTCATTTTTGAGACAGAGTTTCTCTGTGTAACTTTGATCTGTCCTGGAATTCACTTTACAATTACAGAGATCTGCTTGCCTCTGTCTCCCGAGTGCTGGGATTAAAGGCCTGTGCCACCACACCCAGTTCCTCTTTGTCTTTTTAAAACCATTTTATTCTTTTTTTTTTTTTCCATATCTACGTATATATATATACACACTGTAAACCTTTAGCGCGTTTTCTTAATGTGAATCTGTCTTTACTGTAAATCTTTATCTTTTTCTGGCCATGAGTCTTTTATCTGGTAAACAACAACATTGCTAAAATGAAAATCATAACTGTGTTAGCTGCGGTTTACTGCCAGCAGTGAGAGCTGTATTCACCACCTTGGTCTAAGCTGCCACCCAGCAGCATGCTGCAGGCCTGGAGATGTGGTCACTGCCACCACCAGCTCTCATATACACCAAGAAATTGTTAGCAGTGCTTCTTAAAAGCCATGAAGTTTTTTGCCACTTATGCTGAGTCAGGAATCCTCCCTTAAAGGAGCTGCGCGAATATCTGCTTGTCTCTCACAAAGCAGAGTCCAACCGAGAAAAATGCTGCTACCAAGAAACCTTGCTTGTCTCTGTTCTTTTGTTTTAAAACCCTTTTTTTAAGCTTTTGTTAAATTTTAAGTGGAAGTTCTTATTAGCCACGTGGGCGCCATATGTAGGGACTTAGGTTTTTCTGCCCGCCGCCTGGTCTCGTCCTGCTGCTGCGCCAGCCCCAACTAACACACTGAGACTCTGTATGTGATATAATTCTGTTGGCCCGTTACTAGTTTCTTATCGGCTAGCTCTGTCTTAATTATTAACCCATTTCTATTAATCTAAGTATTTCCACGTGGTCTCATCTTACCGGAGAGTGGCTGGCATTGTGCTCTCTCCAGTCTCTACACCTGACCCCTCCTTACTACTTCCTCTTTCCTCCTTGTCTCCTAGTCCCTCCTATCTTGCTTTCCTATTGGCCAACAGTGCTTTATTCATTAACCAGTATGAGAAACATATCCAGAATGACATCTCCCATCAAATGGGCATATTGCCAAAGTCCCTACAAATCCACATAAGTATCCCCAGTTAAATTCATTGGTTTACTCACACCAGAAGAGAGCAGAGGCATAAGGGGGACAAATTACAACAAAGTATATAAAGACACTCGGAAATAGAAATAGTCAAACCTGCTGTTTTGAACAGTAACTTAAAAAATAATCTTAAAACGTGTTTAAGTAAAATAAATATATTATCTTTATCTCAAAAGCAAAAAAAAAATGAGGAAGTGGAGTTACAGAAGCAAAGGAGGAAGAGGGCAAGGAGCAGAAACTGGGCTGAAGGGAGCCCCAGAATTCCTAAGGCACTGCCTAGACTCTTCATCAGGAGCCCTGGCCCTCTGTGATCTAGTTTCAATCGCTCAGTTTGAGTCTTAATGTTACTTTCATAATTTTCTACTACTTTCCTTATGAGGTATAATGGCATATCATCACTAGAAAACACACAAAGCCAAGGGATTATAAAAAGAAGAAACAGAAGTATTAATCCAAGACAAGGATCAAGTACCACAGGTTTAGTAACAACTTCTAATAAAAAGACATTTGTCTCTCAGCAATGACCACATATTGAGTTTAAAACTCAAAATTAAAATCTTAACAAGACTGGACTCTGTAAACATGAAATGTAATTATCAGCACTATTTAAAGCAATCATTTATTTGCTCAGGAAATGTGTTCCAAGTGTCCTTGATGTTCCAGGCTCAGTCCTTTGGGGAAACCATGGTAAACATGACAGAGTTTATAGAAACCAGTGTGGTGATGCTAAAATGGTTAGCTGGAATAGCTGTGCTCACACACCCACACTGCAGTTGAAGTATACTGTGAGTAACTAGGTAAGGAATAAAAGACTATCCTAGGTGCCATCAGCAGATTAACCTTAAGTAGGTTTACTTGCTCATCTGAAGCCATTGATTTTTATAAACACTGCTACATCTCCTAAAAAGGAGGAGGGGCTTGTTTCATTGCTGTTCCTGTTTCTTCTCCCATGATCAACCATTTTTAACTCTTTCATAGATATTTCTATTTATACCTTTAATCCAGATGCTACAGGATGTCAGCTTCATGGGAACAGAGAGCCTTGGGTAAGATCTTATCATGGGAATCAACTTGAGCATCTTAATGGAAAGGTAAAATTTGATGCTAATAAATTTACCAGGGCAATTCGCAAAAGCCAGACATGTAAAGGCAGCCAAACTTCAGAAGGTTCTAGAATCAAGGCCAGGAAAGATTGTGGGAAACCAGACAGTGCTCCTCAGGAAAGACCAAGGAACCCAGACAGTGTTCCCCAGGGAAGACCATGGGAACCCAAACAGTGCTCCTCAGAGAAGATCCAGATAGTGTTTCTCAGGGAAGACTGAGAGAACCCAGATTGTGATCCTCAGGGAAGACCATGGGAACCCAGGCAATGCTCCTCAGGGAAGACCCAGATAGTGCTCCTCAGGGGAGACTGAGGGAACCCAGACAGTACTCCTCAGAGAAGACTGTGGGAACCCAGGCAGCGCTCCTTTTCTACTCAGCTTCATTCTCCACGTTCTTCAAATAATATTTCCTGTGTGGTTTCCAGCTGCTTGAGTTTTTGTCTCCTGAGCTCCAGATTGCTAGATATAAAGAGCTACCATATTGCTAGGTCCCAGAACCAAGACTCGAATTGCCTCACCCTAGATTTATTTATCCTGCTTCAGCTGACAACAGAGATCTGGTATCCATTACACAAACATGGCACAGAAGCAGGCTCCTCTGGGAGGTGCTAAAAGCTAGGGAGATCATTCAAAATGTAGGCTGTTTAGTTTCTTGTCAGATTAACACAGATGGGAAGAGAGAACTAAATTAAGAAAATCCCCCCACCAGACTGACCCCCAGCAAGTTTATGGAGCATTTTCTTGATTAATGATTGGTGTGAGAGGACTCAGCTCACTATGGCTTTGCCACTCCAGGGCAGGTGGTCCTGAGGAGTTTGAGGAAGCAATGGGGAACGAACCAGTAAGTAGCAGTCCTAATGGCCTCTCCTTCAGGTCCTGCCTCCCAGTTCCTGTCTTGAATTCCTTCCTTGACTTCCCCCACCAATGGTGCCTTAGTCACTGCTCTGTTGCTGTGAAGAGACACTGTGACCAAGGCAACTCTTACAAAAGCATTTCACTGGGGGCTGCCTTGGAGTTTCAGAGGCTTAGTCCATTATCATCACATCAGAGAGCATGGCAGCAGGCAGTCAGACAGACACACATGGGGAGGAGGGGTACAAAATAAAATAAACTGGGACCTGGCATGGACTTTTGAAATCTAAAAGTCCACCTTGAATGACACACTTCCTCCAACAGGCCACACCTCCTAACCCTTCTAGTCTTCCTCAAAAGTGCCCCTCCCTGATAATTAAGTATACAAATATAGGAGCCTATGGGGGCCATTCTTACTCAAAACACCACAGAGGAACTGTGGCCTGGATTTTTTTTTTCATAATGAAAATTTATTAATGACCCTGTTACTAAAATTTCTGCTCAGAAGGACATGGGCAACACCTACCCCTTCTCTTAAGGTCTGGTTGAAAAAAATTGAGGTATGGTTCCTGGGATTCTTTAGAGAGCAGGGGTCAGTGGTTACCGGGAGTGTGGCACTCTAACCTTCTGACTGCACCTGGAAAGCCTCCCTTACCAGCAGGGACAGGGCTTCCTCAAGATGCACAGATTCAGGCCTGGTAGTAGTCTGGCCTGTGTGAATACTCTGCCACTCCCCCCAGGCCAGCTGAAGGGAGAGAACAGTTGGATACTGGAAGGAGCGGGCTGTCAGCAAGCCCAGCTGGGATGACGTTTTGTAAGCTAAGGACAGTCATTCACGACATACCCCTATAAGCTTTGGTTTATGTGAGTTGCGTATATTGGTTTTTACCACAGCTCACATTAAACTGAAAAATGTTTAAAATATTTCCTAATCACCATAAAATAGATACAAAAGCCAGAGTAAATTACACACACACAAATATTTCCTAATCACCATAAAATAGATACAAAAGTCAGAGTAAATTACACACACACACACACACACACACACACACACACACACACACACGATATATATATATATTTTCCAAGACAGGGTTTCCCTGTGGCTTTAGAAGCTGTCCTGGAACTAGTTCATGTAGACCAGCCTGGCCTCGAACTCACAGAGATCTGCCTGCTTCTGCCTCCCTAGAGCTGGGATTAAAGGCATGTGCCACCACTGCCCAGCAATGTTTTTAAACAGTACATTTTCCTAAACAATAAATTATTTTATGAGAGAAGTGACACCTTTATATTTTTGCAAATCTATTTTACTGCCCCAGTTTATAGAGGGCAGGTATGTTATTACCACATTTCCTTCTGCTTCAAATTTATACTCTCAAGAAATAATGGAGAAAAAAATGTTTTAGTCTTATCATAAGCACATATGCCCTCAACACTGTGAGGATGGCAATACTGTAAATCACCCACTACCTACAGGTAAGTGGACAATTAAACAATGCACCTTGGTTTTTTCTCCCAAGTTCTTTCTTATTCCATAAACATTGACTCAAACAGTTTATTTCAATGTATTAATAAGATTTTTGTTATTTTGATTAATGGATGAATCTATTGACCTTGATAATTTTGACAGATTCACAGGATGTGGTAGCTTCTAGAAAGAGCTTTACTGAACAAAGTAGACCTGAAATTAAAATCCCTCTAAAAATTAGCTGTGTGACTCCATGAAAGTTCTTTATGCTTATTTTTAAATAGCCATAGTAATGGTACTTGCAGGGAACAGGGATGAATGAGAGAGTGCAGTAAATGCTTGATATAACGCCTAACACAGTGGGTATCGATATGATTGCTGACGAAAGTGTCACGAAGCAGGGCCCCTAGGAACCTGTGTGAGCATCCAGGTTCTTATATTCCACAGTGAAGAATTAGAACACGGATGTGTGGATAGAAATAGAAATTGAGGCTGTAAGACAAGGAAAGTACTCCTAAAAATAGGAGTGGGCTAATGAGCTGAGGATAGAGCCCCCAGACCGGTAGGCCCTGAGGTGGGAAAGTAGAGAAAGGGAGAGAAATGTTAGGAGCATGAAAAGGGGGGAAGAAAAGACAGAGTTTCTCTTACTCCTTTGGCAGCAATGGAGCAAGAACCCCAGCAAAATTAATACCTGCTGAAGGCCTTTCTCCCTTCCCAGCCATGAGCCCACAATTTTATAGGAAATCTCCCCAAACACCCCATTTGCAGGGAAAGGGCATGTATTAAATCCTGTGTGCAGTCTCAGTGGCTCCTGGTCTACCTCATCAGACTGTAATTCCACCCCATCTGATCTGCCTCAGATATCTCTTTTATGGAAGGGGCGGAATTGAGCCACTGAAATGCTGTATGTGGATAATGCTAAGACGGTTCATTGTTAATGGCAGCCATGCACACACTTAGATAAGTCTTAATTTCCCCTGCTCTCCTTCGAAAAGTTCATACCCTGCCTATCACTTGGGAACATCTTAACCTTCTTCTGAATGCTGCTTTAAGCCTGAGTTAATAATAAAATTTCCAACTAGGCTTCAATAACTACCTAATGTTAGAATTCTTTTCAGCATCAAAAGTTTTGCCTGAGTAGGGACACACAGGGAACACCTGATGTAGTAACTGGGAGTATGGAGCTCTGTGGCTGTCCTCACAGCTGTCAGAGGAACATTTATGGACATTTACACAGCACCTGTTGTTCCCACATCCGTATATTGTGGGCTTTATTTGTTCATGTTCTGTTCCTCAGAAGAAGCCCAAGCAAGGAAGGGCTCCAAGACTTTCCAAGCTATCCTGTACATGCTCCATTAGTTGTATGAAGCCCTGGCGGGGGAGGGATTCCAGTCTCCCTCCCAACTGGCCTTTGCCTATTAGTCTTTGTCCCCAGCCCTTACTCTCTTGCTACAGTTTGTATTATTTTTTCATTACTTAGTATATTAAGCATGACATCATTAAGATGACTTCATCTTTACATTTGGAGACATGTAATGACTTGTGTCTTGTATCTTAAATGTCCCTACCCCATAGGTAAAAATGACATGGAATGTCATCACCACCATGGCTATTGAACACACAGTGGTTTGGGACCTGCTAAGGAGGACATCTGAGTTACTCTGTATCTCTGAACTTAGGCAGCGAATGGACTCCTGAAGACATTCTTGAGAATGCCTCAAGTAGGCCTGTCTGGAAAATCTAAATGTGTTTCTAGTGATAGCAATACAGGAGTATTCCCAATCTCTCCTGATGTGCCTTGGTCAAA
This sequence comes from Phodopus roborovskii, assembly GCF_943737965.1. Lineage (NCBI taxonomy): Eukaryota > Metazoa > Chordata > Mammalia > Rodentia > Cricetidae > Phodopus > Phodopus roborovskii. The sequence continues at coordinate 4,822,351 of NW_026126436.1, forward strand.
AAATTTGGCTACTGAAAATTTAAGTATAGTTTTCTTTCTGATTTTAAAAAATAAATAACAACAAAATGTTTCTGAGTGGTTACTTTGAAACCCAATTTTATGCTAAATTTCATTCTGTTCAAAATCAATGGGAAAAAGGGGAAGAGATTTATGAATCCTTATGTAAACCTACATTCCCATCAAATCCCACCAAGATAAGAAATGACAACCATTCTCAGATGTACCCACAAAGCTTCTTTAGCTGTACTTTATAAACCTTTGGCTGAAGATGAAAACAAAATGTCGTCTCATTTTCTTTACCCTATGCCAATGTTTTCTTATAAAATGAAAAAGAAACATATTTCTTGGAAACTTGTCCAGTGGCCTTAAAAACAAAAGCCTTTCCCTAAAGGCAATGGATATACTTGAGAAAGGAGAGCCATATGGCCCTGTGTGCTCACCTAGGACCAGGGCCACAATATCCATCCAAACATGAACCCAGGTTTAGGAATTAACGGGACATGGTAAAGAACTGGCAAGTAACTCAGTAAGTTGGCAACTTATGATCAGCTGATTTGAAGAATATCCTTTTCCTCTGTTACTTTTTAGTCTAAAATGTTTTTCCATAGTTATTTTTCCTATGAGAAAATGTTTACATTCTTCTATGGTCTACAGTCTTTAACACGACTAGAATCTCATGTCAACAAAACATCAGTCTGCAACTATATAAACCAGAACATTTGAAGACTTCAGCCAGCAGCCTATTAAAAGACATCCTGATAAACCAACTAAAATGTTCATGTTGAGTTCAAATAATGAAATGTTTATTTATTAAAAAGCTAAAAGATTAAGAGTTTTGTAGTTTAGAATTTACAACTTCCTACAGCTCCTAGGTCAGGGGTTTCAGTTAGGTTCTGATGCTGTCTTTCTTGCTTGTGCAAATATTTTGCCTCTTGTGAAAGACATTGTGGTCTTTGGCCGTCCAGGATATACTTCAAGGAAAGACACTGGTTCTTGCTTTATTTAAAAACAAAACCTTGACATTGGATTCGGTAAATAACAGGAATGTGAATCTCTCCCCCCAAAAAAAACCATTATTTTTATCACCTTTTTTCATAAGTTACATATATTATACATTTTGTAGTGAGATGTTCACTCGTCTGCACCTTACAACTTACAACAGAAACAAATGAACGCCAACAGGTTCCTGTCCCAAGGATGCCTCCGGATGCTCTCAGTCTCCATCCAGCGAGCACTCCAGGTCCCCTATCTCAGACTTAGTTTCCCCAGGTCATATCCACACCTGTCCCCAACCACAATGGGCATGGTCAGTGAAACAGGTGTGGACAGAGTGAATATCTCACTACAATATTTTATGTGCTAATGATATGGACAGTAGATAGAAAATGCCCAAGAAGTTTAGGGCAAGAATGCTAAAAGAAGCAGTTCTAATCTTGTCCGGGGTCAAAAGTCAGAAGTGCCATTGGTCCTGTTCTTACTGGAGGCCAGAGAGCTCATTCCAACTGAAGCTTCATTCTCCTCTGGTAAGCAGCTCTGAACTGGACACATAGATTTTTACTGTGGACATGCTCTGCATACTAAACAATTTTTGGGTCTCAATTCTTGAAGTGGGATATTAAGGGATTAGCAGACTTGGAAACTGTTGAGGAAGGACCCTCCCTCATGATACACTTTGGATTCTACCTCACGAGTCCCTGGTAATGCTAGAAAAGGAAGCTTCACAATTGTCCCACCATAGAACTTAAAATGCCACATGAAAAGGTGGAGTTATTAGAGTTCTGGCCCTGGGTGGAGACATGACATTCTCATCTACTCCAAAGATTAGAAAATTACATCGTATTGACTCCTCCCTACCTGGTCTGTCAACCACCTGGCTAGAAGATCATTTCTCAAAAAAAATCTGATTTACCATGAGCCATACTAAGGAGATGGGAGGAATAATTATCCTCTAAAGAAAATAATATGCTTTTCCTCCCAGAACCACACTGAGTTCAGTGTAGTCATTTAAGGAGACACCACATATAATACTTCTAAGCCTGCCCACTTTTCTGAGTTACTTTAAAAAAAAAAAAAAAAAAAAAAAAAAAAAAGCATAACTTTTTCTTCTCTACATCTTTTTCCAAAGCCTGGGCTTTCTCATTCTTTCTCTTAAGCTATCTGTGTCCCCTTCTGCCATATGCCTGTTAAAGAAGATGCTCTTCCTCTCCTCCATCTCCTTTCCAGTGGCTGTGAAGGTTTCCAGCTTGCCAGCCCTGGAATTTTTTTCTAAAATTCAAACAAAATTGTCATTGAGATCCCTAATAAGTTCATTTCTAAAAAAAAATTTTATCAGTGAGACTAAGAACCCATGAAATGGAACCCCAGTTTTCCTGGTAACAATGACATCCTGCATGGAAGTTCCCACTAATTTTCATGAATGATAATATTAAACTATTGTCATTGCTAACCAATTCTCTAAAAAGGTTTTGGAATTAAATTCAGGATTTTATAAGGTGAACTGTAAATATGTAAGTCTCATTAATTGGGAATATTTCAGAAGTGAAGATTATCAAGAAGTATAAACCTGAAAAGTCAAATGTCTAGGAATGCCACAAATCTTCGTCACTGAGGTAAGTGTAGTCACTTGGGCTCTAACCATTTTACATCTTTTCAAATATGGAAAATGTTGGAAAGCTTTATACCAAGAAGACAGTTCTGTGAAGTCATAGAATTCATCATCTTCATCCCCCATAATAGTCTCACCTTTGAGATCCATAGGAACATGTCCTCATCAGTCAAATGGTATAACAGGCTAATCCAAGACAACATTGCAGACTTTACCAGATAATATTATATAATGGAGAAAAGGCTGTGGTGTTTTTAAATCATAAACATTTATTTCTCATCTGTTCAAAGACAAGAAGAATCCCTCTGAGACAGCGTCATAAAGTAATGAATATTCTCTGTTTTCCGCCCCACTCCACTCTTCCACCACAGTTTCTGACATACTGTAGAAATCCTTCTCAATACCCACACATTGAGCAAATTTATATAAGAAAGAATATGGAGAAGGCAAGATATAATGGTTATTATTATAATGATGAAGAACTTCCATTTTCTGTGGAAATAGAGAAAATAACTATAAAGAGTCTTGAACTTGCACTCCCATGAAAACTGTTCAATTTTATAAAAGGTATCAGACCTTTGTAACTAATGAACACTTATAAAATTGAACTTCTTAAATTTCTGTTTTTATTATTAGTATTATTTTTTGAAGCCTGGAAGCATTTCTCATGTTGTTCTGGATTGGAGAGTGGGATGTTTTGAGTTTGTTTTTGGTTTTGTTGTTGTTGTATTTTGTGTTTTGTTTATGCTAAACAGATAGTCCAAAGGTAAAACCCAGCCTCGCCATCAACTTGTGATCTTCCTTCCTCATCTTATTTAGTTCTTTAGTACTTACCTACTTGCATGAGGTATATCAGAACTACTAAAATAAAACATCTCATGTAGTCTAGGCTGGCATAGAGCTCACTATACAATCAATGACGACCTTAAATGACCCTCCTACCTCTACCATCCTGTCTTAAGGTTTCTATTGCTGTGAAGAGACACCATGACAACAGTAACTCTTATAAGGGAAAATATTTAATTGTGGTGGCTCACTTACAATTCAGAGATTCAGTCCATTATCATCATGGTGGGACATAATGACATACAAGCAGACATGTTGCTGGAACAGAAGCTCAGAGTCCTACATCTTGAGGCAACAGAAGTGGTCTGAGACACAGATATCTTGAGCATATATGAGATCTGAAAGCCCTCCTCCAACAAGACCACACCATCTTCTAATAGTGCCATTTCCTATGAGATTATGGGGGCCACTATATAGAGCAGGCTGGCCTTGAACTCACAGAAATTTATCTGTTTCTGCCTTCTAAGTGCTGGAATTAAAAGTTTGTGCCACTATGTCCAGCAACTACTAACTAGATTTTATGGAATGAAAACAACCACTTGTTTTCCACTAAAACTCCACTTTCTCCAGCAAGTGTACCAGCAGCCCCAGAGCTGGCCTAGATAATCTCTAATACTCTAAATTCTGGTTTTCTATGGTTTTTCAGTCTCATAAGTGGGCTTCAGAGCTCCTAGGGATGGGAGGGGGTGGCATTTTCCCAACAAGGACACTAGAAGCCTACTGCAGTCAATCAAAGACCCTGTCCTTGCCAGTTGCAGAACTTGTTAATGATGGTATTGGCCTTGAGAACAGCATTGCTGATTAGGAGGCTGTGGGGTACAGAAATGCAGCAAGCTCTGAAGATAAGTTAATTAATTATTGTGGTTATGGTAACATCAAAAGCCAGCAGCATGAAGGGCTCTTTGATCTCTAGTTTAGCACCCTTTCAAGCTGCTCCCTTTGGCCTGCCCAAAATGTTCTTGCTTCTTTTCTGTCTTGATTTTTAGGATTCTTCCTAATAAGAATGGCCTCCAAAGGCAAGCACCATTCGTCGATGAGCACAAAGTGGCTAAGTACAAAATCAGCTCCCTGCCACTCAGCATCCCTAAAAACTTCACATTTCCAGCTATACTAACTGGAACCACCACTTTTTCTTTATGAAGAGTTTGAATACCAATCGACCTGAAAAAACAGCATCGTTAACCAGAGACAAAAAAACACAGAGTTCAAATGCTCTGTAACTACAGAATGAACAAAAAAAAAAAAAAAAAGAGTACCCCATGGCTCCATGTAACAGCATACGAAATTTACCAGACATAATGAAAGAAACCAGTGTTCGAGGCCAGCCTAGTCTACAGAGCTAGTTCCAGGACAGGCTCCAAAGCAATACAGAGAATTCCTGTCTCGAAAAAAAAAAAAAGAAGAAGAAGAACAAGAACAAGAAAAAGGAAGAGGGAAGGAAAGAAGGAAGGAAGGAAGGAAGGAAGGAAGGAAGGAAGGAAGGAAGGAAAGAAGAAACCAGTAGAGCATGACACCATGTGTACACATTTTGAAACATGCTAACTAAACCAGAGAATTTCAGGATGCGTAGGTAGCAAGGAGAAGGCAGGAGAAATGTCATATTCTTCATTGTTCTCTTCATTAGCTTTCCACATTGCCTCTGAGCTTCTCACTGTATATCATATTTCATGACTTTAAAAAAGAGAGAGGGCTTTTAGGAAAACACTAAAGGTTCTAACACTAACTAGGGAGAAACTGGGGGTTACAAAAAGAATAAAGAATATGTTCAGTTGCTGAGCATAAGAAAGCTTCAAACCTAGCCCAAACTTGCAAGCTGTCAGAGAGAGCATAACCGTATCCTAGGCAGCAGATGCATGCCTCACAGAAAAGGAATCCTTCCCTGAGCAGCCCATCTGTCACCTACTCAGCACACCTAGTGTCCTGGGTGTGTTCTCAGCAGGAAACCTGAAAGCAGCTGTGGCTAACCCCCTCTCGCCCCCTCCCCGTTAAAAGCAACAGTCGCACTGCCACAGACAAATCGATGCAGGGCCAGTGCTTCTGGCCAGGGGTGGGCTGAGCCTCTGAGGCACTCCATTCCTTCTATGTGACAGCAGGAGATGCTTTCCAATTATTCTTTGGCTCAGGCTGTGGTTTGTACTTTCAGAACCTCCGACTGAGCTCTGTGGTGCTGCAGATGAAACAAATTCAATTAACACCCTGGCCCCAAAAACCAGGTTCTGCTGTCCTACCAGCAGAGATGGGGAGCCAGGTGTATTCTTCCAGAACAGCGGTGTGCTGGGTAACTTTGATAGACTGCCCTCTACTGTAGAGTATCGACAAGGTTCTTTCTGTGCAGTTTGCTTTTCAATGACCTAATTAGAGATCCCCAAAGGCCTTAACAGAACCAGAGCATGCTTTAATCTGGAAAGAGACACCGTAGCAAAGTGTGTAGTCCTCACCAACAGCCTGGGAGGTAGCTGCAGCTCTCTGCACTAAAAAAAGAAACTGGGGTTCAAAGAGTGTAGATGCCTTGACCAAGGTCACACAAACAATTATAGTTGAGTTTGACTTCAATCTGGAACTGTCCCTCTGTAACGCTCCCGCTCTTCTTTGCACTGAGTATAATAAATGGAGTTGATGATACAGTAAACAAGTCCTGTCCCGCTGCCGAATGTCTAAGGTTTCTTCCCAGCAGCCCCAGCCTGAGAGCCCCTTAAAATCCATTGGCTGGCTTGCACTAAGTCTAAAACTGGCGTAAAGACCTTTAAGAGTGGCCTGGGCACACGTTTGTTTATAAGACGCTTTCTCTGCCCACACAATCACCCAGCCTAAGGTGAACGCCACTGCTTTACGACCAGTACCTCCACTTCCCTAAGCAGGACCCATTCCATGAGGGTTAAGCAGATTCCTGGACATCCCTGAGCCTGCTCACTGGAATGTCTTGTATCATCTGCCTAGCAAATGCCTGCTTATCCTACAAGAACCAGCTTGCTCCCTAGTTACTCAGGCACAGCCCCTTACATCTTTTCAGTTACTAAGGACTCAGTAGTGACTAGGCACTGTGGAATTCGAAACAATTCAAAGTCTACCTTGAGAAACAACAAGTCAAATGGGGGAGGCAAGAAAAGTGACCATGAGATGCAGTATAAGAGGTCAGGATGTCTCCTGGGTGGCTGTGCAAGAGCAAACAATGGTATGCATGTGATAGCCACAAGACAACTTGCAAGAGTCCGCTCCCTTCTTTTCACCATGTAGGTCCCAGGGATTAATCTCAGGTCATCAGGCTTAGCTGCAAAGCACCTTTACCCATTAAGCCATCTTGCTGGTCCTCAATCAAAAATTCTTGACAGAAAAAGAGAGAGCCCAATTAGTCAAGCCTCTAAACCTAACTAGCAATTTGTAGGCATACAGAGGCTACAAAGCATGCCACAAAGACTACAGGAGTAGAATCTGTGGGAGGCAGCCTCCAGAAACAGAATAACTAAGTTGACTTCTTTTAAAACTCTGACATAATGGTGACTAAGGAGAAACTGTTAATGGGCGGGGGGGGGGGGGGCGGGGGGAGAGAAACCCTTATACACATCAATCAAATGCAACCATAGACTTGACTTAGGAAAAAGATTTATAAGTAGATACCTTGAGGACAATTAGGCAAAATGAACATGGGTCCAGGTATCACGTGATATCAGAGATTTGTTGCTAACTTTGTTCATTATGACAATAGCTTTGCAGTTAGTTTTCAAAAAGCTCTTACCAGTTAGATACACATTATGAAGAGTTAATAAATGAAATGATGTTGTATCTGGAACTTATCTTGATTTTCTCCTCCAGGAAAAATAATTAGAGAGATAGAAAAACCAGAGCGGCAGAGTATGGGAAGTAGCATTATACTCCATTTTTGTGTATGTTTAAAATTTTCTATAAAAACATCACATTTTTAAAGGTACAGATTTCCAGCTAAGTATACTAATGGATTAACTGGGGGGGGGGGGCATAAGAGAACAAAACAGAGTTCTTAACTAGCCTGAGATACTGAGGGCATCAGAACAAACAGGCATCAAGCATGGGGTTTTCTATCGCTTACTACGCTGATCAATGATCAATCAACAATCAGCATACACGGAAGGCAGCTAATTTGTCTTTGGAGATCTTGGTCTTTGGCAAAGCATGATAAACAGAGGTTCTGAAAGAGAGCTAACAACTGGATCACCTGTTATCACCCAAAAACTGTTGGATGCTCCCATGAAAGGGTTATTGATATAAAAGCCTCAGGGGGAATTTGGACAAGAAAGTTGACATTCCTAATGACACCTGTGGGCTGTTAGGTTCCAAGCACTTCTGATTAGAGGATCAGCGTACCTCTTGGAGTGGAGGCCCTTCCGTTCCAACCCTTTCCACCCAATAACTGTCGAGCTCATGGCACCATGTCTGCCCAGTTTCGATTTCCACAGAGAAACTTCAGTCCTTCAGTTGCTCAGATCAGGAACAACTCTGCCTCTTGAGATGCCTGTCTTTATTTTCACACTACCTCTATCAACCCCAATCTAACACCCATTAAAATAGTAGTAGCAGCTAATGCTGAGGAATACCATAGACATGGAAGACACAGCAAAGTATAACATACTCCCTACTCTCGAGGGAAGACAAGTCATTGACACAGTAAAATAATGGCTTTAGGAAATAAGCTAAATGTGTCGATAAATAAAAGACTGAAACCAAGTGCTGAGCCTTAAATCTCCAGAGGAACAGCTGAGGATTTGTGTGCAGAGAGGCGACAAGCTGAACCCACACATGCATGCAAGGACAAGCAAGGGCCTTGGGAGGTGAGAGTAGCTATGTATAGACATCAGAAAGGGGGTTGGGTTGCAAGGACTCATCACAGTAGATGGAAATGTATTTGCAGAAACAATAGGGTCCCCTAAACCCTTCCCTGCCCATCAAATCTCACCGGAATTCCACTGCAACGTGGGTGTGATGAAGGGAGGCTAGGGAACATGTTTATAGGCAAAGGGGTCCTGCAGAGACACTAGATTTTACAAATACAAATGGAAAGGAACTAGGGGGGGAGGGTCAAATACATCACTCTGTCTTTTGTAACCATATAATCAGGATGCTAAACATTCCATCCCCTCTATCAATGTTGCAAGAGACCCAAACAGAAATATTAGGTCAAAATATGCTTTACATTTTGTCTGCATGGTTGAAATAAGACTGAGAAGGAGCCACTATCCTGTCCTTGTCTTTGATGCCCGAGTGAAGTCCCTCTAGGCTGCTCATCAGAGTCTCCATGGTCTGTCCCAGAGTCCATGGAAGCAAATCCTCTCTGTTGAACTCCTAATCTAGACATGGATGGGAAGCCTCAAAAAAGGCTTACACCAGCTGACCTGAGCAATTGAGAACTCATGGACACCAGTGACAGCTGGGGAAACAACATAGAACCAAACCAGGCCCCTTGAAAGTCAGCTAGGAGGACTGGACAGTCTGTGGGGCCTCTGGCAGTGGAACCAGGATATATCCACAGTGCACGAATGGACTTTGGGAGCCCATTCCCCATGGAAAGATACTCCCTTAGCCTAGAGACACAGGGGAGGGCCTAGGCCATGCCCCAAATGACTTGACAGACTTTGATGATCCCTCATGGAAGGCCTCACCCTCCCTAGGGAGTAGATGGGGGATGGGGTGGGGGTGGATGGAGGGCATGGGAGGATGGGAGAGAGAGGAATCTGGGGTTGATATGTAAAATGAGATTGGTTGGGGGCTGGAGAGGTTGCTCAGTGGTTAAGAGCAGTGGCTGCACTTCCAGAGGTCCTGAGTTCAATTCCCAGCAACCACATGGTGGCTCACAACCATCTATAATGAGATCTGGTGCCTTCTTCTGGCATGCAGGCATATATATGGACAGAACAACGTATATATAAATAAATATTTTTTAAAGATTGTTTCTAAATTAAATTAAAAAAAAGAAAGGCTTTCACTAATCCAATATGATGCCGGCCCCAAGACAAAAAGCATTGACACACAGAATATGTTAAAAGCTATCTCTTAGAAGGCACAAAGGGCATAAGTTTCTCAAATAACTGTTCTGACAGTTACAGAGCAAACTTTTTGTTCTACACATTCCCCCAGCTCACCACTGTACTCAACTACAGTGAAAAGCAATGTAAAACACTTTAAAAGCATTTCCTGTATCTCTGGGCCACTCTTTCAGGAATTTAGGGACATTGGATGAGGAATAGACCCCTTGAAGCAAACTTCAGTAGAAAATTTACACAGAAATCAAGAACTTTAAATTTAGCAGCATGTCCAGGCCTCAAGAGAGACCAGACCAGGTACAGAAATAATCAGGAACCCATGCCTCTTCCCCCTCCCCACCTCTACCCCCTATCCTTACCCTGAATCTCTGCTCTGCAAATGCCTCTTCTACATCAGTGTCTACATATCAACTTCCCACATTTACATACACAAGCAGAGGCAAACATGGCAGCTCCACTTAGTTTTGCTTAAAAAGTTTTCATGGCTGTTTGGACATCTTTGTAAGTTCTTTTAATGGCTTGCTACATACAATTAGATTTCTAGGTCTACTCATTTATTTAATCTGTTGCAGTTTGCTGTTTTAAAGTACATGAAGAAAGCTTCAATTTGGAATCCAAAACATGACTTTTCTTTTGTTTTAGGTAATAGTGGATCATCTTTGACATATTATAAGAACCCAGCAGGTAGCCACTCCATAAAGCCGTCTTGCATGTGAAATTTGAAATCATAAACTTTCTTACTGTTAGTGGTTAGAGTGTGTTGCACTAGTGTACCTTGTACTTCAAATACACCTTTCAGCCATGTACTTGTCCTTCATATTGGCTGTGTATCATTGTAGATTCTGCAAACCAACCTTGTTAAAATGAGCTCTGATCTCATCAGAAAAGGTTCTCTGTGTTCCAAAACCATAAAGTCCAAATACAAGGTTTTCAAACTTTTAGCTTTGGAGAAAGGGGCTCAATGGTAAGAAAGCTTGCACAGCATGCCTAGGGTTTGTACCTGTGGAGAGTAACTGATTAGAACTAAAGTACAGTAGAGAGGTCGGAATGTTGCTGGTCCAGAGGCTAATCACCTCATCTGAAGCTAGTTCTAGCTCTCTAAAACAACCATTCCTTGTCCACTTCTCGGCCAGAACTAACATCCTGTGGCTAATATATAAAAACCTTTAGAGTCTATTAACTTAGCAGACCACTAGCTTCCGCCAACTTCAAAACTACAAATGTCATCAGATAGCATCATAAGCCTATAGCAATGTTTCCCCCATCTTGCTATAATGACCTTCTGATGTCCCCACTAATGTATTTTAAACTTGTCTTGATTTATGGCTTTCTTTGTTCTGTAAAAACAATAAAACCGCTTCCCACATTGCAACATGGAATTTGGAGTGGTCACTCAAAGCAGCAATAGAATAAACTATCTCTTATTCCCTTTCGGATGAGAGCTGTGATTTTTATGTCAACAGATCCCACTCCTGAGGAGAGTTATAGAATTAAGGGCTTTCTTCTGCTCTCCCTATCTCTCTGGCTGGTACACAGTCTGGACTCATCCCTTCTTTCATCCCCCACTCACAAGCCACTCTTTCCTTTTAAGCTAACTCAGCATTTTCATAGTCTATAATGTCTCTCCCACTTCATAGCCCCAATCATGTTGTCTCTGGTGGTGATACTGTCCCTTCTTACCTCTTCCACCTCAATACCCCATTATGGTTCCCATAGCTACAAGTTGCTTACTGTCCTGAGGAGGTGCCTCTCCCCAGCCTGCAGCTTTAACTCCCCACACAGCCCAGGATGGTCTCCAACTTGCTGCCTTACTGCCTCTTCCTCTTGAGTTACTACAGGCATGCATCACCATGGTAATAATTTATAACGAAAGAAAATAATTTACAATAAAATGTGACCTGACCTGACATGGTGCCATATACCTGAATCCCAGCACTTGAGAGATTAAGGCATGGGAAACCTGAGTTTGATGCAAGTCTGGGCTACATAGTAAGACCACAAGGATGGCTTGGCAATGGTGGCACACACCTTTAATCCCAGCACTTGAGAGGCAGAGGCAGGCAAATCCCTGAATTTGAGGCCAGCAGGTCTATGGACAGCCAGGGCTACATGGAGAAAAAGATCATAAGAATGAAGAGATGGGGCTGAGGGGAGAAAGTGTACCATAATTATCCTGACATAAATGAAAAGATTCTAAAAAAGACTCAATGCTCTTCCCTATGACTAAAACAACAGTGCCCAAGAAACTAAAATTTCCCCAGAAATCTCATTCTGGAAGAAAGAGAAAGCTGAATCCTGGTACCAGGAAGAGGAATTTACCTGCCAGGAGGAGGCTTCACACAGTTCTGGAAACTTTTCAGACCACCTCACAGAGGAGACTGAGCCTATGCAATGGCGATGGACAGGCTACATTGACCAGGAATACTCAACAATGTACACTCTTCCTTTTATTTAAACCTAAATTTCATGGTAGGACCCAAAAGATGGACTTGGGATGTGAGGTGATGTTAAGAGACATCTTTGTTCCTCTTCCCAAATGTAGCTAAATTGACTAAATTATCTCTGCTTTTGACTATTAACTCATCTGTTTAATTGGCCTAGTGAGGATAAATGACTGAGCTTCTCTTCTTAGGACATAAGCACTCAGGCTCTGACCCCAAGAACTCTTAAGAACAGTTCATAAGAAAGGTGAGGTCTGTCTACATAGAAAAGCTTCCCTTTGATCTTTTAACACAATCTGGTTTCCCTAACCACTTTCACCCTATATCAGTTTTTAAGACTTTGCTATATGTAGACTAAAACAAGAGGAAATAAAGATTAAAGCTGAAAAGGAAGCCATCAGCATGCATTTAAAATACAGAAAGCAACAACTGGTTTTCTGCAATATTTAGGCCCAGTTTCACAACAAAACCAGTGAGACACAGAAGAGAGCTGGTTCAAGGGTTGGGGACAGGCTCATAAGCAGTTCCTAAGATTTGCAGCAGCTCCCCCAGAACACTCATGTTGTACTTGGAAGACAGGTTTCAGTACAATAGAAAACAAAGACATTCCCTCATTAATAATTTCTATGCTGATCTCTTGTTGAAATTATAATATTTTACTTCATTTTAGACAAGATTTTGCTGAATAACCCAGGCTGGCTTCAACTCCATCCTCCTGCCTCAACCTCCCAAGTGTTAATGTCTAGCTGTCTGGGGATTAGACATCCCCTGTAGGTAAGATAGAGAGACCAAAATAGCTAGTAAGGATGGAAAATGTCCAGCTTCTTCCTCATTTGTCTGACAGAAGACCAAGGTTAGAACAAAGGCTAACAAGGACCTGGGCAACAGTTTGGTGGCATTAGCTGAAATGCAGAGCAACACAATAGGGAAGCAAAGGCTTGGGTGTGTGAGGTTCTCCCCAGGATCAGGACATTGTGTTTCCTAGGCTCCCCCACTGTCTCTAAGATGACCTTGCCACAGTTCCCAGAAGTGATCTGTTGCTTCCCATTGGCGTCTCTACACTGATCAGAGGCTTGTTAAACAAGTCATACAGAAGCCTGCAGGCAGCCATCAAACCCAGCAGCCAGGTGTGACTTCAGCCAGTTCTGCCTCCCTTCCTATTGATTCCTGCTCACTAGCTCACCTATTGAAAAACTAACTTATTGAACAAAGCAGCATGCAGGAAAAGAAACAAAAATCCAGGCAACAATACAAATCTTTATGAGCTGGTGCTCCAGCCTTGCCTCGGGTCTGTCTCTTCAGCCACTAAGCTATACCAGAGGGGACTCTTCCCTCCTATCTGCTCAGCCTCTATGAGTAATTTTCAAGCCTCCTAATGCTGTGTGTGATGCTTTAATACAGTCCCCCAACCATTATTTTTGTTGCTGCATCATGGCTATAATTTTGCTATGCTATGAATCATAATGTAAATATCTGATATATAGGATATCTGATATGAGAGCCCTTTGGGGGTCACGACCCACAGGTTGAGAACCACTTTGAGGAGCCTTTCCCTTCTATCTGCTCAATTTCTATATTGTAATGGAGGGGTTCTTCCTTTGTTATTCTCCCCTCTTGCCTTCTGGGTTTGCACAAGCTGTGCATAGCTGTGCCATTTTCTGACTTTGTCTGTCTTAAGCAGCCTCTAGCTGGCATCTCCCAAGGCTATAATCTTTCTCTGCCTATGTCTGTGTTACCATTCCAGCCACCACGGAAGAGCTCTACTTTACAGGTCATCACATATGAATGAGCTAGCCTTTTGCTAGGATGTTTTGAGAGTACAAAACTAATCCCTCCCCCATGGAGGATTGACTCAGTGAATCACTACTAATGCCCCTCAATTTAAAGAGAATGGAGAGATGAAATTAGTTTGAAGATACCAATATTTTCAATATTATGCAACTGGTTCTAAAACATTTTTGAAGAAGCCTCAGGAAAAATTAAAATACTCTATCTAAAATGGGTGTGTGATACAGAAAAAAAATAAGATTTATGTAGACACAAAACAGCACTCTAACAAAAACACAACTCTCACCTCCAGGGGAGAGGAGATGGTTTATCCTGATTACCCCAAATTTCATGTTCGGAAGAGGTAGACATTTCATGAAGCTCTTATAGATATAGAACAAAGAAGGTGATAAAACAGGATGCTTTCCACATACATCCATGGAAATATCAGGTAGGTAGGTGGGTTAGGCAAAGCAGAAACCCCTCTTCTATAAGCCTCAATTACTATCTGATGACATCCTTATCCTTTGAGCTGGTGGAAGCTTGTGATCTGCTAAGTTAATGCATTTCAAAGGGTTTCTCCTGATAGTCACAAGGGTACTGGCAGCGCAGAGAGATGGGAAAGGAATGGCTAATAGAGGAGTAAAGTTGGGCCAAGATGAATTGTAAATCAGGCTCTGGACCTGAAATATCACAAGTCAATGATTCCAAGGATCATTGGTGCTCTAATCAGCTAATCAGCCAGATAGAAGGGTCAGTGAAAGGAGCACCTGTTTTTCGGACACCTTCAAAGTATGTTGTTAAAATGCACGTAAATTTTAACCCATATCCATATAAGGAATCCTTCCTGTTTTCTAATCTAGTCATTTTTGTCCAGTACAATTTTGTAAAATTACTCAAAGGCACAGAGAACTAATATTAACTAATCAATGTTGCTTGTTGAAGCTGATAGCTGACCATGGATTATAGAAGGAAAAATAAAAGGAAGCAAAGAGATACAAAGTGTGTATGCTAGAGGGGGGCCCTATTCTGAGACCTAAGATACTCTCTGGAAGAGAAAGTAAGTCTATAGTTTTTCTCATAAAATAATCACTCTTTGAGGGGGTTGGGAGTTTGGCTTGATTTTTGGTTGGGGGTAGAGGAGGGCGTTTCAAGACAAGGTTTTTCTGTGTAGCCCTTGCTGTCCTGGAACTCACTTTGTATACCAGGATAGACTCAAACTGCCTCTAATTCCTGAATGCTGTGATTAAAGGCGGGTACCACCACACACTACTGAAATAGTCACTCTTGAAATAATTACAGAAAAAATAAACAAATGGATCATAACCAGATAGAGTGGAGTATCCTCGAAATCCCAGGACTTGGGATATTGAGGCAAGTTCAAGGCTAGGCTTCAAAGGGAAAACAAAAATGGGGAAAGGAAAGAAAAGATAAGACATGATAAGAAAATAAAGGGCAGGAAAGACAAGAAAAAAACAAACTTAACTGGTGTTTTTTAGTATATATTTATTATAATTTTAATTATAATATACTGATATTATTCTCCCTTTCCTTTGCCTCCATCCAACCCTTTCAATGTACTCACCCTTTTTGATCTCTCTCTCTCTCTCTCTCTCTCAAATTCATGGCCACTTTTTCTTTAGTTTTTGGTGTGTGTGTGTGTGTGTGTGTGTGTGTGTGTGTGTTTACACATATTCGTACATGTAAAAATGCAACTGCTCAGTCTGTAGAATGTTACTTGTATGTGTGTTTTCATGGATGATCATTTGACACTGGATGACTACGGTGGCTTGAGTGAGAATGTTGACACTGGATGACTATGGTGGCTTGAGTGAGAATGTTGACACTGGATGACTATGGTGGCTTGAGTGAGAATGTTGACACTGGATGACTACGGTAGCTTGAGTGAGAATGTAAGAATATCCAGAAACGTCTAAAAATGTTTCTGAACAGAGTCAACAACAACATAATGCACACAAAGTTTTTAACATAGTTCTTTAATTTTTTTATTGTGTGTATTAGTGTTTGGTTACATGTATGACATGTATCGTGCAGAAAAGGGTGTCTGATCCCATGAAAGTGGATTAAAGAGAGTTGTGATCTGCCATGTAGGTAATGAGACGTCTGGAAGAGCAGCCATTTCTCCAACCCTTTAACATAATTCATAACATGAATGGTATTTAGGTTAGCAATTACTGCAATTTTATTTTGAAACAAAAAATTTCAGTGCAATGGTCTATCTGTGTATTGATAAAATTCCTTCCCTTGCAGAGATAGAAGTAATTTTACCCCCTCCTACTACCATCCCAATGGGAATCCAAGGTTCATTCTGGGAATCAGTGAGTTAGGGTAACTCACAGAGTAGTGGGTGATATGTAAATAGCAGGAGCAGATACACTGAAAGTTCCGTATTCAGCATGGATGATGACTCCATCATGATTGTATAGATGGAGGCCCTCTCCTAACCTTTCCCCACCTATATTCCTGTTCTTGGAGTTCCCAAGACCACAAGCAATTAGGGCAGAATTATATACAACTATTGAAAGGAAAAACTAGATAGTCCATTGAGGGTGCCGTGACCCTTCAACCCCTGATTCAAAAAGGGAATTTAGCAGTCAACAATTCCAGCTGTTATAATCTATGGCAAGTAGGCCCAACCAAATCCCTGATGGTGGGAGCAGTTGGCTCAGAGGACAGTCCTGTACAACAGTGTGATTTAATAGTGTCCTCCCCAACCAAAAAAAAAAGTGTTAGAAGTTTGGATCCCAGTGTGCTGATATTTAAAGATAGTAAGACCTTTAAGAACTGAGGATTGTAATTTAATTTATTGGAAGAACTGCCTTAAGAATAAGTGAATACAGTTCTTTTGGGAATGGGTTATAATGAAAGAGCAAGCATAAACCCTAGATTGGCCTAACACATAATGCTTACACCTTGAGATGCCTTATGCCATTTTAAAATAAATAAAAGTAAATTAATACCCAATTTTCTGAAAAACCTACATACTTATTTCCAAAGTATCTGTACAAGTTTGTACTCCAACTAGCAATGAAGGAGTGTTCCCCATGCTCCATATCCTCTCCAGCATAAGCTGTCACTTGTATTTTTGATCTTAGCCATTCTGACAGGTATAAGATGGAATTTCAGAGTTATTTTGATTTGCATTTCCCTGATGGATAAGGACGGTGAATATTTAAGTGTTTTTCTGCCATTTGAGATTCTCTTGTTGAGAATTCTGTTTAGATCTCTACCCCATTTTTCATTGGATTATTTGGTTTTAGTTTTTGATTTGTAATTACTAGTTTCTTGAGTTATTTATATATTTTGGAGATCAGCCCTCTGTTGGATATGGGGTTGCCATTTTGTCCTAGTGACAGTGTCCTTTGCCTTACAAAACTTGTTTATTAATTATCAATCTTACAGACTCAACTGTGTTCATAGCTGCTTCATTCATAATATTCAGGACATGGAAATCACCTACATGCCCTTCAGCTAAAGAATTTATAAAGGGAATGTGATGCATTTACACAATGGAGTATTGCTCATCTGTTACAAAGAAGGATGCCAGGAAATTTGCAGGCAAATGGATGGAACTAGGAAAAACAAAACAAAACAAAAAACAAAAAATAAACAAAGAAAAAACATACTGAGGGAGGTAACTCATACCCAGAAAGGCAAATATGGTTTATAGTCACTCCATAAGTGGATATTAGCTATAAAGCAAAGGATAACCATAGTACAATCCACAGACCCAGAGAGGCCAGCCTTAGACCCATACCACAAGAGTAAGCCTACCCCTGACACTGCTGATAGTGCCAAGATGCAGAGGCTAGAAGGCCCAGAGACCTAGGATAGAACCAAACATTAGAGAAAAAAAAATTGTCAATGGAACAATACCTAACAATATGCTGCTGCACTCATAGATTGGTAACTACCCCAATTGTCATCAGAGAGACTTTGGTTCGTAACTGATGGAAACAGATGCAGAGACCCACAGCCAAACATCAGACCAAGCTCAGAGAGTCCAGCCAAAGAAAGGGAGGAAGGACTGTAGGAACAAGAGGGGTCAGAGACATCACAAGAAAACCCACAAAAACAACTAATCTAGGCTCATAGGAATTCACAGAGCCTAAACCAATAACTAGGGAGCCAGCATGGAACCAACCTAGGACCTGTACATACATATGACAATTGTGTAGCTTTGTCTACTTGTAGAACTCTTAACAATGGGAGCACCGGCTGTCCATAAGGCTTTGGTTGGCTCTTGGGAACCTATTTCTCATACTGGATTGCCTTCCCTAGCCTTCTACAAAAGGAAATGCTTAGTCTTACTTTAACTTGATATGCCATGCTTTGTTGATACCCATGGGAGGTCTGCCACTTTCTGAACAGAAACAATGGAAGGGTGGAAGGGTCAGGGGGAGGAATGGGAGGTGAGGAGGGAGGGGAAACTGCAGCTGAGATGTAAAATAAAAAAGTAATAATAATTATTATTAATAAATTAATTAATAAATTAATAAATAATAAATAAATGCGTATGACACCAAACCCAATGGTCTTACTTTAGTCCCCATGATCTACATGGTAGAAGGAGAGAACTGGCTCCTGCAAGTTGTCCTGTGACCTCCACATATGCAAATGGGCATGTGGAAAACCTTCACATAGAAAGATTTCTATCCAAAAGAATTAAAATTAGAAATATGTGGTGCCTTGAAGAATACATTTATTTACTACAGAAACTTAATCTGGACTATATTATATACAACTTACCAAATAAACTTGCCTTTCACTTTTTTCTTAGCATTTTCAAGGCCAACCGATTTAAAGGTCAAACAAGTAATAAATACAAAGACTAGCTTAACCTAAAAAACAACAAATAATCATTGACAACCTTTAAGGTTGCAAGGGCTGTGACCCCCATCTTAGTCAATGTTTAGGGGGGTGTCTTAGTTAGGATTCTCTATTGCTGTGAAGAGACACCATGACCGTAACAACTCTTATTTAAAAAAACAAAAAACAAACAAACAAAACATTTAATTGGGGTGGCTGGCTTACAGTTTCAGAGGTTCAGTCCATTATCATCATGACAGGGTGCATGGCAGTGTGCAGGCAGATGTGGTGTGAGAGCTGAGGGTGCTACATTTTGCGGGCAACAGGAAGTCCACCAACTGTCTCACTGAGAGAAGCTTGAGCAAAAGAGACCTAAAAGCCTGCCCGCACAGTGACACACTTCCTCCAACAAAACCACACCTACTAGTGGTAGCTATTTTGTTTCAAACCACCACAGGGGAAAAGCTTCCCTCTGAACTTGAGGTCAATCTTTGATAATAAGCATAATAATAAATATATAAGATGTAAGATGAGGGCCGGAGAGATGACTCAGAGGTTAAGAGCATAGGCTGTTCTTCCAAAGGTCCTGAGTTCAATTCCCAGCAACCACATGGTGACTCACAACCATCTATAATGAGATCTGGTGCCCTCTTCTGGCCTGCAGGCACACATGCAGCTGGAACTATATACAAAACAAATAAATCTTTAAAAAATAATTTAAGATGAAGTGTGAATAAAAATCACTTGTCCTTAGAGCTAATGTGACTGCCACTTGTTAAAAACACTCACTGGTTTTC
Organism: Phodopus roborovskii; assembly: GCF_943737965.1. Classification (NCBI taxonomy): domain Eukaryota; kingdom Metazoa; phylum Chordata; class Mammalia; order Rodentia; family Cricetidae; genus Phodopus; species Phodopus roborovskii. Next base: position 4,841,648 of record NW_026126436.1, read on the forward strand.
AAGAGGACCAGAGTTAGTTTGGTTTCTAGACCTCATATCAGATGGCTCACATCTGCCTGTAACTCCAGTTCCCGGTTGGGATCTGACTCTCTCTTCTGGCCTCTGCTGGAACCTGCACACATTTGTACATACACACAGAGACACTATGTTTTTAATTGCCTGTCCAGTAATTGGTGTGTGTGTCACCAAGAAGACCTATTATCTCCAATTTTAGTGAGGTAAAGTCTCATGGTTACAGCACTGTTTGGAGTAAAGAAAACAGGGAAAACCCACTGCTGGGTTGTCTGTCTGTCTGGTAGCCATTCCTTCCTCTTCCTCACTGTTGTTATGAGATGCCTAGGGAAGGGACAGAGAGAACTGTTTCCAGCTCCCATGCCACTCAGGGTTTAAAAGACATTGTTGCTTGGGCCTAGAGATTATAAAGAGAAATCTGCTGAGAGGCAGATTCTACTACTAATAATACATGTTACTATCTAGAAGGAGGAAGCTTGCCTGTGCCCTGCTCAGAGTTTGAAAGGGGAAACTGAGCTGCTACAAAAACAAGGGTAGGCAAAAGCCAGTATAAACTGAACTTCAGAAGAGTTGATGTTATAAATGTGTGTTTACTCTTGGAGAACACCTTCCAGATCAAAGGGCTGCATGTAACATTTCAGACTCCCTCCAGACCAAACACCAAAGGAAAAAAGAAATAGAGAGAGCAGGTTTGCAAAAATAAAAATTCTGAGGAAAAACTGTCATGTTCCCTGTGAAGAGAGTTGATAATGAAGAGTTTGTTCTGGGAGGTTGCAGTTCCTCAGAGGGCAAGATTAGATGTCCTGTTTACAGCAAATATTGTGATAGATTTCACAACTGCAGTTGTCAGAGAAAATATAAGGCCAAAACAAAAAAATAATAGCATTTCGATCACTTCTTCAGCTTTTGTCACATAAAAAGGGACAGTAAGAAGCCACCTCAGATGTGCTGCTTCAGCCTGTCAGACTTCCCTTCAGCAGCCTTCAGCAGCCTGTTCTAGCTCAGCCAACGACTACCAGCTTTGCTTATATATGCCTCACTGCATGCTTTTCCCTCATCTTTTGCCTATGCCTTTCCTGTTGCTGCTAATGTACAAGACCCCTCAAGTCATATTTGTGTGCTATTCAGGAAGTGTGGGGCAGTTAACACCTAGTGGGGAGAATCTATAACCAAAGAGAAAGATGGGCCAACAGTGTCCTGGGATTACTGTCTAGATACTGTCTAGATACACACACGCACACACGTACACACACACACAACGTTCTCCAAGATCAAAAAGTAAGTTGCTCTTAATAAACACTTTCATATTACATTCTCTTCCTTGTCTAACTCCACCTACCCCAGGGTTCAATTCCCAGAACCTCCATGGTGCCTTACAACCATTAGCAACTCCAGTCCAGGAATCCAAAGCCCTCTTCTAGCCTGTGTATGCACTGAATGCACATACATTTATGCATACAAAATATACATACACATATAAAGTAAAAAAAAAGCCAGGTGTTGTGATATATGCTTTTAATTCTAGGTTTCAGGAGAAAAAGGAAAGCTAATTTTGTGAATTCAAGGCCAGCCTGGTCTACATAGTGAGTTCCAAGCCAGTCAAGGCTACATTTGAGCTCTGTTTCAAAAAAGAAGAAAGAGAGACAGAGAGAAAGGAAGAAAGGAAGGGAGAAGAAAAGAGAAAGAGGGAGGGGAGAAGGGAGGGAGGGAAGGGAGAAAGGAAGGAAGGAGAAGGGGAAGGGAAGAAAAGAAAAGAGAAAAAATAAAGAAGGCCAGGTAGGCAAGAACCACTGGGGGTCATCTTAGAATTCTGCATTGGTATCAAGGAGTCTATCTTATGTGTAAACACTTGAGATAAAACTGATACTAGGTTGCTTCTCATTGATCTGAATACAATAGGCTTCCTCTATTGATAACAAATGAGGTAGGAATTCCTTGCATGCGATGACATCTCAAGTAGTAAGCTTTTCACTAATTGGTATTAGATAGATATAGAAGGTAAGGAAATGTGATATGCTATAGTTGTACTGACTGAAAAATACAGGAGTAATTATAACTAAAACTTAAGAAATATACTTTCTGTTAGCAATAGAATTTGAAGTCTTACTAAAGAAAATAAGTGATTCAAATCAATCAACTTCTTATTCAAAGCCTGCTTTGAAAGCCTAGTTCTAATTATCAATTCTCAATCCCTTTTCCACAGTAGCAAGTTAAATTGTGTCCTAGTCAAGTATCAAATGCCTTATGATTCCATGACCATTGGGCTATCTATAGAACTATCTATCTACAGGTGGTAGAATCCAGCATGTGACCTTGTTGCTTTCCCTTGATAGGTAACTGTCCCTCCTAATAGTGAAGTACTGACATTGGACACCTGCCACTCTAGAACATCAACATCCTCACTGATAACCCTCCAAGTACATGAAAACACATCCTCTATAGGACCTCCACTGAGTTTTCCAAAGACACATAACCTAACCAATTATTTATTTTGTTAATGAAGGGAAGATAGTCAGAAGGTGAATGTGTTCTTTGCCTTGATATTCAGAACTTGGAGTCCTCTCGGTGTTGAATCAAGGTTCCGGGAACAGAAGGCTATAAGGGCCAATTTATGTTTAGACAACATAAGGATATCTAGTAGGAATCAACTATCATATGCCCAACAATGGATGTGAAAGACCTGCAGAGCGTGGACCTTCACGCTCCCACTCAGGAAAGGCGACACCCCAAATCACTCTCAAGAAGCTGTCTTGATGCAAAAGCATGAGGACTTTTTATTCCAAGTGCACTGGGGTCCACAGTCATACGTCACGAAGTGGTAGAGGGCTGAGGACCTCGAGGACAGAATTGAGACAGTTTTCATAGGGTTTATAACAAAGCCCGCGCATAGGTCACTGGGGTGGGGGTTTCACAAGCAATTTACGAAGTCAGATAAGCAGTTAGTTAGCTCATTTTCTGTTATCTTACTAGGCCAGGATTATGGGTACTTAAGGGCCCGACTGTAGTAAGCAGCAAGGAGTGTGACCTTGCCTATTTACTGGCAGAAGACAGGGTCTGGAATTTGAGGTTTTAGGGCCTTTTAGATAGTATTTTTAAACTGCTAGCTTCCTGGGGTCATTGGAGAGTTAGACTGTATTTTCCATCCTTTCAGATGTGGTCTCCCATAGTCCCAGGTGTTTGAATACTGGGTCCCCAGGTGGTAGTGCTGTTGGAGGAGAGTTGTGGCCTTGATGAAGGAAGCGTGTTCCTTCATCACAGGAAAGCTTTAAGCTTTCAAGCCTCACACCATTCCCAGCTCACTTTCTCTGGCTTTGGCTTGTGGTTTAAAATGTAAAGGCTTGACTTCCTGTTGCCTTCTGATCAAGATGTAGCCAGTACCATACCAGCCTTCATGCTACCAAGTTCCCCTCAATGAGAATTCACTAAACCTCTGAAATTGTAAGCTGCCACCTCAACTAATGTTTTCCTTTATCAGAGTCACTGTGGTCATGGTATCTTTTCAAAGCAATAGAAACCCTAAGTAAGACAGAAGTTGGTACCAAGGACTGGGGTATTGCTGTGAAAGACCTGACTATGCTTTTGTTTGGAGGAATTTAGACTTTGGGAGTTTGGGTTAGGAAAGCAGTAGAATGCTTTAAGCACTGCTTAATGGGCCACACCAGTAAGAACATGGAAGACAGTGGTGCTAAGAGTTATTTGGTCAAGTGTTGTTTCAAAAGGTTTTAGAGAAGAAGAGTTTTAGTATGCTGCCTAGACATTGTTGTTGTGATATTTTGGTGAAAAATGTGACTGTCCAACGAATTTGCTTGAGACTAGGGTGAAGAGAGATTAATTCCACTGGCAGAGGAAATCTCAAAACAGCCTAGTATGGACTCAGTTGTGTGGTTTTTGTGATAACGCTAATGAAGATTTATAATGAAAAGGAGAAAGCTGAGCAATTAAAACTACAAAATGAGAAAAAGGGTACCAGGATGTAGAATCAAGCTAACTCCTGTGTTTAAGGAGCTAAATGCATTAAGACAGGGGAAAGGAGTGGTGACCTGACCTCAGGGCAAGGTCCCATCCAGATAAGTTTCCAATCTGAGAAAAGGAGCTAAAGAAAATTTAGAGTGATGGAGCACACCTTTAATCCCAGCACTGGGAAGGCAGATACTGGTGGATCTCTGAGTTTGAGGTCAGCCTGGTCTAGAGATTTAGTTTCAGGACCGCCAAGCCTAGGCAGTGAATGACAGAAAGCTGTTGAAGATATATTTGAACAAGCCCCAGTAAGTAAACAGCAGAACTTGGCAGTTTTGGCTACATGGTTCTGGGTTTAGAATTAAGGACAAAAGAAAGAGGCTGTGGAATTTGCCCACAAGACTAAGGAAAGCTGTTGAGGCTATGTATGTGTCTGGGGTGTCTCTGGGTAGAAGCCTGGAGAGGCTACTTCATGAAGCTGGGAAGTTGAAACCTAGATTACCCTGGAGACCCCAAGATGTTGGAGATACCAGAGCTATAGGATACCTACCAGGAAAGCTGCTAACAGAGTGGAACCAGTCCAAGAGAAAGAGACTTATTACAGTCAACAAAGCTAAAGGGAGCTGGAGATGCGAAGAATGTTTTGACATCAGACATAGAGATGCAGAGTTTGGCGTTTTCCCAGCTGGTTTTCAGTTTTGCTTTGGTTCAGTATTTCCTCACTATGCTCCTTTCCCTATGCTTTGGAACTGTAAATGTATATCCTGTGCCATTATATGTTGGAAGTATGTGTGATCTGCTTTTTGATTTTGATTTTACAGGTAATTATAGTTAAGAGTTTACATGAACCTCAGAAGAGACTTTGAACTTTGGATTTTAAAACATTGTTAAGACTGTCATAGATTATGGGGACTTTTAAAATTGGAATAAATGCATTTTGCATTATGATATTGTTACAAATTTATGGGGATAAGGGAATGGGAAGTGATGGTTTAAATGTAATTAGCCCCCATAAGCTCATAGGTAGTATCACTATTAAGAGTTGTGGCTTTGTTGAAGTGGATGCAGCCTTATTGGGGAAAATGTATCACTGTGGAGGTGGGCTTTGAGGTCACATATATGCTCAAGCCACCCCCAATGGCACAGTCCACTTCCTATTGCCTCCTGGTCAAGATGTAGCCAGTACCATGTCACCCTGTGTGCTGCTATACTCTCTGCATGATAATAATAGACTCTTATTTCTCTGGAACCACGAGTCCAAGAAAACTCTTCTAAAACTTACCTTAGTACTGGTGTTTTATTACAGCAATAGAAAAGTAACTAATACATTGGACATCCAAGGAGCTATGAGTCAGCACAAAATGGCTCACACCAGATGTCCAGGGAACCTCAAAAGTAAACAGTGATGTACTATAATGTAAGGAGTATGGTTTTTCCTCCCACCGCCAGTCTTGTCCTGCCGCCGCGCCAGTCCCAATTAACACACTGAGACTCTGTATTAGATATAATTCTGTTGGCCAGGTACTAGTTTCTTATCAGCTAGCTCTGTCTTAAGTATTAACCCATTTCTATGTATTTCCACGTGGTTTTACCAGCAAGAGGCGGCTGGCGATTCTGCCTTTTCCAGACTCTCCATCTTGACCCCTCCCTCCTACTTCCTCTTTCCTCCTCGTCTCCTAGTCCTGCCTATCTAGCTTTCCTATTGGCCAACAGTGCTTTATTCATTAACCAGTATGAGAAATATATACATAATGGCATCTCCCATCATCTCCTCTTTTCTGTCTAAATAAAATGAAGGGTTTTAACCTTACAGCAAAATATGTATCACAATAGTTATCAAGTAAGAATAACAGTTGACATTTAGCAAGATTAAAAGAAACTATTCTATCATCTATTCTATATTTCTGAGTCTAAAGTCCTATATGTAACTTATCTTTAATCCTAACTAAGGAAACTATAACCATAACTATCTGTCTTCAACTCCATCAAAGCCCACAGAAGGGTAATAGATAAACTCTAGAAATGACAGAGACATCTTGCCTTTTCAGTCACCTAAAGTTCTTCTGTAATCTTTCATCTTCAGCCCATAGGCCATAATGTGTCTGGCAGACTCTTCAGCAAAGCAGGAAACTTTAAACTGTCTTCTTGCATTGGCAGTTTGTCAGTCACTTTTCTCTGTGTCCTGCAGACTGGCAGATTCTTCCATGAAGCAGGAACTCTGTAGCAATGTCCATCTTGAATCAGCAGTCACTTTTCTGTGGGTCCTGCATGTCCAGTTTATACAGCACAAAGTCAAACAGTCCAGACAAGAGTGGTATCTTGTCCAAATGGCTAGTCTTGCCATATTGGAGGCAAACTCCATAACAAGTTTCTTCAATGTCCATCTTCCTTTCTGACGCAGGTGGTGTTGCCAGGAACAATTATGTCTCACTGTCAAGAAAAACCCTAAACCATTTTAAATGCCATATTCTGTAGGTCTTTGAAAGGTTTGAAGAATTCCTGTCTATCTCAAATACATCTCTATATATCTAGAAAACCTAACTCACCTAGCTATAAGTTTTTACTATTATAGGTAACTATAATCTGTACTAAATTATACATTACATTTTTAAATGAGCTATATAAACACAATACCTAAACAAAAGGAGAATATACACATCATAAAATTGACCTTAAATTGTATCAATAAATGAAAATCCATTAAAAAACAAAGTATTCATTTCTATACCATAATCCCCTTTTTACCTTTAAAAAGAATATTGGTTGTGATCATTAACCATTTATAACCAAGCCCATTTAAATGAAAACAAACATTTATAAACAATATTTGGGAATTTGAGCGTCGTTCTTTCCAAACTACTTCCTGCTGGTAAAGGGCGCAGTTATTGGGGAATCCTAAGAAGATGCAGAAATCCTGGTTGTAGTCTGCAAGGGTGCTTTGTCCAAGTTGTTTTGAATGGTTGGATCACCAGCGACTCTGTTTCAGGGGGCCTGGCTTGATCAAACCACATTAGTCTGGAAGTAATCCACAGCTTTTCATTTTCTGTGGAAACAAAAATAGAAATCCTTTTCCCCAGTAACTTGTCCTTGAACTTAAATTTTGGAGTCAAAGCATTTTTAAAATATATAATATATATAACTATTCCTGGCAGAGTACCACTTTTGTGTGGGTTCCATATAAATATGCCTTAGTTAGGGTTACTATTGCTGTGGCAGAACACCATTACTGAAAAGCAAGTTGGGGAGGAAAGGATGTATTTGGCTTACATTTCTATATCGTGTTCATCACTGAAGGAAACTGAACAGGAACTCTGGCAGGGCCGGAACCTGGAGGCAGGAACTGATCCAGAGGCCATGGAGAAGTGCTGTTTAGTGGCTTGTTCCATATAGCTTGCCCAGCCAGCTTTCTTCTAGAACCCAGGAAAACCATCCCAGAAATGGCACCACTCACAATGATCTGGATTGTCTCCACTGGTTACTAATTAAGTAAATGCCCTACAACTAAATTCGATGGGTGTATTTTCTCAATTGAGGTTCTGTCCTTTCAAGTTGACATAAAACTATCCAGGATGTATGACTTTGAGGTCAAAGGCCTGGGCCTTAGCTTCAACCTTAACCTCCACCTTTGCCAGTCTGCCTGTATATGTTCATGGGTGGCCTGTGGTGGTCTGAATAAGAATGCCCCCCTATATATTTGAATACTAATCACTACAGAGAAACATTACTTGAAAGGATGAAAAGGTATGGCCTTATTGGAGTAGGTGTGGCCTTCTTGGAGGAAGAGTGTCAGATGGGTGGGCTTTAAGGTTTCAAAAGCCCAAGCCAGACCCACTGGCTCTCTTCTTCTTCCTGTCTTGCAGACCCAGATGTAGAACTCTAAGCTGTCCAGCACCATGTCTACCTGTGTCCTGCCCTTTTCCCCTTTACAGTGATAATGGACTAAACCTCTGAAACTGTAAGCAAGTCCCAATTAAATGCTTTCTTTTATAAGAATTGCTGTGGTCATGTGTTTCTTCGCAGCAATAGAACACTAAAACAAGGCCTGTGTCTGCCTTTGTACTGCCTATGTGTACTATGTTTTCTGAGCACCTACCACTGGATGCCTGTATAGCAGCCATGATTTAGAGTAAATAACATATGTCTTAGCTGTCTGTGAGTCCCCCAAATCTCTTCAAACTCCTGGCTCCCACCGTCCCCATTTCCTAAAACTGAAGCACACACCTCACACAAGTTATTTAGAATCTAAACTTCACTTACATTAATTCATCATTGTACCAAACTTTGGTACAAGCAGACATCATTTAGATGGTTTTACATGCCCATCATGTAACATTGAATTTCTGGGTTATAAGCTCAGTTCCCCTCCCCCCACCCTCTCAACTTTCTACAGATAATATTTTATTTTCCTGACTCTCCCACGTATCTACCATGTGAAAATTTTAACCTTGGTAATGGGTTGTTTGGGGTTTTATTTTTCTTCAGATATGTATTTTTAATTTGGTGATTCGGCCTTCTGGATCCATCTTTCTTATCCTCCGCAAGAGAAGACTATTTTCCTTTGCTAAATGTTCTTGCCTCTAGGCCTTCCTTCAAGAGCACCTAGCAAGGGTTAGGGATGCAGCTCAGTTGGTAGAGACTTGTCTAGCATGCACAAAGCTCTGGATTCAATGCTGCACACATACACCAGGCACCCCTATCAGGCATGACAATATACAGTTCTAGTGCTAGCATTTCAGAGTTGAAGGCAAGGGGGTTGGGAATCAAGGTCATCCTCAGCCACACAGCAAATTCCAAGCAAAGATGGGCTACACACGATCCTGTTGGAAAGGAAAAGGAAAAGCAATGGCAGCATATTATTTAGCATATTAGTCAGAGAAATCACTAATTTTTAAACTATTTTTGAAAGCATCACCAAAAATTGAAATGTTGATGTTTTTTACCTTACAGAAAAGAAGACTAAGAGCTGAACATGGTGGCATACACTTGTAATGAGCACATGCAAGGCAGATATAGGAAGATTACAAGTTTGGGACCAGCCTGGAAAAACTAATAATGAGTTCCAGGCCAGCCTGAGACACATAGTGAAACTCAGTATCAACAAACCTAAGGGTTTGGGGAATATAGTTCAGTGGTAGAGCACTTGTCTACTAAGTATAGTATCCTGGGTGTGAGTCCCAGAACAGAGAGAGAAAGAGACAGAATTAGGAGATAAGAAAATATTGAGTACAGTAACATTTTTTAAAACAATGTATCTATTACTTACTTTTTTAAATAAAATTTCCAGGAAATTAGAATAATAGGTTTGAATGGAGAGAAGAATGGGAGAGCAAGGCAGAGGAGGGAATATGAGGAGAGATAATTAATACTAAAACCTTTTTGAAAAGGCCTTTAGTTCTAGTACTGTAGACGCTTCCTAAAATGCATATATGTGGTAGTTTGAATGAGAATGGCCTCCATGGGCTGATATATTTGAATAGTTGATGCCCAGTTGGTGAACTGTTTGGGAAGGATTTAGAAAGTATGTCCTCATGGAAAGAGATGTGTCACTGAGGGTGGGCTTTGAAGTTTCAAAAGCCCATGCCATCAAAAAAAAGCCCATGCCATTTTCAGTTAGTGCTCTCTCTCTCTCTCTCTCTCTCTCTCTCTCTCTCTCTCTCTCTCTCTCTCTCTCTCTCCTTGTGCTTGTTGATCAGATGTAATCTCTTAGCTCTAGCTATGGCTATAGTATCATACCTACTTGCCTGTTGTCATGCTCCCCACCATGATGGTTAATGGACCCCACTAGCCTCCATACAATGAGTGAGATAATGCCCCAACTAGACATTATACACTACCAAATAAAACCCCCAGTAGCATGAATGGGTTACATTATTTTTTTAATAATTGGCTATATTGCCAAGGCTATTGGTTATCTTCACAACCTAACCCTATGGCTAAAGACACCATATGCATAAGTCATTGGAGACACTAAGCTGGTGCTCAGCTGAAAGATTAACCTATCCTGACTAGCATTCTTGTTTCTGGAAGGTTCTACATAAGCTCCCAGAGGGGAAAAGTAATCATTAGTCTCACCCAGCTGTGACCCTGCAACTTACAGCATCAAAGTGCCTGCAAAATATACTGATAGAGTAAGTGGCACAAATGTTATGAAGAAAATAACTACATTTTGATTACATTAAAGCCACTCCATGAGATGGAGCCCATATCTAACACTACTAAGTGGCCAAGGGATAACAGGAACATACCTAAACATGATAAAGGCAATATACAGCAAGCCAGTAGCCAACATCAAAACAAATGGAGAGAAACTCGACAGGATTCCTCTAAAATCAGGAAAAAAACAAGGCTGCTCACTTTCTCAAGATCTCTTCAATATTATACTTGAAGATCTATCTACAACAATAAGATAACAAAAGAAGATCAAGGGATAATAATTGGAAAGGAAGAAGTCAAACTCTCACTATTTGCAGATGATATGATAGTTTACATAACTGACCCCCCCCCCAAAAAAAACAAAAAACTCTAACAGGGAACTCCTACAGCTGGTAAACACCTTCAGCAAAATGACAGGACACAAGATAAAAAAAAAAATCAGTAGCCCTACTATACATAGACGATAAATGAGTTGAGAAAGAAATCAGAGAAACATCACCCTTTACAATAGCCACAAACAACACAAAATATCTTGGGGTAACTCCAACCAAACAAGTGAAAGACATGCATAATAACTTTGAGTCCTTAAGGAAAGAAATTAAAGAAGATCAGAAAATGGAAAGATCTCCCATGCTCTTGAATAGGTAGGATCAACATAGTAAAAACTGCAATCCTACCAAAAGCAATCTATAGATTCAATGCAATCCCCACCAAAATCCCAGCACAATTTGTCATAGACCTTGAAAGAAAGAACAATACTCAACTTTATATGAAAAAGCAAAAAGCCCAAGATATCCAAAACAACCCTGTACAATAAAGGAACTTCCAGAGGCATCACCATCCCTGACTTTAAGCTCTACTATAGAGCTATGGTCCTGAAAACAGCTTGGTATTGGCACAAAAACAGATAGGTAGACCAATGGAATAGACTGAAAACCCTGATACTAATCTATGCACTTATGAACACCTGATTTTAGACAAAGAAGCTAAAATTATACAATGGAAAAAAAAGAAAACATCTTCAACAAATGGTGCTGGTATAACTGGATGCTGACATGTAGAAGATTGCAAATAGATCCACATCTATCACCATTCACAAAATTTAAGTCCAAATGGATCAAAGACTTCAACATACATCCAGCCATACTGAACCTCTTAGAACAGAAAGTGGGAGGTACCCTTGAATGAATTAGTACAGGAGACCGCTTCCTGAACATAGTGCCAGTAGCATAGACACTGAGATCAACAATTAGTAAATGAGACCTCTTAAAACTGAGAAGCTTCTGTAAGGCAAAGGACACAGTCAACAAGACAAAATAACAGTCCACAGAATGAGAAAAGATCTTCACCAACCCCATCTCTAACGGAGGATTGATTGCCAAAATATAAAAAGAACTCAAGAAGCTAGTCACCAAAACAGCAAATAATCCAACTAAAAATAAATAGAGAATTCTCAATAGAGGACTCTAAAATGCCTCAAGGACACTTGAGAAATTGCTCAACATCCTTAGCTATTAAGAAAATGCAAATCAAAACAACTCTGAGACACCATCTTACACCTGTCAGAATGGCTAAAATCAAAAATACCAAGGAGAGCTTATACAAGAGAGGATCTGGAGAAAGGGGAACACTCTTCCACTGCTGGTGGGAGTACAAACTTGTACAGTCACTTTGGAAATCAGTATGGTGGTTTCTCAGGAAAATGGGAACCAGTCTACCCCAAGATCCAGCAATCCACTCAGGCATATACCCCAAAGATACACATTCATACAACAAAGACATCTGTTCAACTATGTTCATACCAGCATTATTTGTAATAGCCAGAACCTGGAAACAACCAAGATGCCCCTTAACTGAAGAATGAATAAAGAAAATGTGGTACATTTACACAATGGAGTACTATTTAGCAAAAAAAAAAAACAAACAAACAAACAAACAAACAAAAAACAAAAGGAAATGAAATCTTGAAATTTGCAAGAAAATGAATGGAACTAGAAACCACCCTGAGTGAGGTAACCCAGTCACAAAAAGACTCACATATGGGTTTTAGAAATAGAGCAAAAGATTACCAGCCTACAATCCACACCTCCAGAGAATCTAGGAGACAAGGAGGACCCTAAGAGAGACATGCATGGTCCCTGGAGAAGGGGAAAGGGACAAGATCTCCTAAGCACATTGAGAGCTTGGTGGGAGGGGAAAAGAGGTAGGAGAATGAGAAGAAGAGAAGAGGAGGGAGGAAGAGAACATAAGGGATCAGGAAGATTGAGTCAGGGGAAAAATAGAGAAAGAAAGCAAGAAAAGAGATACCATAATAGAGGGAGCCATTATAGGTTGAAAGAGAAATCTGGCACTAGGGAAATGTCCAGAGATCCACAAGGATGATCCTAACTGAGAATCTAAGCAATAATGGAGAGACTACTTTAAATGCCCTTCTCTTATAATAAGATTGATGACTTCCTTAAATGCCACACTAGAGCCTTCATCTAGTAGCTGATGGAAGCAGAAGCAAAGACCCACAGCTAAGCACTGAGCCGAACTCCTGGAATCCAGTTGCAGAGAGGGAGGAATGATGAGCAAAGAGGTCAAGACCAGGCTGGCGAAACCCACAGAAACACCTGACCTGAGCAAATGGGAGCTCCTGGACCTCAGTCTGACATCTGGGGAACCAGCATAGGACACCCTGAACATGGGTGTCAGTTAGGAGGCCTCGGCAGTCTATGAGGCCACTGGCAGTGGAACCAGTGTTTATCCCTCACGAATGGACTTTGGGAGCCCATTCCATATGGAGAAATAGTCTTTCAGCCTAGGCAGATGATGGGTGGTGCTATCCCTGAGCTGGTGATCCTGGATTCTATAAGAAAGCAGGTTGGGTAAGCCTTGATGAGCAAGCCAGTAAGCAGCACCCCATCATGAACTCTGCAACAGTTCCTGCCTCTGGGTTCCAGCGCTGTTTGAGTTCCTGTCCCGACTTCCCTCATAATGTACAGCAATGTGAAAGTGTAAACTGAGTAAACCTTTTCCTCCCCAACTTTTGGGCCATGGTGTTTCATGGCAGCAGCAAAGGAAACACATTTCTAAATGAGATATCTCTATCAAATCCCTGTCTTGAGGATCAGGGATCTATGTGGAAGAGAGGGCAGAAAGATTGTAGGAGCCAGAGGTGAAGACAACACCGAAGGATAGTTTTCCAGATAAAATGAAGCTGATGCATACATAAATTCACAAAGACTGTGATAGCATGCAGAAGTTCAAGGCAGACAAAATCCCATCACAGAGAGGGGGAAGTAGGCACAAACCCTCACTCTTATCCAGGAAGCTATTTGCAGTTGGTAGCTACTGTCAAATAGAGAAAAACAGTTTCCTTCAATAGAGAGACACTAGGTATATCAACCCAAAAGTAGGCCCTATGGTCAGGAATATTCAGTTAACACAAAATGGTCTCAATTAAAATATATATAAATAAAATTCAATTTTAAACAAAGACAGGTCCTAAATAACAACAAAAGCATATCAATACCAAATTCCTCCTTTTACCCAGTAGAAGAGAGGGAAATGCCTAGCTATAGTCAGAGTCCAGAGTCTGTTGGGACTTAGGAATGGGTCCACCTGCCAGGGCTCTCATTCCAGGATTACTGCCCAAAGCCTCAGCAACTGTGCTTGGCTAGCTGAAGGCTTTAACTCAGCATAGGATTCTATTTGGCTCCAAATGTGTGTTCCTCTTTGAGAGACTCTGATATATGTAAACTAAACAGGCAAGGCAGTTTCTTTTTCCTCCAACATTGGTACTTTGTTAAAAAAGAATGCATTAAATTCCACATTTGAACTTAATTCAAGGCAATTATCCAAACATTTTGAGAAAAGTAAACATTAATTTGACCTCTGAAGCTATTCAGGAAAATTAGCCTGCAAACATAAAGCCACACTTAGTTCTTTAAAGGTGGTATCTGTATGCTGTGCTCTGGATCGTCAAATTTTCAATATAAAGTGCAATCATATCTTACACTAGGGTTAGAGTCAAATGGTGGAAAACACAGAGGAGAGTAGTTAGGGAAAAATCACCCTCTTTTTGGAGACCATTCTCTACTGCCCACGAATTATACAGAGTTTTTATTCCATTGCTGGAACAGATTAGTGTCTTTTGAATAAAGAACCCAATGGAGAGGCTGAAGAGATGGGTCCATGGTTAAAAGCACTGCCTGTTCTTCCAGAAAACCTGGGTTCAAGCATCCTCGTAGCAGCTCAAAATTGTCTGTAACTCCAGTTTCAGGGGATCTGGCAGCTTTTTCTGGCCTCCACAGTTACCAGTTCACCAGATACATGTGTGGTGCACAGACATGCATGCAGGCAAACACTGATATGCGAACAAATAAATTTTTTAAAAGAACCAAATGGTAGAACTGACAGTCATTCAGAGTTGTACAAATTAAGTGCCTTCCTGACATAAAACAGCAATAAAAAAGAAAAAGAATTATCAGGAAAAGGAACATGACAAGGGAAGCAGGAGGTTGTAATGAGGGTTGATGGGTAACTATAATCAAAGTATATTTTATGCATGCATAAAAACATCAACATGAAACCCATTGTTGTACAACTAATACATGCTAATAAAATCTCTTCAGCAACAGAAGCAAGCTCAGTTTTGCAAGGTGTTCACTTTGCAGGAAGCCCTTGGGTACTGAACAGAGCTAGGACATGGCTTATCCATACCTCAGCTTACACTCGCTCATTACATAGGATAGACTATGGATCCTCCAACACTACTGTAATAATATTTCTTTCTTTCTTTCTTTCTTTCTTAGAGATAGAAATTCACCCAGTTACATGTAAATGTGATACAGCATAAATAATTCTGAATTAAAGAGGAATAATCTAAGTGGGCATTCAGGGATACATTTTCACTGTGTAAGCAAGGATGTGCAAGTGTGTGGTTTCTGACTCTGTTTGAGAAAATAGCATCACTATACCTTTCAGATCCCTTAAAGCAAAGGAAGGAAGAAACTATGATGTGGGAAAGAAATTTGGTTTTGATAATGTATTTATGTGTAAATTCTAATGAAGCTGTACAATCATGATGGGAGATCAGAACTACTGTAAAAAACTGGATCTTTGAAACAGAAACTTTTTCTTTTAAAAAAAAATTCATTTTACATACCAACCTCAGTTTCTCCTCCCTCCCCTTCTCCAACCCTGCTACTCCTCGGAGGGGGTACTGCCTTCCTTGGGGAGTCAACAAAGTCTATCAAGTTGAGGCGGGTCTAGGAGCTGCAGCACAGCTCTGTGGTAGTGCAAGAGACCTTTGATTCTATCCCCACTGCCCAGGAGAAAAAAAATTAACAGATGAAACCTAAGGACACAGCAAGGTCATAGGGATTCCAGGCAGAGCAAACAGGCATGGGAATGCTACAAGTCCAGGAAGTGTGTGGTTTATTTAAAAGCTGGGAGCAGCTGAGCACAGCTGTAACAAGAAACTGAGAGTGACAGGCAGACATGGGAATAAAAGGACATCCTTTCATCCTTCATCCAGAACATTTGTTTAGATGCACAGAAGTCCCCAGAGAACAACACACTAGGTTTCTATGGGGGAGGGGACCTCGTTCAGCACATTACTGAGGTTGAGTAATGGCAGCACATGAAACAGGATTCTGTTTTCTAGCTAATAGCTTTTATTGAAGAACTGTATACACTCTTCAATGACACTGAGGCCTCTAGGTGGTCCTGCTAGGACAGATACATAAAAGGTTCTTCAGCAAACTGGCTAAAACAATAATAAAGAGAGGAAAGGAGACTGGAACAAATCACACCTGGAGGCAAGGGGACGATTCCCTAATCCAGGGCTCAGTAGCTGGACTGTCTTCTCTGCTCAGGTACCTTGTCGTGGTTTCCACTGTCTTCATGGCGACCTTCTGAGGTACCCAACTTCTCTTTTTCAAATGAGCAGTCTAGGCTCAGAAAATACAGCCAATGTCAATTACCTGTGTCCTTGCTGAGTGCCCACTGTGTGCTGGTTTATCAGTGAATAGAAACTCCTGAATTTACATTCCAGCAGGAGTACAGGCAAAGTAATGAAAGGATATTGAAATGTGATTTTTGTAATTAGGAAGACCAGACTCTCTCCTTCCATGGTGAATAAGAAAGAGATGTTTTTTTGTTTTTTGTTTTTTGTTTTTTTTTTTTGTTTTGTTTTGTTTTCTTTCTTGAATCAATAGCTAAGACCTCTGAATGATTCACTAGTACTGAATTATATTTTGGTGTTACTTCAACTAAGCATCCCATTGTGTTCTGGGACAAATCTGTCCGTTATCCCTGAGCAAAACCTGTGGAAAAGCTTCCTAATGTAGAGTCAGATTGTCTTTCCATCACACAGTTAGAATCCTCAGAATAAAGAACTGCATGAACACCAGCGTGGAGAGCTCTCACTTGCTTCTACTTGGCTGAGCTTCCCCGTCAGTCACCTCCTTCCAGTCCACTTGTTTTCTTATATATTGGAGTCTTCAGAAGGAAGGCCCACAGTCCCTGCCTCTATTACAGACACAGAGCAAATTCCCAGGGCTCGGCTCATCCTTCAGACATATGTGATGGTGTCCTACATTCAGATCCTTGAATGTAGTCTTAAAAGAACAAGGCATGAGTTTAAGACTCAGGCAGGCAGATCTCTGTGAGTTCGAGGCCAGCCTGGTCTACAGAGCTAGTTCCAGGACACTTTCTTAGTTTCAGAATTCCTCTAACCCCTGTCTGCTGCCCTCCCAACATGCTGCACATTCCAAAAGGATCAACTCCAAAACTTCCATAGAACAGTGGAGGCTGTCCCTCCAGTCTTTACTGTGAAATGTTTTCCTAGGTTGTAGCTACAACAGAGAAGTGATTGGAAGAGGAAAATGTAAGTTTTCTTTAGTTACTCTGATCTTCTATATTCTAAAAGCACAGCCACTACACAACACATTTAATACCAGTTTTATCCATAATCCTCTAGTCACATTTAACAAGTTGTAATTCTTTTATTTTCTAACTCATTTCTTAAATTCTTTTCATACAATATATTTTGATCATGTTTTCCCTTCCCCTAGCTCCTTCTAGATCCTCCTTATCTCCCTACCCACCCAACTTCATGTTTGTCTTGTTTCCAAAAACAAACAAACAAATACCAAACCCAACCAAAATCAAAACAAAACAAAACAAAAAAACCATGGAGTTCACTATGTGTTACTGCTTCTGGGCATGGGGCCTGCCCTGGAATGTGGATTATATGTATATACAGTGACATTCCATTGAAGAAAACTGATTTGTTTATCTCCCAGCATGTATCAATTGAAAATAGTTTCCTGGTTGGGGTGAGACTTTATAGTCATTTCCCCTTCTTGTTACTAGGGTTTTTGTCTTGTTTGAACCTGTGTGGGTCTTGTGCATGTTGTCTGTGAGTTCATATGTGTATTAGCCCTGTCGTGTCTAGACACTGTTTCCTTGGAGTCAACTACTACCTCTGGCTGGTAAAGTCTTTCCTCTACTTCCTCTTTGGCATAGATTCTTGAGCCTTGGGGGATGGGTTTGATGACGTAATGTGAGTTACCAAGCACGTTTTGATTGAACTTAATGTCGATTCCATGAGAGTAAGGGGTGTGGACCCATACCTGCCAAGAATCAAAGAGTGGATATGTCATAGGCCTAGGGGAGAACCTACTATTTTTCTGCTAATGGAACAGAGGGATAAATGACTACTAATGACATATTACTATGCCCATATCAATGCCTCACATAGAAGCATCTTCTTGTAGTAGATGGAAATTAACACAGAGACCAACAACTGGACCATGTACAGAAAGGGAGAGACTTTGGAGCACAAAACTGCCATTATTTTATAGACCTTGTTTTTCCTTTTCAGCTCTTTAGAGTCTTAGTTCATCCATATATCCATATTACTCTGTCATTATTTGCAAAATTTCCCAGAAAAGAAGAGCCCGATTATAAGGAGACATTCTTCTAGAGACAGATTTGTGCAGCACCCAGCAACCTGTGTGGACATGATTCTGTGGTACCAGTACTATGTACATTCTCTTGATTTCAACTAACAGAACATCCCAGCACTGCTCTATTGTGACCCTCTCACTAAGAACACTCACATTTAGTGAAATCCTCTCAGCTTGATGTCTTACATAAACAAAGATAACTGGAGCAGCAGAAGACTAATGATCACAACTAAGAGAACACTAATTTATTTCAATATTGTAAAGCACTTCAAATGGTAAATCCAGTGTGCCAACTTGCAAGGCTCATCAAGAGAAAACACATGATTTGCTTTCTTTCTTAGGGGATTGGGCATTGTGGTACATGCTTTTAATCTGAGCACTGAGGAGGCAGAGGTCATCTGGTCTGGTCTACACAGTGAGTTCCAAGACAGCCAGGACAAAAAAAAAAAAAAAAAAAAAAAAAAAAAAACAGAAAAAAGAAAATATTCAGCATCTTATTACAAGGTTGGCATCAAAACAGAAATTATAGTTATAGCTATACAATCCATGTAATTTTAAAGAGTTTCTATTTCAGAGGCATAGTATACCATGACATCTTTGTATTCTACCTTGACCTTGGAAATATAATATCACTCATCTATCTAACTTCATTAACATTTCATCTTCCAGATATGGCCTTAGCTTGCCTGCACTTCCGTAGTAATCTATTAACTAGTGTCTCTATTTCTACCTATCCAATTCAGTCTCCATATAGCTGCAGAGCTAAAGCGACCATTCCTTGTGGTTTCCTAATAGGTTTTCTGTATCCCGGTAATAAGTTTCTCTGCCAATGCAGTAAGCCAGATCAAGCTAACTGAAAAAGTATAAGAACAAGTTTATTTGAGCAAAGCAACTGCTGGGTGGGTTCTCCAGTCCCAGAGATTGAGGCTGGAGAAGTCACATTCCCGAACTAAAGAAGGGAGCTTATATGGCTTGTAGGCGAGGGATGATGACATGTCTGCCACAAGATGGGTTTGTGCCCAAGTATGATCAAAAGCTAAATGCTTTAGGTGGGGACTTGTGTTGCTGGCAACTTCAGGGGAGGAGCTGCTGTAGCCGCCAAGAATGCAGAACTGAGCTTTTTGGTGTCTTTTCTTTATTGAAGATTCTCTGAGAGGGCAGGGTTTGGAAAGAGACAGAAATGTGGGCAAGCTGAATGTTCCAGCCAAACAGTTTCCTGCTCATCACTCTATTGGCTTCCCTTTGAACACAAGTTAGAATAGGAAATCTATGAGAGCCTGAGAAGCCACACCCCTATCTGTGTCTCTGGGCTATATCTTCTTTGAGCTGCTTTTTTCTTCCTCCTCCCACAGGAAGAAACAGTGTGAGGGAGCAAAAACACTGAAGAGCAGGCAGCAGCCACACCATCGCTGCTGGAACTGCAAGAGCTTCTGTGTCTTGTAGTTCTCTCTTTCACATGTCGGGCTGATACCTCAGATTTGACACAGTTAATAACAGCCTAGAAAAGAAAATCCAGGAGGGAGCCTTGACTTCCTCTAGAAGCATTAATTGCCACAGAACCACAAAGCTGATGCTAGAGTGGTTCCTCCTCAAGTCAATGGCCCCAAAGCATGCTCTGAGGGAGTAGCCATGTGCAAAGCCATATTCTGAACAACAGGAGGCAGCAAGTCCATATGTTACAGATAGCCAAGACTGGTGTAATAAGAGAAATATTGTATGGTTTGTATATGTTGAAAATAGTCGGAATGTCTTCCTACAGCAGACAACCAAAAGCCCTGCCCAGAACCAAAGCTGCCTTATTTACCACTCTGTCTTGTGTGATTTTGTGTTTTCCATTTTTCCTGTGGCCCTTTAAACTTAGTTGATAGCTCTGGTTGTTGGTTGTTAAAATCAAAACAAAACAAAAACAAACAAACAAACCAAAAAAAAAAAAAACTCATAAAATTGTATTGCTGTCCTAAATTCAAATATAATGCCTCCAAAGGTGTAACTATCTGAGGGTTACTGTGGGAACAGCTAGATCCAAAGAGTGATCCTGAATAGCTGTGCTTTGGCTTTGAGTAACCAAGTTCATGATGTATATAGCAAACAAAAATAAAAGAATAAATATTGAGACATACATAGAGATGATAACAGATAAATAGCAAAACTTAAATTGGGCGGTCACAATATCCAGCAGTGATGACTGCGGGAGTCTGATTGAGAAAGCAAACAAAAGTAATGTAATAAAATCGGGGTCTTACAAACATGCTGCAAAATTAACACAGAAATTAAGTTGGCCAGTTAGATAGAGTTCCTGATTGAGCCTTCTCTGCACCGCTGAGCTTCCTATGGGAACTTCTATCACATCCTACTGCACGTTCTTTCCTACCATGGGATAAGCAACAGTGACCTCTGCCGGGAGGAGCTCACCATCTACCTGTTCTCAAGAGTGTGACGTTCTTAGGCCTGTCTATTAGCTGTTCTCTCCTCCTATTATAGCATCGGGGATGCTAATCTGGCCCATGACAGGAAGAAGGCTTTGGAAGAGACAGGACAAGACCTTTGCTCCTAGAATTTGATTTCAATAGACTCAGATAACATGTGACAAATTACCAACATAATGTATATTGCATCAGGTATGTATACATGTGTAGTTTTCAGGTATAAGAAACAAACAATTTTAGTTATTTTGAGCTTATGTGTAGTCTTACTTAACTCACCTATACTGAACAGAATCTGATGGTGCTGACTTTATATAATATGTCTGTGGTAATACAGAGTTAATGTTCTTTACAGTAAGGAGCCTTATGTGAAAATTTGTTAAGTGGAATGTTGTGGCTTTAGCAGGACTGCCTTCTGTAACAAGTCAGCTAATGTGAAGCCTTTCCTTCTAAAAAACTAAGATGCATCTTTCACAGACAGGAAACTATTCATCTCTCTCACAATTTCATGGTGAAAAGTCACTATTCAAACAAATAATCATCAGAGTAGCAATAGAGTATGAACTGGCTCAGTGCTGTGTCCCATTGTGTGACCTTACCATAATTTTGTTTTTACTTGGGTAGTGGTTTGAAACTAAATGGCACCCAAAGGAATGACACTATTAAGAGGTGTGGCCTTATTGGAGGAAGTGTGTCATGTGGGGGAGGGCTTTGAGGTCTCTTTTGCTCAAGCTTCCCTCGGTGTGACAGTCCATCAACTTCCTGTTGCTTGCAAGATATAGTACTCTCATATGTTCCAGCACCATGTCTGCCTGCATGCTGCCATGATGTTCCCTGTCATGATGACAATGGACCGAACTTCTGAAACTGTAAGTGAGCCACCCCAGTTAAATGCTTGCTTGCTTGCTTGCTTGCTTGCTTCCTTTCTTTCTTTCTTTGGGTTGTTTTGTTTTGTTTTGTTTTAGGAGACATGGCTTCTCTGTGGCTTTGCGGGCTGTCTTGGAACTAGCTCTTGTAGACTAGGCTGGCCTGGAACTCACAGAGATCTGCCTGCCTCTGCCTCCTGAGTGCTGGATTAAAGGCATGAACCACCACTGCCTGGCAAATGTTTTATTTATAAGAGTTGCTGTGGCCATGATGTCTCTTCACAACAATAATAACCCTAACTAAGACACTTGGGTTTTTCTACTCCAACATGTTTAAGGCAGACAGGAAGTACACAAACGTACATACATACACATACACACAAAATGGTGTAGTAAATGACTTCCTTGCTGTTAAGCCAAACATATTATTATAGGTATAATTGAGAATGGACATAAATAATAATTGATCCAATGAGTAAGATAGAGAAACAGACCAAAACAAAACAAAAAGAACAAAAAACAAAACAGAAACCAACACTGTAAGCATAGCTCATTACTAAATGAAAAGACCACCTCTAATTGAAAGAGATCTCTGGGCCCATGGACTCTCTCTCTCTCTCTCTCTCTCATCTCATTGTTGCTTAATCACAATGTTCATTAACCACCCCTAACAATATCCCCCTGGGATAAGAGGATCATAACCTGTGTGGCAGATGGTAGACTAAATGAACATGAGAATTTAAAGATTCTCCTAAAGTCACCAGGAAGCCAAGGGAGACACCAGAATAGAATCAATAGGCATCTGTTTTTCCAAGACTATATAGTAAAGTTAAGCTTGCTCCCCCAAGAAACAGCTCCAGTCTTTGCTCGATCACAACCTGGCCCCAAGTGCAGTGTGAAGACAGGAGACCTGAGCTATGTTTCCCGTTCCCTAAGAAAAGAAACAAACTTCAAGCATCATTAAGATTCAGTCTATTTTGAGGTGTCCTTCTCAGTAGGTAGATAAATTAAATAAGAAATTTTAGGAGATTGAGCATAAAAAAGAGATTAAAAGAGGAACTGTCCATCTTCCAGGCAAGGCACAGCCAACGCAGTATGACTTCACAGCAGCAATGGGCTTACACAAGGCTAACAATGGTCAATTGGAGATTGTGGAGGAACTTACAGGGCTCTACCCCTCTCTGATGAACTATCTGTGGGAAAAGGCAGTGCCTGTTTTTAGTTGAGTACCCATGGAGAGCTCACCAGGTTCCAATGAATAGTTCCAAGGCCATGGTCATACACCCTGGTTAAACTGGGTAGGTCTCAAAGGTAACACCTCATGAATGTGGGAACGGAACTTGTGGAGAAGTGGGGTGATAGAGTTGGAAGAAAGATTAGAGAGGGGGTGTTATTACAATCAGAATGCACATCATATATGGAGGAAATGTGAATAAATTTAATCAGTTTGCTTTTTGTTTTTTAGGACAAATGTAATAAGCTTTTTCTAGATTAAGAGGATCTAAGATATTTCCATTCAATAGTCTTGGGGGGATTTAAATTCAGGTCATATGTTTATCTTTGAGTCAGTGTTCTTAATCTGCATTAAAAAACAACTGGAGCCAAAGGATGGTTTGTTAACAAAAGCAGTTTGATAAGCAGCAGGCTAGAAGCATTATTCTCAGCCCAGAAAAACACGGGTGGACCCCTCAAATAGGCAAACAGGCATGTGAACAACGTCATAGTCGCCTCAAGCCCTGTACTTCACCCCTCTCAGCTCCTACCTCAGTACCTTGGCATTTCATATTCCCTTTTTGCATTAAAGTTTCAGTGCCTTTTCTCACCCTTAAAATGTTCACTTGGAAAACCAGATACAGTATAAGCCAGTAATCCCAGTGCATGGGAGAGAGAGGAAATAAGATCAGAAGTTCAAGGTCATCCTCAGCTATATAGCAAATTTGAGACTAGCCTAGGATACATGAGACCCAGTGTCAAAAGGTTTCAGTTAAGCTGAAGAGCTAGGTTAGTGGGTAAAACTACCGGCTGCTAAGCCTGATGACCTGAATTGCATCCTCGGAAACCACAGGTGGAAAGGAAGTACCAACCCCTGTATTTGTCTTCTGACCTTTGAGGCTTTTCTTTCTTCTCTTTTCTGTCCTAATAACTTGGACCTGAACACCATTAGATGAAGTGTGGTAAGGTAACATGTGGACCTTCTAGAGAGAACCATAGGTCCAGGGTAGTGTTGGGGGCCTTAGTGGAATGAGAAAGTGTCCACACAAGAGGATTTTTTGGTGTGGAGTCAGAGCTAGAATAGAGTAGGACAGTGTTCATGCAGGACAGCCTGGCTTGAAATGGCAGAATCCAAGCAGGTTGAGGAAAGCATCCACATAAAGGGTAGCCAGGAGTGAAAAACCACAGTCTAGGCAGAGTTAGAGGACACCTTCCAACACGTCAGAGGCTTGTTGCTTATACAGAGGAGAAAAACCAAATAAGTCACTTATTAAGGACAATGAAAGACAGGTTCCTATTGTAACCGGAGGGAATTGAAAGTATTGAAGTTGATGTTGAATGAATTGGAATCAGGACTATCCAAGTAAACTAAGAATGTCAATGTATTTATTTAGATAAAGATTTATGTGTGTATACACATGCATTCACCCTGTAGAAGGAAGAATGATTGTGGTGGTTTGAAAGAAAATGGTCTCCAAAAGGAGTGGCACTATTAGGAGGGCTGGCCTTGTTGGAGGAAGCTTCACTCAGTGTGACAGTCAGTGGACTTCCTGCTGCCTTCTGGTCAAGGTGTAGCACTCTCAGCTCCAGCACCATGTCTGCCTGCATGCCGCCATGCTCTCTGCCATAATGATAATGGACTAAACCTCTGAAACTGTGAGCACGCCACCCCAGTTACATTTTCTTTATAAGAATTGCTGCATTCATGGTGTCTCTTCACAGCAATAAAAACCTAAACTCGGACAATGATAGACTCCCAAAGTTGCCCACATTTCTCCCCCTGAAACCTGTAAATATACAGCAAAAGAAAACAACAGGAGTCATTAATGACCTTGAGATTAGGGATAAGTAGCCTGGATTATCCAGGTGACCCCAACACAATCTTCACAAGGGTTTTTATAAAGGGAGACACAAGGACAGAGAGTGATTTGAGGATGCTATGCAGCTGGCTCTTGAAATGGAAGAAGGTTCCTGTATTGGTCTATTTTTCACTGCTGTAGTGAAATACTCTTTATAAAGAGCTACTTTATAAAGAAATGGGTCTATTTAGCTTACAGTTCTGAAGGTACAAAGTCAAGAGATCTTGCTGGAAGAGAAAAAGAAAATAACCTTACTTCTTCCTTCATGGCTGTTTTGTAAAATATATATAATGGCTAGGATTATGTTTTTTTAAGAAAAGCGTAGGATCCAGAAGGGTCAAGGCCATCACAAAAAAAAAAAAAAAAAAAAAAAAAAAAAAAAACCAACAGAAATAGAAATAATTATCCTGACTCAGGAACTCACAGAGTCTAAACCAACAACCAGGGAGCCTGCATGGGACCAACCTAGCCTTCTTTATATATATGACAGTTGTGTAACTTGATCTATTTGTAGAATTCCTAACAGTGGGAGCAGGGGTTGTCCCTAATGCTTTGACTGGCTCTTGGGAAACTATCTCTCATACTGGATTGCCTTGCCCAGCTTTAATACAAAGAGAAGAGCTTAGTCCTACCTCAACTTGATATGCCATGCTTTGTTGATATCCATGGGAAGCCTATCCATCCCCTTTCTGAACAGAAACAGAGAAGGAGTAGATTGGGGGGCGGGTAGGGGAAGGTAGAGAGAGGGAATGGGAGGAAGGAGAGGAAACTGTTGTCAGGATGTAGACAGATAGAGTCTGGCAGATAGACAGACAGACATAAAGATGAAAAAAGACAAGTATGACAACAAACTATCTGTGTTTTCACCATTTAAAATGTCACTTAGTAGTTAAAACTTAAGCTATTTAGTGTTATTTAGTTAAGTGATCAAAAAAAATTTTTTAAGGCCTAACAACTAAAGGCCACATGTGTTTTTTAAACTGGATCTT
The DNA here is from genome assembly GCF_943737965.1 of Phodopus roborovskii. Lineage (NCBI taxonomy): Eukaryota > Metazoa > Chordata > Mammalia > Rodentia > Cricetidae > Phodopus > Phodopus roborovskii. The sequence goes on from NW_026126436.1 coordinate 4,867,080, forward strand.
TTTGCTATGAAGGAATCTGGTAAAACATAAATGAGATATGAATGTTAGATGGAAGCAATGCATTAAGGTTAATTTCCTAATTTGAATGGCTGTATTGTGGTGGAAAGGAAGGTATGTGAATAATAATGGATCATAAGATGGCCAGATTGTAGTCATGGTTCTAGGAAAAATATTCTACTTAAAATTTTTCTGCATTTTGGGAATGCTTTTTAAGTGAGTATGTATCTTGCATTTACATATTATACTCCACATTATATAACATTCGTTATTATGCCATAACTAAATATTCTCCCCTCTATTGTTGCTTCTATTCTTTTAGTAGATATGAGCACATCTCATGTTCTTTGACATCAGGACATCTGCAGACCAGTCATTTTAATCAGAAGCAGCTCTGCATCTGTGGTGTGGAACTTAGCGAGAGCTGACAGAGAGAGTGAAGAGAGGAAATAATTTCTTAAAGCAGCCACAGTGTTCTTACTTCACTTAATACCTGATTAAAATACCCAAGTCCATTCATGAAGTGCCAAGAAGAGCTGAGTATCAAGTAATAACATTTTTGTTTTATGATCAGTTTCTTTCTGGGTCTCTTTGTTAGAAAAAGACAGACCCATTTTCTGCTACCTCCACCACTCCACTCCACACACAGACTTCCCAGTCCTTCCAAGCTCTAGGGCAGTGAGTACCCTGACCAATCAACCCTCATTTTCCCACAAATGCCAGATCAACCCCAGGTCCCACAGCCAGGGCCGACATGAGTCTGTACCAGGTCATCTGTGTATATGTTGTGACTGCTAGCTTGATGTTTTTGTGGGATTTCTAACTGTAGAAGCAGGTCTTATGAGATACTTTGATTGAATTCTGATGATTCCAAGACTGACCATAAAGTTTGCTTTGAATCAGAGGGCAGAGTTAGTTATTAGCCCACCAAAATTAACCATAGAGGTTTTGGAGGACTAAGGACATATAGAGTGGCACAGGAAGTAGTGGGGCAGAAGGAGAAAGAAGGAGACACCAGGAGACATGGAGAGGAACCAGAATGTACAAGATGGAAAAGAGGTAACACTATGTGACAGAACATAGATTAATATAAATGGGTTCATTTAAGTTATAAGATCTAGTTAGGAACAAGCCTAAGCTATAGGCTGAGGTTTCATAATTCATAAGAAGTCTTAGTGTCATTATTTGGGAGCTAACTGGTGGATTAGAAAAAGACTCTTTACAGAATTATTTAAATTAAGTTGAAAAAAACCCATTCTAAATGTATCTTCCTGGGCAAAAGTGTCAAAGTGAATTAAAAGGAGACATTGAGCTGAACCCAAAGATTCAATTGATTTCTATTTCCTGTCTGTAAATGGAATAAGTCACCTATTGCTCCTGAAGCAATATGTTGCCTGCCATGATGGACTGTATCCCTTGGAACAATAAATCAAAACAAACACTTCCTTCCTTAAGTTGTTTCTATCAAGTACTCTGTCACAACAACAAGACAGGCAACTAATATAGCCAAGAAAGAAAAAGAGGAACAGGCTAGGATCACACCGTGCCTGTCAAGGACACACTCCAGTGACCTAAAATTTCCTACCAAGCCTTGCTCTTAAAGAGCCCAGCATCTCCCAATAGAACCAACCTGGGGACCAAGCTTATAACATGGCCAATGGGAGACATTTTACATGCAAAAACAGCACCTCATGCTATACACATTTTGAAGTAAATTTAGATGCTAAATACATTGTCTTTGGAGTAATTTTTAAAAAATTGTACCTACTTTTAAGACTGAACACTTCTACAGAAATATTAGTTTGTTCTCCACCAGTATATCTATTTATTTTTCCTGCAGGAAAATTGAAGGTTGGATGAGGTTGTTCCAACTCATAGCTGATTTAAAAAAAAAAAAAAAAAAAAAAAAAAAAAAGGCTTATTTCCAAGAGATACAGACTGAGACTTCAGGAGATTTCATCCTGCTCACAAGGATGTAACTTGTTAGCTCTTCTAGGCACAATCATTCTCTTGGTTCTCTGGGCTCTGGTATTTTGATTATGCAGTTGTAACAACAATGGCTACTTTGAGAATTTACACATTTATCCATTTGTCTTCTCCATAGGTCCTTCATGCCTTGTTTATCAAGAGCTGTGACTAACTCATAATAAGTGCACAAGGAAGTTTGTGAGTGGAAGAATGGATGGATAGATAGATAGATAGATAGATAGATAGATAGATAGATAGATAGATACTTGAGGTTTAAGTAAGGCTAAACAACTTGCAAAAGAAGGGCATCACCACCTGCCTTCAGATCCTGAGGTTCTCATGCCTAATACCACACAGAGGCATTAATCACCAGCCATTGCCACTTAGCTTAAACGAAGAATATGAGAGTTATTTAAAGCATAAAGATTTTTCCCTATCAAATTCCACTTTTTTTTTTTTTTTTTTTTTTTTTTTTTGCACAGCCTGAAAATTGGAATTCTAAAACCACCCAGACTATCGGCCAAATATTCTGATGTAGCAGTTTTTCTTCCTTCTCTGTCAGGTTCTACTACCTAAAAGAACAAAGTGGGTAGACCATGAAGGGTGAATAAAGCAAAGAGAATCTTATTTACTAGCAGTGACAACTCAACTGTGAAAGCTGTCTGCAAGATTTGGGTAAGAGTGGATGCCAGGCCAAAGTGGTAACAAGCAGAGAGCAAATTACCAGAGAAAAGGTTGTACCAAGCAGTCTATATAGGCTCGAGTGGACTCTGCTTGGCTGGGTATGAAGAGATAAGGTAATGTCCTACTTAGGTTCCTGTGGGTGTGAAAAACACCATGACCAAGGAAAAGGCTTCTTTGCCCCAGTCCCTGTCTGTCCATCACAGGCAGCAACTGAAGCAGAGACCAATGAGGAATGCTGTTTAAAAGCTTTTTTTTAAAATACAACCCAGGACCACCTGCCAGGGGTTGCCCCACCACAGATAACTGGGCCCTCCCACATCAACCACTAATCAAGAAAATGCCCCTGTAGACTTGCCTATGGGACAGTTTGGTAGTAGCCATGGTGGGAGTTTCTCAGTTCTTCCCAGATGCCCCTACCTTGAGTTGAGCTGGAAAAAAAAAAAAAAAAAAAAAAAAAAAAAAAACAAAAAACAAAAACAAAAACTAACCAGCACAAATACAAAGCTTAAGAATCAATCAGGAGCCTAGATGCACTGGTGGGGGTGGGGGTGAGGGGGTTAAGTTCTGCTCCAAATGATATGGCAGACTTTGATGACTCCCCACAGGAGGCCTCACCCTCCCTGGGGAGTGGATAGGGGTGGGATGGAGGGATGGGAAGGGAATGGGAGAATGGGAGGGTGAGGGAACAAGATTGGTATGTAAAAGAAGATTGTGTTTAATTTAGATATTTTTTAAAACTTTTAAAAAGTCAATGAGGCGATAGCCTACCAAAGGGGGGTGGGGTTGAGGGAGGACCACCAGAAGGAATTTTGATTCTCTTTGAAGAGTGTTGCTTGGGCTATTACAGTGTCAGAGACCAGGGAAAGGGGCACTCAACTGTCTGGCCCTCGGGTGAAAACAGTAGACCCCCTGTAGTTTTGAAGTCTCTTCTTCCACCAACTGCCATCACAGTGAGAGGGCACTCTTACCATTGTCACTTCCAAATGACAGTGCATCCACAGTGCCAATGTGAAAGTCAGCAGTTAGGCATGGTAACCAGGCTGAATTCAGAAAACTCCATCCAGAAAGTAAGCATTCCTTTTTAACCAAATGCCACCAACACTTATACCCAGATCTAGTTGAAAGGATGTAGGTGTGCTAACATTCAGCCCCTATAACAGACCTATAACATAGGGTCTAGCATCCCTGTTCTACAGCAGGCTTGCTCATTCACCTTAGAGTAGCCGTGTTCTAAAATGCTGTTCCTAAACGTGCATTCTAATCACACTGAGCATAACACAATAGACCTGTCAACTCATCATTAGATACATATCATGGCTCAAGGTCCAAAGGTGAGACTTGAGATCCAGTATAGGGCATGGCTGCACAAGCCTGACATAGCTTGCTCCCAGTTGATCTGGGCTAGAATCAAAGACCTTGGCTGCCAGCCCTGCTGGCTTTCTCGAATTGTAGAACACCTCTGTTCTCAGCTTCTCATGAAGCAGCCTCTGAAAAGCTATACCATGCTTATTGTGTTATCCTTCAATTGGTTTAGAGGTAGAGAAGTCAGGCAATGCCTGGCATGGTGGTGAATGCATGCCTGTCATCTAGCACTTGAGGGACAGAGGTCAGAGGGTTGTGGTTTTAAGTTCCCACTGGACCACAGAGTGAGACCCTGTCTCAAAACATAAATAAGAAATAAGTGTGTGTTTAGCAAAGTGACCTCAAGGTATAAATATATCCTACCTTCTACTCCCAGCCAATGGTGTCAAATAAGCCCACACGAGGTTAGCCTGGTAACCACATGAATAGGGCAGAAAATAAAAAGAAAGGAGAAAAGGAAATTGTAGCATGGGTTCTAATAGGTCTTAATAATAAAATCTGGGAGATATTAAGGGGTGAAAGTTTGAAGGCCAGAGAAGCAGAGCAGCCAGCCACTAGAACTTTCACCTCTATGAAATCCTCAGACTGAAAAGAAACCTAGTTCCTGTCTCATCCTGTCTATATTCCTCTTTCCATCCAGTCATCTCACTTCCTGTCTGTCTGTACAGACCCCCAAACCTCTATGGCTAGCTAGTGGCTAGCTCTGCCCTCTGATCTTCACACAAGCTTCATTTGTTAGAGTATAAACAAGATATCACCACAGGAAATAGAAAAAATGCATGTCTGTCCCAGCCACCAAGGTTTCATTCTTTCACAAATGGACTAGCAGAAGTCGCTGCTGGAAGTGTTTGAACATCGGGTTTGTAGCAGCTGAACCACCAGATACTGGGCCTCAGTGTGATGAAGTCTGAGTAAGGGAACCTCACTTTCTTCTTTTCCCAGGATGTAGCACTTTAATGGAGGCACTAGAAGCAAGAGATGAAAAGAGAACCACAGAGAAGGAAACATTAACCAAGATGATTTTCTTTGTAAACTCTTGGTTTTTCTGAGTGTATTCCCTAGTTTAATCATCAGTTGCATCACTGTCATGAGATTTCAGGTTTTCCAGATTTAGGGAAAATTTTGAAATTGAATAGACTATAAGCTTAAATATGTTAACTTTGTTGAATCTGTTAAATTGTTGGATAAAAGATAGCTAACTCATAATTTGCTATCCTATGTTCTCTGCCTTCAGAAAGAGTACCAGCACATTTCAGAAACCTGTTCAGCAAAAGGAATGGTTTTTGTGATATCTACTCCTTTTCTTCCTGGAAAGCTGGAAGTCTCCTCATGTCCTCCTGTCTGCTCCCCAGGGATGACAGATTTCTCAGGTTACACTTCTTTCAAACATGTTAAAAGACAGTTCTTCTTTTCAAGTATGGCAGGCTGTTTAAATGATATGTGTTGACAGTGATTGTGATGAAGCCACATCAGGACCCCTTGGTGAAATCCACATTCATTGTCTCTTTCAGAATTTATTTGCTGTCCTATAGAAGACATTTCCGCTTGGTTGTCATAGTATCAGATAACACAATCAATATTAGCATTTTGATCATCAATGCAACCGCCATCCTTGAAGGGGCTCTGGTATGACCATGTCAACTAATTAAACAAGGATCGATCATACTCTTAAAAATGGTTGTCCAGCCAAAGCAGGCATTTTTCTTCTTTTTACAGGTCAGAGAGAAGAAGAAAAGAATGGCATGCTTTTTGCTTTCCTCTTGGGAATAAACAGCCCTTGGGAATAAAATGCTGCACAGGCTATTCTGTTGTGAACTCTTCTGTTGCTTTCCCCTCCCTTCTGGTGTGCAGTAACTTGGTTATGTTGTTCATCAAAGTTTAAATAGAGGCAAGGTAGCTGGTAGATGTTCTGGCCAAAGATGTAAATGCTTATAGATATTCTCTTGCCCTAAAGGAGCTTCTACTCTAGTATGAAAGCTAGACATAGAAAAAGTAAACATAGCAAGCAGTTCAAGAGCTGCAAGACAGATGTGTGATGCTGTGAAAACTGAGAATGACTAGCTCTGCTCAGAAAAATGTAACTCTCAAAAATTTGAAAGTAGAATTACCATATGACCCAGCTGTTTTACTTCTGGGAAGACGCCCAGAAAACTTTATACCCAACCATAAAGATATTTGCATCCCCATGTTTACCACAGCTTTATTCAATATAACCAAGAATTGGGATCAACCTAGCTATCCATCAACAAATGAATGGATAGTGAAAAGTATATACATATATGTATACATGAATATTTATGTAGTATTCAGATATAAAATAAATGTAAAAGCAAAATTTTTAAGAAATGGAATGGTCTTAGAAGGTATATTATTATATGAGGTCACAGTCTCAGAAAGAAAGAAACTACCTAACCTCCCTTATATATGGAGCTTAGCAAATAATATACATATATATGAAAGAAAATATACATGCAGGTGCAGTATTACATGTAGAAAAGAGGACAAAAAAGGCTAAATACTAAAGAAAGAAGAATAATTAAATGCAGGTTATGTGCACAAGTTATGAAAGGGGATATAAAGTTAATAGTTTTTATAGTTCTAAATTTATCATGAATATTCTGGCTTTGGTGGTAGGTAAGTACATAAAACCATATTTGACAACAAAAGTGTAAAATCCAATATTAAGTTCCACAGACTAAGAATAGCTATTATACCAAATAATCCAATTAATAAATGGGGTAAAGAATTAAATAAAGAATTCTCAGTAGAGGAATCTAAAATGGCTGAAAGACACTTAAGAAAGTGCTCAACATCCTTAGCCATCAGGGAAATGCAAAATCAAAACAACTCTAAGATATCATTTTACTCCTGTCAGAATGGCTAAAATCAAAACACCAATGATAGTTTTTGCTGGAGAGGGTGTAGAGAAAGAGGAACACTCCTCTACTGCTGGTAGGAGTGAAAACTTGTACAGTCACTTTGGAAATCAGTATGGTGGTTCCTTAGGAAAATGGAAATCAGTCTACCTCAAGATCCATCAATTCCACTCTTAGGTATTTACCCAAAAGATACACATTCATACAACAAGGACATCTGTTCAACTATGTTCATAGCAGCATTATTTGCAATAGCCAGAACCTGGAAGCAACCTAGATGCCCCTCAACTGAAGAATTTACACAATGGAGTACTACACAGCAGGAAAAAAAAACAATGGAATCTTGAAATTCGCAGGCAAATGGATGGAACTGGAAGAAACCATCCTGCGTGAGGTAACCCAGTCACAAAAAGATAGTCATGGTATGTACTCACTCATATGTGGATTGTGGACATAGAGCAAAGGATTACCAGCCTACAATCCACACCACCAGAAAAGCTAGGAAACAAGAAGGACCCTAAGAGATACATACAAGGTCCCCTGGAGAAGGGGAAAGGTACAAGATCTCCCGAGAAACTTGGGAGCATGGGGGGAGGAGAGAGGGGAAAAGGAGAAAGAGGGTGGGAGAGGAGAGCATGAGGGAGCAGGAAGATTGAGTCAGGAAAAGAACAGAGGAGAGCAAGAAAAGAGATACCATAATAGAGGGAGACATTATAGGTTTGAAGAGAAATCTAGCACTAGGGAAATATCCGGAGATATACAAGGATAACCCCAACTAACAATCTAAGCAATAGTGGAGAGGCTACCTTAAATGCTCTTCCCCAGTAATGAGATTGATGACTACCTTATATGACATCCTAGAGCCTTCATCCAATAGCTGATGGAAACAGAAGCAGACACAGCAAAACACTGAGCCAAACTCCTGGAATCTAGTCGCAGAAAAGTGATGAGCAAAGGGGTCAAGACCAGGCTGGATAAACCCACAGAAACAGCTGACCTGAACAAGGGGGAGCTTATGGACCCCAGTCTGATAGCTGGGAAACAAGCTTAGAAGTGACCCAGAACCCCTGAAAGTGGGTATCATTTAGGAGGACTGAAAAGTCTATGGAGCCTCTAGTAATGGATCAGTGTAGGGCTCTGCATGGACTCCTGAGGCACCTTGAGCTAGCCTGAAGCTGTTGGTGGGAATTCCTTACCCCAAGGCTGTTGTTGGTACTCTTCCTGTTTTGATAACACACCCCGTGACAACACACCCCGTGATAACACACACCTTGTGACAACACATACCTCATGACAATACACATCTCGTAGGGAGGAGCTAAGCCTAAAATTCCTGTAATTTTTCCACTGTGCTGTAAGTCGGTATTTAAGCCCTCAATAAACAGCATTCGGCATTTGGTGTTCCGACAATGCCATTGAACGAATGACCCGCTGTCTTGTCTTTATTTCAATCTCTAGGCCTTTGCCTGATTCGTGGAAGAGATGGTAGCGAGGGTGCTACAGATCAGTATTCATCCCTAGTATACAAATAGATTTTGTGAGTCCATTTCACATAGAGGGATACTCTCTTAGCCTAGCCACATGGGGGAGGGCCAAGGCCCTGCTGCAAATGATATGACAGACTTTGAAGATCCTCTGTGGAAGGCCAAAAACTCCCTGGGGAGCAGAAAGGGGATGGGATGGGGTTTGGGGAAGGGGGGTACGAGGTAGGAGGGAAGGGAGAGGGAACTGGAATTGACATGTAAAACAAGCTTGTTTCAAATTTTAAAAAAGAAAAGGAAAAAAAGAATAGCTGTTATAACTATAAAAGTTCATTGACATGTATAGACTTTCGGTCTGGTTAATTTCCATGTGTGCTTTGTTTTATACACAAGTTTTTTTTATAATAGAGGTTATCATATTAAAATTTGAAATGGGTATTTTACTGAAATTTAAAGAATCTTATAGCCATATTAAATAAATGCATACCCAGGTACAATGACACATGCCTCTAACCCAAACAGTCAAGCAGATTGACAAAGAAGAGGGTCATGAATATAAGAACAGCCTGAGTTTACTAGGCAGAGCTCTATGGAGAAACCGGACCAACAGAATAAGTACATTTTAACAGACTGGCTTTACACAGTATGGTATGGGTAGTCTAACAATGGCTTCTTCACTCTAGAGAGTCTGAGAAACTGATGACTGCTCAGTCCATAAAGCTAGATTTGTCTGCAATCTCAATCCAGTGCAGAAGTTCTGGAAGCATCCTGGAAAGTCATTGATCAACTCTGGAAGTCCAAAGACACTGGGATGTGATCTCAGTGAAGGAGGTCAGTAGCCACAGTGGTAAGGAAGACACACTCAAAAACAAGAGGAAATGGCAAGCAAACAGAAAGCAAAAGCTGTCCCTCATATTTCATTATATCTGGACAGATGCCACCTGTTCTCGGGAAAATTCTTCCCTTTACTTAATCCTTCCAGGAAATATGCTTCCAGACCTACGCAGAAACATGTCTTTTCATTGATTCTATATGTACACAAGTGACAACCAAGATTAACCATCCTGAGTCCATCCATTATCACATTTCCTGACATCATGTTTAATTTCCAAATGAAGATAATGACAAAAAAATCAAAAGAACACTTAACATATATATCTATACATGGCCAACCTCAGATGCACTGTTTTCCCCAGAATAAATCACAAAGTCCCTTGAAGAATACTTAGTCTTTTAGTGTCCCATAAGTTGAATATGATAACATAATACTTATCACACAGACCTATAAGTATTATCTTAATCAATGTTAAATTACATGGGAAGAAAATTGAGGAACAAAAACACAAATATATGATCACTCTACTTGCATATGCACAAATTCTTAACAAAATAGTATAGAAATATTCATGACAACTGTAATCCTCATTCCTGTAATTGGTCACATGATGTTAGCTAGTATTTATAAGTACCTTCTTCTACTACTTGTTTTGTATTTCTTCCACCTTAAACAAGCAAGTCTTGGTCTTTACAAAAAAATGACCCATACCCTCATTTCTGGGGATTTTGAGCCATTTGCCAACCTATCTGCATTTGGTTGATGTAGTTTCCTACTGACCTTAACCACAGAACATGATAACGTTAAGAGCCATCTGCCACTGACACTTCATCGGCTCTGCTGAGTCATATAGTATAAGTGTCATGGGAGCCTGGACCTGTTGAATTGCTTGTCCTGTTCTGACCCCACTCATTTGAGCAGCTTTCTTAGTCACTTACTGCCTGGTCCAGAGTAACACAACTATAAGGAATGTGCTGTCTCCAGAATCCAATGAACTCACTAAATACTGCTTCCATTTTGGTGGTGGAAGGGTCAAATAAAACAATTTATCTTTCTCTTTAGAAAGCTTTTTTCTGTATACCACTGGACAGCTAGAAGTTTCACTGAGGAAGAGGGCCTTTGAATTTTGGTTGGATTTATGTCCCATTCTCTGATGCTCATCTGCTTTGCCAAAAAGCACAGAGAGGTTGCTACATTTTGCTTTCTTAGTCCAATGAGCATAATACCATCAATATACTAGACCAGTGTGATATCTCATGAAAGAGACAAGAGATAAAGATCCCTGTGAACTACATTATTACACAGTATTGGAGAACAGGTCCTTAGTTGTGGAGGGAGAGTCCATAACTCTTTTCTTATATCCTTGATTCTAAAGCCAGAACCATGTGGCCAAATCTGCCAAGTTTTGCTGCTTTCTAGGGTCCCCTCATTCAATTACATCTTCACAAGCTTTCTGTTTTCAATGGTTTCCTTCACTGCCTAAGCTTGGGTGTCCTAGAACTTTGTAGATCAGCCTGGCTTTGAATTCAGAAACCCCTCTACCCCAGGAGTGCAAAGATTAAAAGTGTGTACTGTCATAAGCAGCCCTAAGCTTTCCTTTAATTTTCTTTCACAAGCTGGAAGGAGGTGGGTGGGGTCTTACCCAGGTCACCGATCCCTTTATTCCATGTAACACCAGGCTTTTCCTTAATGACTTTATCTCTTTGAATACTGAATTTAGCTCCATTTACCTTGAACTGTGCGTTTGTACTTTTCCTTGCTTAGCTTGCTCCTTTTCACTCTAGATCCCCACATCAGTACAGTCTATAGGCCATGTCCTAACATCCTCCTCTGAATCCCCCCACCTCTGGTTTTTCGAGACAGGCTTTCTCTATAGCTTTGGAGGTTGTCCTGGAATTTGCTCTGTAGACCAGGCTGGCCTCAGACTCACAGAGATCTGCCTACCTCTGCCTCCTGAGTTCTGGGATTAAAGATATATGCCACCACCACCCAGCAGGGGACATTTTCATTCAAACCATCTTGCTACTCAAGATCCAATTAGACTCCACTGCATTTAAGTCATCCAATTGAGTGTTACAAGGTCTAGCATACAAAGAGAAATAACAGACCTCTTCAAATATGCTCACACCCCTCTTGCATACTTGTTTCTTATAGCTTTAGTAAAGGATATGTCTTCTAGATCCTCTCATCGTGGAGAATTAAGCTTTAAATGCAAAACCACTTGAGCATTCTAGTTCTGTGAGACACACATACACAACAGATATATGCAGATTTCACAAAAAAATAAGGAGTTATGTGACTCCCTAGGGAGTTATTAAGTAAGATGGCCATGGCTAAAACTAGAACTTAAGAAATTTAATGTTAAGTCACCATTTAACAACAAATAAACAGAATGAGCAGAGAAAAGTAGAGAAAATTTGATCATGAAAATTAAGTTTAAGAAAGTTTGAGACACATGCCTTCAGTCTCGGCTCTTGGGAGGCAGATATAGGCAGATCTCTGTGAGTTCAAGGCAGCCTAATCTACAAATCTACAGACTCCAAATATACAGAGAAACCCTATCTCTCTACATAGCTCCAGCTGACCTGGAACTCACTTTGTAGACCAGGCTGTCCTTGAATTCAGATATCCACCTGCCTCTGCCTTCTAACTGCTGGGATTAGAGGAGTGTACATCCACTGCCCAGCTCATTTAAAAGATTTCCAAGATGAATCTTGATATAATTCCAGGTGGGCCGCAGCAGCATATCTCCCTGCATTGTATTCCTTCGCTTAATTTCCTTTATTGAGTTTTTTATGGCAATTAAGTTTCAAAATTTGTTAAAAGGTTTCTGGTATTCCTTACTTTCTTACTGTCTTATACTAATGTAGGCCTGACTATTAGGTTAGGTATATTTCTGGTTCAATGTTTTTATGCCTTCTTTGGCATGGTATCTTGGTGTGTTGCTTAAGCTAGCCGTAAATTCCTGAGTTCTGGTGAGTCTATACCACCAGCACTCAAATGGGTTAAAGCTGAAATCATATGTACCTGACCAAATGACTGCCGCACCTGCACAGCCGGGGACCAAGAATCTGCAGAGGGTGTCGGGATAACAACAAAGGGCTCTTGCTTGATGTTAAGAAGGCTCTCTCTTTTTATTTTGTTCTAGGGGGCTGACTTTTATACCCCGGCACCAGATGGAAGAGGAGGAAGTGGAGGGGGGTAGTTAGTCATCTCAGGCTCCAAGGACCAGTTAGGGCATTTTCAGGGGCCTGCCCCAAGGTTGTGGAAAACAAAGGAACATCTTGCCTCAGTAAAACTGTTTCTCTTTTCCTGTGGTGACAGCTGCCTGCCCTGAAGGCAGCAGGGGGAAGTGAATTCTTAGCCAAGGTCTTAATTCCCATAAATGACCTCTAGGTCTGGTGTCTCATTTGGATGATGTCACAGAGGAGGAGGGAGGCCTGACATGTGTTTCAGTTTCCTTATGAGCATTATTTTCACAGAGTTCCTCCAGAGTATGAGTTTTCAGATGCCAAGTGCTGGTGGTTTATTGCAGAAAACTTTCTGGTATACTTTCTATTTATAGGGTGGCTACCTCCATGTGGGTTCTGATGCCAACACAGAGTAATCATTAGATTTCCTATGTACCTCAAATTCTCAGCCATCTCATTTGATGGGTTGGTGATGGCAGTTCCAACTTGCCACAGATGTCTATCTTGACTATTCTGTAGGTCTAATTTCATAAACATCTAGACAGCTCTACATTAGGCTTCTGTTAAGCTCCATGGCCCAAGTCTATACTCCATTTCTGAGGTTGTTTCAGATTTGCACATCCAGTTCTCTAAGAACATTGAGTTGTCCTTCTCCAACACCATATCCCAGCATACGCTCCCCTGAGCAGCATCTTAGAACTGCCACTCATGCCAAGTGATGTCCACAGCTATGTACTTACATGAGGCCAACCTTATTTCTGACACCTGGCACATCCAGCATTCTCCCTGGAGTTCTTTCCTAATCAAGGAGGTTGCAGAGTCAGTGAGTCTCCTGTGCACTTGACAGAGAAACATGGCAATGGACCCCTAAGTCCAAATTATGTGTTTTAAACTTCTTTCTTATTTACTCTTTGTGTCTTTCACATCATGCCTCCTGATCCTACCTATTTCTTCCCCTGCCCCACAAATAAAACAAAATAAAATTTAAGAGGAAGGGGGGGGGGAAATCTCATTATGGAAGCTGCAGTGGTAACATGGTGAGTCATGAAGTAAACCCTTTTATCCACACATTTTTTAATTTATTTATTTTTATTTTATGTCCATTGTGTTTTGCCTGGATGTATGTCTATATGTGGATGTCAGATCTTGGAGTTACAGACAGTTGTGAGCTGCTATGTGGGTGCTGGGAATTGAACCCAGGTCCTCTGGAAGAGCAGACAGTGTTTTTAACTGGTGAGCCATCATCTCTCAAGCCCTATCCATACATTTTTAATGCAGGAGTTCATTACAAAGAATCATTGGCCTGGTTCAAACTCCTTGTCTGTTACACTGAACACTGGGCCCTCACTGAGACTCTTCCAGGACATACCATTGCTTCTCCATGTTCTGGAGATCCCGTAGCCCTGGGTCTGAAGAACCAACCTACCTCGGTGTTCCAGCAGATCACAGTGGGCCAACTCATAACTGTTTGGGGGCCTGGGTAGTTAGTTGCAGGGTTGGTCAGCCGCCAGCTCTTCCCTGTCTTCACCACCAGGGGGAGCCCTTCAGCATTGCCCCAGCTAGTTCATCCCTTGAAGAGATGAGCAAATGGGCAGGGCCAGGTTTCTGTCTTTCATGTCCTCAGGGTAGGTTCTCCCACACCTACACCTTGAGGGCAGCTATATTGTATTGCCCAGGCAAAATATAGGGGCCACTCTGATAAGGGGCAGGAACATCTCTCCCTCTCTTATGACCTCAGGGCCAGCTCTTACACCTGCCTTGGGCGTTGTGGGGAGTGATCTCTCCCGTACCCAGGCTGCCACATGCAGATAAGTAAGGGGATACTCTCCCATGCTCACAACACTGGGTCTGGCTCACCACACCTTCACCAACAGGATCAGCTGTCCAGGCGAGGTGCAGCGTCCATGTTCCCAAGTGCTGTAGCTGGTAAGGGGCGTGGTCAGCTCCTCATCCAGCACAGATGGCAGGGCTGGGGGCGGGGGCTTCTTTCCCTCACCCTCACCAGGACATAGCAGATGAGGGGGTGTGGCCAGCTCGCCCTCTCTCACCCATGCCTCTGTCAAGAGGGTCAGCTCAGTCTTTTTAAAGTTATACTCAGCACAGGGTCAGCCAGCATTTTTTCTTTTTTTGAGTTATATACTTAATGAAGCCCATCTAAGCCAGACTTGTCTGAAAAGTTGAAAAAGGTGTCTTAGTTAGGGTCTGTTGCAGTGAAGAGACACCATCCCCACAGCAACTCTCATAAAGGAAACTACTTCATTGGGGTGGTTTACATTTCAGAAGTTTAGTTAATTATTGTTACAGCAGAAAACATGGAAGTGTTCAAACAGATATGGTGCTGGAGAAAGGATGGAGAGTTCCATATCTGAATCTGCAGGAAGAGTGACACTGGGCCTGCCTGGCTTGAGCATCGGACTCCTCAAAGTCCACCCCCAGGTGATCAAGCATTCAGATCTGAAAATCACCACCAAAAAGAGAGAGAGAGAGAGGAGTAGTCACTGCAATATGAAGGACTTACAGTGAATGTTTACTATCTCTGTTCGTACATTCCACTCTTTTTTTTTTTTTTGAACAATTTAGACTTTAGTTTTATCTATAGTTCCCACCCACCCACCTCCATTTCACTGGCATCTTCACTGACCTACTCTAACCCTATTTTGTACTTCCATTCCCCAACTCGAAAAAAACAAACAGAAATAACATCTGAAAATGCTATTCTGTTTTGTCAGTACTTCTCAGAGTCCAGGGACAGGGTGCTTCTATTAAAAGTTTGGGATTTCTCCTGGAGCATATGAACCTCGGGTTTTTTGTTTCTTTGTTTGTTTGTTTGTTTTTGTTTTGTTTTGGTTTTTTTG
Organism: Phodopus roborovskii; assembly: GCF_943737965.1. Taxonomy (NCBI): domain Eukaryota; kingdom Metazoa; phylum Chordata; class Mammalia; order Rodentia; family Cricetidae; genus Phodopus; species Phodopus roborovskii. Next base: position 4,882,329 of record NW_026126436.1, read on the forward strand.
GTTTGTTTTTTTTTTTTTTTTTTTTTTTTTGGTTTTTTTGTTTTTTGTTTTTTGTTGTTGTTTTTTTTTTTTTGGTGGTAAACTAAGGATGTTGATAGACTTCACTTCACAAAGCACCCAGCTTATCACTTGGGACACTTAGTTAATATGAGCTACTTCCACCCTCACTGGAATTTCTTCCTCTGCCGAGTCCCCTTGACTAGTGCTAAGAATGCCTGTGTTTAGGAAGAATGAGACTTGGGGATTAAGAACTGAAGTCTTGTTCTGAAATGTCCATTTTCAGCAGTTCCCACTGTCAGCAATCTCTGTTGTCATGGGAATGGGATGGAAGTCTTCTCAAGAAGCAGGTATTGAGAAAGAGTTTGGAATGTGTGGTGGTTTGGACAAAAATGGTCACGTAGGGAGAAGTGGCACTGTTAGGAGGTATGGCCTTGTTGGAGGAAGTATATCACTGTGGAGTGGGCTTTGAGGTCTCCTATGCTAAAGATACACCAAGCCTCATTTTGCTACCTGAGGATCAAGATGTAGAACTCTCAGCTACTCCTCCAGTATCATGTCTGCCTGCATGCCACTGACCATGACGATCATGGACTAAACCTCTGAACTGTAAGCCAACCCCAATTAAATATTTTCCCATATAAGAGTTGCTTTGGTCATGATGTCTCTTCATAGCAATAGAAACCCTAACTAAGACAGGATCCAAATAATTATTAGTGATCAATGCCTTTGAGAGGGAGAAGGGGACATGATAAAGCTGAAGAAGATAGTGATCCTGTTTGCATATGAAGGTTTCCTAAGGAGGAAGGGAAGCACTCTCCACTAAAATCAAAAGCCTTGAGTAAACCTGGGTGAAATGCCAGGGTGGTTCTTCAAAGATTCTGCTAACAGGCAGAGAGGTCTGTGTGACTGTCACCCATCAGAACTGTCCCACGTTAGGCTAAGGTAAATGGACATTTATGCTTTGTCTTGGTCCCTATCACTCATGGGAAAACTATGACCTTGGGCCAAACAGTTGAGACAAAGCCTAAAGGAAGTGATAGATGGAAGGTGTGGAGGTGCTTAAACACAAAGGCCTTTGAAGGTGGATTGGCACTCTGCGTTTACTGTAAGTACCATCTTGTGCTGTTTCTTCATCTGAAAGTTGAGAATAATAATGGTTATGTCTAGTAATAGTGTTTTTCACGTTAAATGGGTTAGTATATGTTAAATGATTAGAGCAGTGAGCACTGAGCCAGCTATTGCACCAGGTTAAGTGTCACACCTTCTGCTGTTAACTGACACATCCTGAAACTCTTGATCTTTGGTCTCCTTTGTCAAGCCATTAAACTGGAGTTCATCTTTACTTCATTGTGGTTGCAATCTACAGCTCTTGCTGTTTAATCTGGTTGAATTTGGTTGAGAGTTTGCTTCTTTATTTTCTTTGCTTTTGTTGTTTAGGAATAGAACCCCAAGCCTTTTACATGCTAGATAAGTGTTTTACCACTGAGCCCCAAATATTGGGCTTCTTGTTATTGGGGTGGAGGATCTTCCCTTTCTCCTCATACTGTGTATTCATATTTGTTTGTTTTATCTGAGTTAGGAGCCTGCTCATTGCCTTATGTGCACCCATTTCTATTAGTAGACAATGGGAGAGATTAAGTGAGAATAACAGTGATACAAGCAGAAGGAAGAATATTTTGTTTAAAAGCTGTTTACAAATGCGCGCGCACACACAAAAAAAAATTCTTTTTAGCATGACAAATTGGAAGCAAAGATGAAAGTATAAATGGCAGAGTGACTGCAGATCATTTTTAGCCCGAGTAATTCTGTGACTATGAAGCTGATGAAACAAATAACCCTTGACCTGCCTTTGCTTTCCTCCAAAATAAGCAATGATGTGTGATTATACTTCATGACAACTAGTTTGCCTATTGATCTGTTCTGAAGAAGCTAAAGTTACTAAAAAGTCATGGGAATTTCTTTATAAACAATATCAGGAGACAGTGCTGGGTAAAATTTAGAATTTGACTTTGGCATCATGTAAATATTTCCCTGCCCCCAAGAACTAGACACAAATTACTTTTCATAGTAGTTCATCTACTCAAAACAGCAGTATGAGGTAGCAAGTTCCAAATGCTGTTTACCTGGATGATGGCCCTCTGTGTCATCTCAACAAATGCTGTTGAGAGTACGTCATTTACCCCCTCATCTCACAAGCCAAGCTAAAACAAGCAAGCACACCACCGAAGGAAAAGCACAAAATTAGATGCTGTTTTAAAACACTTGGTCTTGGGCTGAAGAGATGGCTCAGCAGTTAAAAAGACTTGCTTTTCTTTCAGAGACTCTGGGTTCAGTTCCCCGCACCCAAATGACAGATCACAGCCATTCCACAGGATCTGATGCCCTCTTCTTACCTCCACAGGTGTAGCTAGCCTTTCTCTGTCCTGCCTCCTCCAAAAATCCTGCCTAGCTATTGGTCATTCAGCTTTTTATTAAACCAATTGGAGTGACACATTTTCACAGTGTACAAAAAGATTATTCCACAACAATAGGCATTAGACAGGCACATAGTATACATACATATGTACAGGCAAAATATTCATACAAAGTAAGATAAGTGATTTTTAATACCTAAGTTTTTAAGACTAGATATTGTTCTGCTTGCTCTTCTGTTGAATTACAAGCAATCTCCACTAAGTTTCCTTGCTTGAACTGTTGGCACACAGGTACAATTTCATCCTTAAAGTACAGTTTCCCTTGAACACTGGACCAAAGCAATTAGTTCATTCACTTCACTGTAATGCAGGAAGCGGATATAAGCATAACTCCTTCTCTGGTGTTGATTCTCACTTCTCCAAGGAAGCAGCAAAGGTTACTTTATTTCAGTTCCTTTATAATTTCATAATTATCATGGTAGAGATCTGAAGGAACAATGACTTCCTTTTTCCACCATGGGAGAAAGTACCGAGAACTTTTCATGCATTTTGTCTTTTCATGTCAAGATAGTGTTTCATGAAGCCCGGGCTGGCCTGAATGTGTCTCCTGAGTGCACCTCCTGAAATACTGAATTTCAGGCATTCACTGTCATGCTGACTTATGCCCTGCTTGGAGTTGAATCCAGGGCTTCGTGTATACTAGGCAAGCACCAGCTGACCCACATCCTCCGCTGCTGGCTGGGGCTTTAACAGCTCCGCAGAGGAACTTGGTCTGGCGTGTCTTGCTGCTCTTCTGACGACTATTACCTAGGCTGCAGAGCTTCTTTTGTCCAGGTGGCCAAGTTAAGACCTGACTAAGGGCAAGCACCTCTGTGTGTCGCAGCACCCCTTCCACATACCTGCCTGCTCCTCATAAGAAACCACAGGATGTATTTCCTAGTCTAAAATCTTAGGAATTGAGGCATGGATACCCACTGTCTTAGTTAAGGTGTCTATTGCTGCAACAAAACACCATGCCAAAAAGTAAGTTGGGGAAGAACAGGTTTATTCAGCTTACACTTCTACATCGCTGTTGCCCACTGAACGAAGTCAGGACAGGACAGGAACTCCAACAGGGAAGGATCCTAGAAACAGGAGCTGAAGCAGATGCCATGTAGAGGTGCTGCTCACTGGCTTGATTCCCATGACTTGCTCAGCCAGCTTTCTTATAGAGACCAGAACCACCAGTCCAGGGATGGCACCACCTACCAGGGGCTATACCCTCCCACATTGATCACTAATAGAGAACTTGCCTTACAGCTGGACCTCGTGGAGGCATTTGCTCAACTGAACCTCCTTCCTTTCTGATGACTCAGGCTTGTGTCCAGTTGGCACACAAAACAACCCAGTACACCCACTCTGCATATTTTTCTAGAACTCATGCAGATGACCTTGATCTCAGATCCCAGACAACTGTAAGCAGTGTTCCCTGGGGGTCTTTCCCATCACATAAAGACCTGGCTGTTCTCAAAGGCATCTATCTCCACTGGGGCTCAAGGTTGTAATCCCAGTAGTCATGGACCAACAGGAACAGTACTGGAAAGCTGATAGCAGAATCAAGACTGTGCAGAAAGCTGGGAGGGGTCTCAGAGAGCTGGTAGTTCTGCCCACCCCTTTTCATCATGTGACTTGAATATCCTCCTACTAACTGGAAGGGATGGCCCCAGCTTCTCCTTTAAGGACTCAGAGGAAATAGAGCTAGGCTGGTATTTGAGCAAACTACTCAACTTTTTATAGTTAGGAGAATTCAAGAAACCATTGGCTTTCTCATACATTTTGCATTATAATCATCCACATTGCTGACAAAAATAAGAAAAATTAATAGAAAGCATAACACTTAGGGAAATCCATCAGTGTGCCTAGACTCAAATAGTATTTGGTACACTTTACCTGAAATAGTACATTACCTTATTCAACTTTGTAAGTAAAGTGTGTGTAGTACATGGCTGCATGAAACTATTCACATCTCCCAAAAAAGACCGGATGGAATGCCTTTTTCCCTTGTCCCCCAACTCTCTTATCATTGTATTTGAAGTATAACCACTGTTAGAATAATCTGATGGTCTATTTCACATACATAAAAACATGTTGCTTAGTTTATACACAATTATGTATTTCAGATTGGTGTCTGTATATGACTCTGGATGATTTGTAGATCTAGTTGTCAAAAATGTAAGGGGGGGTCAAGCCCTGTGAGACAGTGCTGGGAATAGGCACGGGTGGAAGGGTGGCCTTCTCTCCCAGCCACACTGTCTCTGGCTGTGTCCCAGCCACTTGATCTCCTCTGTCTTCTTGCTTCTTTTTACAGCTTGTCTTCCCACCACATCCTCAGAACGGCTTTCCGTTCTGCTCGAGGATTCAGCAAACAGTGGGAGAAGTAACTAAGATTCTGAGATACTTTCTCCCCTAAACACCCTCAGAATGAATCTTTGGCTTGACATCAAACTTAAAGTGACTATACATTTCTCAGAATGTCTTTTCCTGCAAATCCTTTTGTGACTGTTTGGCAGTCTCTTCCTCAGAACAACCCTGTATGTCTCTGTCCCCTTCATGAGTGATTCCTTTCTTGGGCTTTTGGTGAACTTAAAGAAGTTTCATGAGTTCGATACATAGGAGCAAACTGTGCTTCCCAGCAGGATCAAAGCACAGATCCAAAAAGCAGTACAAATCTTGTCCTGTGGAGTTCTGAGGCATTTTTGTATCGTTTTCTAGGGGAGAGATGCTGAATGTTGTTTGCAGAACTCAATCTGTGGGCATAATATTGCTTTATGATCTGTGATGAACCATAAACTGGAATTGTTAAAATAATCACAGGTGGACAGATGCCAAACTGCAAAGCGATGGTAAGAATCACTGTTTAGTGCTCCATTTACTAGAAGAGAAAATCCAGCCCACAATTTTTGCAAAGCAAGACTACAATATGGAATCCTCTGCTGATCTCTAAAACACTGAGCTTCTGAGTGTGGGTGAGTAAAATGTCCTGATTAAAGTCATTAAAACAAACTCCAGTCCTGGTGCCCAGGGAAAACTGGCAGTACTGCTGAGAAATTTCCTAATTGTTTCATTTTCCTGAAGCTCAGTGCTGTGATCACTTTCTGGGTCTAGTTGCCAAAGCCGCCTGGATTCTGTTTATAGATAAATATCGTGGGGGTGGAAGCATAGAAGTCACCCTCACCCAGAAAGATGTTTTCTAGCAAAGACCGCACAAATTTCGTAGGACAGAAACAGCTTCAGGCCACACTGTGGAGTGAAGCCTATTAATAGGACACCAAGAAATGGAGCCTCTCCTCCATCAGGGAACCTTGCGAAGCATGGCCTGGGAATCTCAAACTCTAGCCATATATTGTAATCTCACACCACGGTTCTACAGCAAAGTGTGCAGCCACTCTGCCCTTTGACCAGATAAACTTAAGCAACCAGAACTGCCATTATTTGCATGACTTTGATTTGCATGGCAGAGATTACACAAGTGGAAGTTACCTGCACAGTGGCTTGGATAATCTCTAAGATTATATACCAGCCAATCCTGACTGTTTTTCTTCAGTTGTCATGAATTAACTTGCCAGGAAACTAAACACAAAGAACCACACTCTCACAACAAGGACTTCTACCAAGTGGAGGATTCACCGCCACCTCCCTTCTACCCTGACTGTCTCAAGCTCCAGATACCCTGGTTGTTGTCCAGCTCTTACATCCTGTGGTTTAGTCAGATTCTTCTTCCTACTCTGTTCTAAGGAATGATTTCATTAATCACCCACCAACCTCTTTCCTACTACCTAGGTGAGCTACACCAACTTTCTCATTGTTGACAGATAGCACTAGAACAAGAAATAGAATGAATTCTGGGTTAGCAGATGGGACCTGGTATAACATGAGCCTGTTTGCATGAGGAGAATAGAGTGGTGAGCGTGTTAGAGAACAAATCAAGAAATGGAAAACATGGGCAGCATTATAGATAGGCTCCAGAGCTGACCCTAAGGAGAGAGGGCTTTACGCTGCCATTTATAAGGGAAACCTATGAGATCAGGTGACCTTGGCAATGGTTCTAGGGCTCCAGGGGTTGACAACTGAGTGAAAGCGTGGAGAAGCAGCACACATTTGTCATGCTTGGCACAGACCTAGATGCTGAGCCAACACCTGCGAATGTCTTCTTAGTCCACAGCCAATAACAGGACAAGCTACAGATGAGAGTACATGAGGCAAGCCTGATGATCCTGGGAGACTTCAACATTGTGTGGATGGGAGCAAGATCTGGTAAAATTTGGGATTTTGTCATTACATACTTTTCTTTCTTTTTCTTTTTTCTTTCTTCCTTTCTTTCTTTTTATTTTACTTAATTAGATGCTACTGCATACCTCTGGAGGTCAAAGGACAACTTTTGAACTTTTGGGAGTTGGTTCTGATCTGCTGCTATGTGTTCTGGGCATCAGGTTACCAGGCTTTTGGGTCTAGTGTTTTTACCAACAGGCTGAGAAAAAAAATTTAAAAAGAAAAATGCTGAATAAGTAAAACAGATATGGCTGGGTGTCAGTGGTGCACACCTTTAATCCCAGCACTCTGGATACAGAGGCAGGCCGCTCTCTGAGTTCGAGGCCAGTCTAGTCTACAGAATGAGTTCCAGGACAGCCTCCAAAGCTACACAGTAGTAGGAAAGAGGTTGGTGGGTGATTAATGAAATCATTCCTTAGAACAGAGTAGGAAGAAGAATCTGACTAAACCACAGGATGTAAGAGCTGGACAACAACCAGGGTATCTGGAGCTGGTCGTGGCTACCTTAGTTACTTTGTTAAGAACTAACAAAAAAAAAATTCATGTGTATACACATTTCCACATAGTTGATACTTAAAATTTTGTGTTCTGTTTTATTTTCTGTTGGAAGCTAACTTGGGGTTGCTGCAATCGGAACCAGCCTAAAAGATGCTTGTGTTTCAAAGAATATGTGTTTCCATCTTTTCTTTATTGTCTACAGCTAGCCTTTCCCTCATCCATACTCCCCCTTACTTAGGTGTGAACTTGGGTTCACTTAGCTGGTTCCAATTGCTGCACCACAAAGACAGCTTCCGACAATTTTCATATTCTTTGAAACACAAACATCTTTTGGGCTGTTTGATATTAGCATTCTTCCTTTCTTTTTAATATCTATTTTGTGTTCCATATGTAGATAAAGCCTAATTAGTTCAACTATTTTGCCATTATTTTATATTTTTGAAGATCAAGCAGAAAACGAACTCTATTATTCTAGAGAGCTTTTTATGGATATGGTCACGTTCCAGGTAATTCAATCTTATTTCTAAGTCATAGAGATTCTACTACATATAAAAGTGGGCTAGGGGATGTATGACACTGGCAGAGAGTTTGCCTGCCGTGAATGACAGTCTGGGTTGATCCTCAGAACCACAAACACTTCAAAGATAAACATAACAAAACATAATGTATGAAAACCCAGGCTCAACCCTTTCTTAGAAATTTTACATGCAAAGATTTCGCAAATCCTGGAATATGTTTCCAGGTGACAGCTGCAAACCACAATGCAATCTCTGTCCCTGAAGGAAGACCCTGAGTGAGGCTACCCCACAGCTAAAGTATTCATGAAACCTCAGTGTGCTGAGCTGGGATGCATAGGAAGAACACAGAAACCTTTGTATCCTCCCATGAGCTTTTAAAAAGATTTGTTCTTATCATTTTAGTTATGTGTATTATGTGCATATGTAGGTGTGTTATGAGTAGGTTTTTCCCTCCAGTCTTGTCCCTCTGCCGTGCCAGCCCCAAATAACACACAGAGACGCTGTATTAGATATAATTCTGTTGGCCAGTTACTAGTTTCTTATTGGCTAGCTCTGTCTTAAATATTATCCCATTTCTATTAATCTAAGTACTTCCACGTGGTCTTATCTTACCGGAGAGAGGGCCCGGACCTCTGTTGTTTCCAGTCTCTACATGCTGACTCCTCCCTACTCCTTCCGGAATTCTCCTTGTCTCCTAGTCCCACCTATCTTGCTTTCCTATTGGCCAACAGTGCTTTATTCATTAACCAATAAGAGAAACATATATACAGAATGACATCATAGGTGCCTGAGGAGGCCAAGAGTGTCAGGTCCCCTAGAGCTAGAGTTACAAGCAGTTGTGAACAGCCTGATGTGGGTGCTGGGAATGGAATTCAGGTGCTCTGTAAGAGTAGTATATGCTCTTAACTTCTGAGCATTTTTATTAATTCTTTGAGAGTTTTAAAACAACACAACAACTAACCCAGATCAACCCACATCTCCCTACTTATACAATGTAATGTTCTCCTTTAAAAACAAAACACCTACCCATTGCTGCCAGAATACCCTTTGGTATAGGCTGTCCCCTGAGTATGGTTAACCTTTCAGAGCCACTCCCTAAAGAGAATCGAATTCCCCTTTCCCAGCAGTCATCAGTTTCCAACAGCTCTTCAGCTTATGATGGGAGTTCATCAGCACTTCCCCTCTCCATGCTAGGATTTTGTCAGACCTGAACTTGTGCAGGTCTTATACATGCTTTCACAGCCACTGTAAGGTCATTGTGCAACTTCCCTGTTGTGCTGAGAAAATACTGGTTTGTTGTAGCCATCCACCCCCTATCACTCATACTTTCATGATGATCCCTGAGCCTTGACAGCAGGGACAGGTTGTGGATTCCCATTCAGGGGTCAGTACTCTATTTATCTTTTATTCTGTGCACATAGACCAGTTGTTGGTGGAGTCTGTGTTAACCGCTGTCTACTGCAAGAAAATGCTTCCCTGATGAGGGTTAACAGATGCACTAATTTATGGGTATAAGTGTCATTGGAGTCAGTTTAAGACTATATCCATTTAGCAGAATTAAAAAGTAGTAGGTTCTCCCCTAAGGCCTATGACCTATCTGTCCACAGGTTGTTGTCCCTGATAACACTGCTAGGTATGGGTTCCATCCAATTAGATATGGTTTGGTTATTTCCATAAGGTTAGAGATAAGGATCTAGGTTGATTTATCTATATGCAGTTATTCAGTTTGACCAAACAGTTTATTGAGAATGCTGGCTTTTCTCTAATGTGTACTTCCAGCTTCTTTGTCAAAAATCAGGTGGCTATAGGAGCCCGGACTTATATCAAGGGTCTCAATTATACAATGTGTTATTGTTGCTTTGTTTTTAATGCCAGTACCATACTGTTTTTATTACTGAAATATAACTTGAGGGTAAAGACTTTTTACTTGAAATATTGCTTGAAATCAAGGGTATTTGATACTTCCAGAAGTTCTTTTATTGCTCTGGATTGTTTTGGCTAGCTTCAGGTTTGTTTGTTTTATTTGTTTGTTTTTGTATGTAATTTGAGATTATTTATTCAATTTCTATGAAGAATTCTGTTGGGATTTTGTTCAAATTGTGATTACTTTTGGCAGGATTTTTGCAATAGTAATCCTACCAATCCATGACCATAGGGGGTCTTTCCATAATCTGTTATCTTCTTCAACTTCTTTCTTCAGTGTCTTGAATTTCAACTTTTAACTTCCTTCAGTTTCTTTATTGTAACAGTTTTTGTTGGTTTTTTGGTTTGGTTTGGTTTGGTTTGGTTTTGGCTATCATGAATGGTATTGTTTTCCTGATTTCTTTCTCTATGCATATGATGTTTTTACATAGGATGTAATTTTGTATGTTCAGTTTGCATCCTGCTACACTGCTTAATGTGTTTATCAGCTGCAGTTTTCTGGAAGAGTCCTTAGGGTCTAGCATATACAGAATCATTTCATCTCCAAATAACTGTACTTTGGTTTCTTTGTTTTTATTTGCATCCCCTTTATCTCCTTTACTTGTCTTGTTCTAGCTAAGACTTCAAGTAGTAACATTGAGCAGGTATGGAAAGTGGACCACCTTGTCTTGTTCCTGATTTTAGAGGAAATGCTTTTAGAAGTAATGCATACCTTGATTTTGGGTTTGCTGTATGTTACCTTTATTATTTTGAGACATATCCCCTATGTTCTTAGATACTTCAGGACTTTTTTCATGAAGAAATATTGGATTTAGAGATGATTGTATGCTTTCTGCCTTTCAGTTTATTTACATTACAGATTATGTTGATTGATTATGTATGTTGAGCCATCCCTGCATCTCTGGCAAAAAGCCAACTTGATCATGGTGGAAAATCTTTTTGATGTATTTCTGAATTTGGTTTGCAATTATTTTATTGAGAATTTTTAGATCTATGTTCATCAGAAACACTGACATGTAACTTTATTTTTTGTTTAGTGTTTGTTTGGCTTGGTATCAGCCTTTGGTAATACTGAGTTTGTAAGAAGAATTTGGAAAAATTTCTATTTTATTTTACAGAATAATTTAAGGAGTGTTTATATTAGTTACATTAGTTCTTCTTCAAAGGTCTGGTGGAATTTTACACTGTATCCACCTGGTCCTGGGCTTTTATTAGTTGGAAAATGTTTGTTTACTGCTCTCATCTCATTGGTAGTTAATGGTATATTTAAATTATTTGCTTCATCTTGATTTATTACATATATCATAGCACATATATATCCATTTTGTTAAGATTTTCCACTATAGTGGAATATAGACTTTTAATGTATGTCCTTATGAGTCTCAGGATTTTATCAGTTTATTTTGTAATGACTCTTTTCCCATTTCTAATTTTATTTGGGCAATATCCCTCTCTCTTAATTTAGCTAAAAAAATTGACATTCTTGTTAGATTTTTCCAAAGGACCAACCCTTCATTTCATTGATTGTTGTTTGTTTCTATTTCATTAATTTTAGCTCTGATTTTGATTATATCATCACATCTACTGTTTTTAGATGTTGTTTGTTCTTGTTATTGGGCACATTATTTTATGAATATAAGATCTCTCAAAATTTTTATGTGGACACTTAGTCTACACATATTCCCCCATGACTGATTTCATTGTGTCCCATATATTTTTGTGTGTTGTGTTTCCATTTTCATTCAATTCTAGAAAAAATTTAACCTTCCTTCTTGATTTCTCCCTTGACCCAATTTTCATTCAATAGTGTGTTGTTTGATTTTCTTGAGTTTGTGTACTTTCTGTAGTTTATATTGTTGTTAATTCCATCGTTGTTCCTTTGTGGCCAGATAGAATTCAGGATGCTATTTTAGTTTTCCTATATTTGTTGAGACATGTTTTAATACTTGGTTCATTTTGTAGAAAGGTCCTTGGGACAATCAATGAAGAAAGTATTTTCTTCATGTTTGGGTAGAATGTTCTATAAATGTCTGTTAGATCTATTTGATTTATAATGCCTCTTAATTCCAGAGTTTCTCTATTAAGTTTTGACTGGGTAACCTGTCTATTGGCAAAAATGGAATATTGAAGTCACCCATTATCACTGTGGTGGGGTCAATGTATGCATTTGGATCTAATAGTATTTCTCATAAAATTCTGTGCTTGGTGTATTTATCCTGTGTTTGGTGCATAAATGTGTAGAATTGTATCCTCTTGATGGATTCTTTCTTTATAATAATATGAAGTATGTCTTCTGAACAGTTTTGTTTTAAAGGCTACTTTGTCAGATATTGAAATACCTATGTCTATTGTTTATTAGTTCCAATTTCTTAGAATACTTTTTCCCAACCTTTTACCCAATAGTAGTGTCTATTGGTGGTTGTGAGGTTTGTTGGAGGCAGCAAAAAGATGAATCCTGTTTCCTAATCCTGTCTGTTAGTCTGTGTCTCTTTATTAGGGAATTGAGACTGTTAATAATAAATTATTATTTAACAATATTAATTCATGTTATTTTATTGTCTGTGTGTGTGTTGTGGTGTGTGTGTGTGTGTGTGTGTGTGTGTGTGTGTGTGTGTGTGTGTGTGTGTGTTTAGACCTCTTTTGACTAGGAATTGTTTTTATCCTCTGTGCCACTTTCAGTATGTTTAATCTCTTCATACCCAAGTATTTAGTCAATATCCTTTGTAAAGCTGTCACAGTGGTCATAAATTCCTCACATCTGTTTTCATTATGGAAAGATTATCCCCTTTGATTATAACTGAGAGTGTTGATGTGGTATACTAGTCTGAGCTTGCATCTGTGGTCTTTCAGACTTGAAGAACATGAGGTGAGACCCTTCTGGCTTTCGAAGTTTCCATTGAGAAGTCAGGCGTTTTTCTCTGATGGGCCTGCCTTTATGTGTGACTTAGCCATCTTTCCAGCCCCTCCACTCAGTTTTTTATTTCTCTGAAGTTTTATTTCAGTTTGATATTTCTTCTGAAATTCTATCTCTATTTATTTCATTTTCATACATTGAATTGTTTTGCTTCATTCAACTGTTTGTGTGTTTACAGTCTTCATTCTGGGATTAATGCATACCCTCTTTGAATTCCTTGAACATGTTTATAATTTCTATTTTGAAATAACTGGTTTTGTGTATCAATTAAGTCACTTTTCCCAAGTAACATTACAATGGATGTACTGATTTTTGGAAAAGACTTATCACCTTGATTATACATACCTGCGATTACAGGACACAACATGGTCCCCAGTGGTGTGATAGGCCCTCTTTGGTTCAGTGGGCCTCCCTGTAAGTTTTGAGATAAAACTTCAGCACCCAAAATCACCATGAGAATAGTCATTCTTTACATCAAAATGTGTGTTTTAATATGTACATATTCATATATTTTAAACTTTTTAGGCCATTTGTTTTGCTTTGCTTTTTTGCTCAAGGGTCTCATTTTGTAGCCTGGCTATCCTATAGATCAGACTGTCATTGGTTTATCGTCTGCCCTGTCTTTGCCTCCTAAGGGCAGAGATTTCAGTTATAAATCCATATAAATGCCATATAAAGTTTTCACATGAATTGTGCAGTGTCTCAGTAAGAAGTAGATGAATGCTACAGAATCCCTCCTAGCTTGAATAATAAAGATTGTTAGTTGGAACCAGAGGTTATGATATTGTTGCAATGATCCAGTGTAGAAGATACAGCTATTGGACACTGTAGGAGCAGAGTAAATGTAACACAGTTTTCTCCTGCTCTTCCTCCCTGACTTCCTGTTTATCTCTGGGATGTGTCTGATATTTCTTTGTGCCACTTTCTCTGAAGATTTTGCTGGCTCGTGGTTTCTCAGCTTCCTCTGGCTCTGATCATGAAGCTCTGGCCTGCTGTGGCAAGCCAGCTGGGCATGACCTTGCAGTTTGGCTCCTCACAGGCAAAATGACTCAGCCTCTTTGTCTCTATTCCAAATTCCTGGGAGAAAGTCTGATCAACTCAGCTTAGATCACATGTTCCCCTTGAGTTGGAGATGCTGAGACTGGTGGAACACAATCACATGATAGGAAATATTATCCCTCCTGGAGATATAAGCAGGGTAGATTTTCCAAGGTGGAATGCCATAAGAAAGGAAGGAGCGACTGGCAACTCTGAGGAAGATGTGGGGCTGAAGGCTAAAAGAGACTTGCCTAGCTGTGATTAAAAATAAATGAATGAATGTATAAATAAACCATAGGTTTAGAAAAAACAAAAGAGCCCTACTATTTCTTAGTCATAAAACTGCAGACAATATTCCCGATCTTTCAGATTCCTCACACTTAACCACAGGGAGCTAAACAAAATAATCTAACTGGCAGAGTCCATGGTTACTGTTTGCATCTTAATAATGTCACAGGAATGACCAATTTTCACATCAGTGATTTGGCAGGTTTCATATGAAAAAATCATTTGAAAAACTGTCCTTGCAATAATATGAGAGGTGTATTGGCCCCAACCTTACCTTACTATAAATATTTTTGGAAGGCAGTTACCTGTGCTAGCAATGCCAAAGTCCCTAGGAGGTCGCCTGGCATTTTAAGAAAAGAAGAAATCTGACATTGCACCCAAAGAGTTTGCCTGTCTGGGAGTTAGAGGCTTGAAAAAGTAAAATAGTGAATAAATGCCTCATTTCTAACAGAAAATCCACTTGATTCTCACACTGCTCCCAAATCAGCATTGGTAAACTGCCTGCTGCAAATGAAGACAAAAGCTCTTTATTGAAATTGCTTTTTATCTGTGCCTCGTTAACATGACCAACTGACAGTGTGTGATACTCCTGTCAAGTTGCCTGCACAGCAAGACGAATTCTGCTTGAAATCAATCCACTGTGGTGTTGAACTTCATTATGTGCCTATTAAGAAATGAGGCATTCAAAATGAAACCTTCCCTAAAAAACTATTCTGGTGAGAATTTTAGTTTCCCAATCCATTCAAGTAAAACAGATCTGGCTGGGCGTCAGTGGCACACACCTTTAATCCCAAAACTCGGAAGGCAGAGGCAGGCAGATCTCTGTGAGTTTGAGGCCAGCCTGGTCAACAGAGCTAGTTCCAGGACAGCCTGCAAAGCTACAGAGAAACCCTGTCCAAAAGAGAGGGAGAGGGAGAGGGCAAGGAAGAGGGAGGGGGAGAGGGAGAGGGAGAGGGAGAGAGAAAGAGAGAAGTAAACCACCAGGTCAGTGTCTGGAATATTTTGACCCAGTGCTGCAGAGATGGTACTGTCCCAAGTTTTATTGTTCACCTCCTGAGGATCATTCCCCCCACAGGCTATGAGGCTAGGAGGTGGGTCTTATATAAGGACTTATCTCATCCTTAATTGTTGGGAGTGAACTTTGCAGGGCTGCTATTGGAGCCAGCTGAGCAGCCCAAAGTTTGTACCGGAGTGGGGGTGTGTGGATGAGGGAAAGACTAGCTATAGACAATAAAGAAAAGACAGAGAGACAGAATAAAGGTCAGGAGGGCAGATCAGTCAATACTGAAATGCCACAAGTTTATTTTTCACCACTATTACATACCTTATCCAAAAAGGCAGACACAGTATCATGTATATGGAACAAACAGACTCTTCTTCCTCATTTATTTGAAGGGTTCAGTAACCACACCTTAGTTCCAACTTCTTGTTCCCTAGCCTGGAGGTCAGGAGTACCCACACTTCAGATTCAACTTCTCCTTCTCTAGCCTTGACAGTCAGGAGTAGCCACACCTCAGATTCAGGTCTATTATTATTTAGACTAAGACAGCCAAACATCCTTCTGTAGCCACACCTTTGATCTTTAGGTCTTGTGACTTGCTGACAGCTTTGAACTCTCTGCCCTTGTGCCAAGATGGAGTGCAGCCATCTTTATGGGTACCCACACTTTGTAATGACCACTGAGTGGTCCTTTGTACCACAATCCCTGTCCTTTACTGAAGGGCATTTATGAAGTCTTAACAGGCCTATGCACACTCTGGTTGTTTCCCTACAATAAATTCTTATAAGTAAATTTCCCGAATTGATGGTATGCACATTTTTAATATCAAAATATAATGTTTAATAGTACACAAACAAATTATCACTTTCTACTCTGAAACTTTGCAATCACTTTTATTTATATGCATGGATTTTGTGTGTGTGTGTGTGTGTGTGTATGTGCTGTGGCACTCTGTGGAAGTCAGAAGGCAATCAACTTACAGAGTCAGTTCTCTCCTTTCACCCAGTGTTTTCTTGGGATCCAAATTGGGGTACCAAGTTTAGTGGCAAGTGCCTTTTCCCACTGAGCTATCTTGACTGCCCTACCTGTGTTGTTGTTGTTGTTGTTGTTATTAGTAGTAGTAGTAGTATTAGTATTATTATTGCCAATCTGATAGTCCCAAAACTGTCAGGCTTGCATTGTTATACTAATTTGCATTTGTCTGCATGTTAGTGTTGATGGGTGACTTTTCAGTGTTAACTGTGCATTTCACACACTTCTTTAATTGTCTGACTTTATTTCTCTACTTTCCTGCTGTGTTTTCTGTCTTGAACACATACAAACACAACTTTAATTGAGAATACCAGGCCCAGGGATGAGGCAGGAAATCACCTCTCCTAAAACTTTGGATTTAAGAATATGGAAGCTGTTATGGCTGGTTGGCTATGGTTGTTGGTGGTATTATTATTGTAGTTGTCTTTGATGTTATTTGTTGACACAGGTTCTTATCCATAGCCCAGGCTGGCCTTGAGAGCCTCCTGTTTTAGTATTTTGAGTGCTTAGATTTCAGGCATGTACCACCATATCCCAATGGTCAAGTGTACTTCCATGAGATTTTTCTTTTCTTTTTTCCTCCCCTCCCCCTTTATTTTTTCCAAATCTCAAGACTGAACATAGGGCCCTGAGTATACTTGGCAACAAGCTTCCTACTGAGCTATATCCTCAGTATGGTCTGCTCTATTTAAAAACTGGAAACAAAATAAAACAAAAAATAATGTAAGGCTCGCTGTCAGTTACTTGCAGTCCCATACATAATAAACAAGAGAAAGTTGGTATGCAGAAAGAAAAACAATGGAGAGTCTTGGAAGCAGAAGAGCTGTGGCAGTGTGCTGATCCATTCTAACCCTGTGGGCTTGTGAGAATGCTCTGTCTTTAAGCTCAATTAAATTTCTATTAAGATAAGCCCTATCACAAATTATCCGTTATTGGAAACTGGGGATAGAGACAGTTTAAGAAGACTATCCTGATCATAGTTTCCATATCTCCAGGCTCCTAAGAAGCCCAATAGAGCCCTAACAAATCTGTAATTCCAAATCTTGACTAGAAGTGTAGTGGTTTGAAAGAGAATAGCCACTACAGGTGTTCATGGTTGAATACTTGTCTCCCATTTGGTGGAGCTGTTTGGGAAGGATTGGCCTGGTTAGAGGAGGTGTGACACTCTGAGCATGCTTTAACATTTCAAAAGACTGCACCATTCCCACCATGCTCTCTTTCTCTGCCTTGTGCTTGTGGCTCAGATGTAAGCTCTCAGTTGCTGCTGCCACCATGTCTCTGCTCTGCCATCATGGATTCTACCCCTCTGAAATCGCAAACCCAATTATACTCTCTCCTTTATAAGTTGCCTCGGTCATGGAGTTTCATCACACAGCAATAGAAAAGTAACTAATATAGTAAGGGAAAGCAAAAATTGCACAATGGACTAACCGTGTTGTCTTAGTTAGGGTTTCTGTTGCTGAGACGGAACACCATGAGCAAAAAGCAAGTTGAGGAGGAAGGGGTTTATTTGGTTTAAATACTTGTAACAAAACAAGAGACACACTTGTGTACAAGAGCACTTCCATATTATAGTCCATTATTGAAGGAAGCCAGGACAGGGACTCAAATAGAGCAGGAACCTAGAGGCAATAGCTGATGCAGAGGCCATGGAGATGTGCTTTGTATTGACTTGTTCCCATGGCTTGCTGAGGCTGATTTCTTATTGAAAGGACCTAGGGTCCCTTGTGCCAGGACCCAGGGACAGCACCATCCACAATAGGCCAGGCCCTCCCCCATCAATCACTAATTAAGAAAATGTCCTATTGCAGGATCTCATGGAAGCATTTTCTCAATTGACATTCCTTCCTTTCAGATGACTCTAACTTGTGTCAAGCTGATATCAAACTAACCATGACGTGTGCCTTTATTGCATAAATCCTTTGATTTGTTCTTTCAGGGTTCTTCATCCAATCAGATATGTAGATCTTTGCCCCACTTAGTTCCTTGAAAATCCCATCTCATAACTTCTGGCTTTACCAGAGAAATGACACTCTTTATTGAGCACTTACTTTGTACTTTGCATACACCTAATAATTGAATAGAGGTTGGTATGTCATTGGTCAATGATAGTTGAAGCTAAAGAGGAAATGATAGCCTAGTACATTGCTCTAAAATACTTAGCTAAAGAGATGGGTACAGTGGTACATGCCTTTAATCTCAGCACTACAAAGGCAGAGGCAGGTGAATCTCTGAGTTTAAGGCCAGTCTGGTCCACAGAGAAAGTTCCAGGAAAGCCTGGGCTACAGAGAGAAACCCTGTCTCAAAAACAAACAAACAAACAAAAAACCCTTGGCTAGAAAGTGGTAAAGCAGGAGTCTGTTGTCTGCCCTCTGACTGTTATATCCCTGTTTTCTGCCAGGCCCAACCTGGCTTAAAGAGTCCAGAGCTAAGAGAAGATTGGTTCAGGGACAGAATTTTGGTCTCTAACTTTCAAGACTTCTCTAATGACCATCTTCAGATCATTGTCCTTGCCTTTCTCAGAACAAGAGACATACTTGTATAAAAGCAGCTGGCTGCTCTTTTGACCACACTGTCCTTCCCACATGAAGCTTATGCCAGAACTCAGTGGCTGACTGAGGAGGCACTGGGGGATCACAAGCTATACCTAAATCATGTGTTTCTGTCACCAAAGCTTCCCCATTTAGCTCCTAATACAAGGCTGTTTCTGAAACAGGTTTCTCACTCCTTTGTGGTCTGCTTCCTTTATGACAATGTTAGTAAATACTTATTTGCTTCTCATATCAGTTCCTATATGAACTAGGTGCTATAAAAAAAAAACCCCATTTCATACATAAGTCAATATAGGCCATATTTATGACATGCTCAGGGTCACACAGCTAATGAATGGCAGTCCAGATGTGTCAATGACATATCTGAGTAGCTAATGAAGACTAACACACTTCACAAAAATATACACTCTCATGATTTCCTCAAACTCTAGGTTTCATATTGGAGTCTCTGCACAGCAGATCAAGCACTTTGCAGAGCAAGGCTTGAAAAACTCACTTGTCCTCCAGGCTAAGGCAAGGGTAAAGTGGGAAACGGTGAGATGCTAAGAGAGTGGTCTGGAGAGAACTACCAGTTCTCGTCCCAGTCTGCTTCTCTGTTCTGTGGCTGCAGTAACACCATGACCGAAAGAACTTGGGAGGAAAAGGTCTATTTGGCTCACATGCCCGCTTAACAGTCTGTTGTTTAAAAAAAAAAAAAAAAAAAAAAAAAAAAAAAAAAGCCAAGGCTGCTTTCCCAGGCGGCTGCCAAAGATGGCGGAGGGACAGGCTCTAGTGCTGGGTGGCCAAGGCCATTTTCTGTGCCACCTGGCAGCCATTGTGGCTAAGCAGGTACTACTGGACCGGAAGGTAGTCGTTGTGCACCATGATGGCATCAACATCAATCAAAGTTTCTACAGAAACAAGTTAAAGTACCTACATGGAATCTCACAGCCATCTGTAACTCCAATTCTGGGAGATCTTATGACCTTTTCTGTCCATCTTGGGTATGAGGCACACTCATGGTACACATGTTTACTTATACACACACACACACACACACAATTATTTTTATACACATAAAACACCTATTCACAAAAATTATCTCAAATTTTTAAATAATTTGATAATAATAAATTCATTCTGTCTTAAGAAATATTTTGATTTTTATTATTAAAAGCTTTAATTTCAAAACCCCAAAATATTTAGTGAGAAAAATGGCTGTTTCCACAAGTCTTTTTTAAATATCTGGCATAAGAGATGGCAACTGGCCTCGGGTGCCTGCTTCTGTACTTAGTGTATTGTGACACTGCACATAAAGTAAACTTAAAAGAAACTCCTGTTCACCTGGAACAGACTGGAATGCAAGAGACAGTGGGGTCCTGGATCTGATGAAAGGTACACACATTGAGAACTGCTGTGTTATACTGCAAAGTACAACCAGGAGTCTGGAGTTCTAGTCCTTGGAGGAGAAACAAAACCTATGGTCATGATGACATATGCAGCACATTGACTATAGGTGCTTCTAGGTTTGTATCCTAGCATCCCGGCTCCTTATGCAGTGGCCTTGGGAGGATTGCTGAACTATTATTAAACTCAGATTTACCCTTATACAAAGAATAATTCCTTCCTTCCTGGATTGTTGGAAAATAATAATTTTCCACACTTCATTTAGTCCTAACTGTTGCCAAGGCTATGTAAGATGTGCCCTATTCTCCTATGTTTTCTATAGCTCACTTTTTAAACTTAAATGTTTCAAAAGCAAATTTTATGTTCCTATTATAGACAGCAAACTACTTGTCCTAAACTGAAGATCCAGTGGAAAATTTTAAAAATCTTATTGCAGAGACTGAAGTTGCAGAGAAGTTAAGAGTACTTGCTCTCCCAAAGGATCCAGGTTCAACTCCTAGCACCCACTTAGCTGCGCATGATCATTTATACCTCCAACCTGACACCTTCTTTTGGCTTCCTCTAGCACGGCATGCATTTGGTGTGCAAATATACATGCAAGCAAAAACCCCATACACATTTTGTTTCTGTTTTGTTTTGTTTTTGAGGCAAGGTCTCTCTATGTAGTCCTGGCTGTCCTAGAACTCACTATGTAGACCAGACTGGCCTCAAACTCAGAGATCTATCTGCCTCTACCTCCTGTACACCTGGCTCACCTTTCTTTAAAGCCTATCGGAAAAAAAAAAAAGTGAGTTGATTTTGTTAGTGTATGACCCTACAAAATCAGTTTAAGGAAAGAATTATTCAGTTTGGCTGTTTCAGAGGATGTGGCCCATGGCTGCTTGGATCCATGTTTCTAAACATGTTATGAGGCAGAACGTAACAGCAGGAGAATGTGGCAAAGAGGTCTCTTCAAAGCAGGTAGAAGTAGGGGGAAAAAAGGAATACAGGAAGAAATAATGGTAAGACAGACTGTAGGGACACATCTCAGGTGACCTACTTCCTCTCATTAAACTCCATGTCCTTTCACTAAGAATCTGTCAAGGACTAATGTATTACTTATGTTAGTGCCCTTGTGATCTAATAGTCTCAAGAAATGCTCTCACAGACTCAGAGGTGCACTTCACTAATCTCCTGGGTTTTCTTAACCTAATAATACTGGCAGTCAAGAGTTACATCACAAGAAGCTGATGTTAGAAAGTCTTTCGTGGCCAGGACCAAAGATTATACCAGATGTGATCCAAAGAGGTCAGAGATTAAAGAAAGAATACCTTTATCACTGTACAAAAGTCTAAAAATTCTGTGTGTGCAGTGTAATGACGTGGCTCACACCTGGTCTACACAACGAGTTCCAGGACAGCCAACAATACCCAGAGAAACCCTCTCAAGAAAACATTCTCGGGGAGGCCCAAATCCCAGCCCGGAAGCAGCATCAGAGGGACGCCCAAGGCCCCGTGCAGTCTCAAGGGAGCCACAAGAGCAGTGTCAGAGGTAGGCATGAACTTCAGGCCTGGAGCAGCTTCAGTGGGAGGCCCAAATCCCAGCCCAGAAGCAGCTCTGGAGGCCCAGAGCAGCGTCAAGGGAGACACAAGCCCTAGACCTGGGAACAGTGTCAGAAGGATGCCCCAGCCTCAGGCCCAGGAGTGAAGAGTGATCACTGGGAGACTACATCAGCAGTTTCCAGCAGTAGCTTCCAGAAACTATCACAAGAAGTGCCTCTGGGAAAGAGCATCCGTGTCTCAGCTGTTGGGCCCAAAGAGATGGCTCCACTTCATCTTAGCTCAAGGTCAGAGAGTTCAAAACTGTCCTTAGTCTTCCTAGGTAAAAGTCATAAGACCTAAAGGTCTAAGGTGTGGCTATTATAGGATGTTTTGATCTTGGTTGAGGATGTCTTATTTAAATAACAGACTAGCTCTGAGGTGTGGTTCTTCTTGACCCTAAAGGCTGGATAATGGGAACTGAGTCTAAGATGGGGTTACCAAATGTTTGTTTGTTCCTTATACATGATAAAGAAGTCTTTTGCCATGTCCCCCTTTTGGTTGGGGTACTTAAGAATCTTGAAGGATAAACTTGGGGCATCCAGTATTCACTGGATTGCCCTCCCGACTCTTGTCCCATGTCTCTGTAGTTTTCTTGGTGTCTTTACCTCCTGTTTCTTACACCTGACTTCTCAGTGGAAACAATGAAAGCCAGAAAGTTCTGGTCAAATGTTATGCAGACACTAAGGGACCACAGATGCCAGCCCAGACTACTTTATCCAGCAAAGCTTCCAATAACCATAGATGGAGAAAACAAGACATCCATGATAAAACCAAATTTAAACAATTCCTATCCATAAACAGCCCTACAGAAAGTACTAGAAGGAAAATGCCAACCCAAGGAAATCACCTATATCCACAAGAACACAGGGAATAGATGAGCTTACAGCAGCAAATCCCAAAGAAGGGAATTGAACACACACTGCCATCACCAACAACAAAACCAAAAATAACAGGAATTAGCAATCACTAGCCGTTAACATCCATTAATAAAAATAGTCTCACTTTACCTATAAAAAGACACACACTAATAGATTTGTATGAAAACAAAATCCATCCTTCTGCAACATACAAGAAAAAAGCTCAAAATAAAGGGTTGGGGAAAATTTTTCCAATCAAATGGACCTAAGAAACAAGCTGGTGTAGCTAGCCTGGTATCTAACAAAATAGACTTCAAACGAAAATCAATCAAAAAAGACAATTAGGCACATTTCATATTTATCACAGGAAAAAATCCATCAAAAGGAAATCTCAATTCTGAATATCTATGCCCCAAACACAAGGGCTCCTACATTTGTAAAAGAAACATTACTAAAGTTTAAATAAAAAAAATCAAGCCACACACATTGATTAATAGTGGGAGACTTCAACACCCCTCTCTCACCACTGGACAGGTCTGCCAGACAGAAGCTTAATAGAGAAATAAGGGCACTAACAGATGTTATGACTCAAATTGACTTAACAGATATTTATAGAACATTCCACCTAAACACAAAAGAATATACTTTTCAGCACCTCATGGAATTTTCTCAAAAAAAAAAAATTGAATATACCCCTGTACCCTATCAGATCACCACAGCTTAAAGAATTCAATAACAACATTAATTTCAGAAAGCCCACAAACACATGGAAATTGAACAATGATCAACTGAACCACCACTGGGTCAAGGAAGAAATAAAAAAAATAAATAAAAGACTTCTTAAAATTTAATGAAAATGACTGCACAACATACCCAAACACAATGGAACACAATAAAAGCAATGCAGAGAGAAAGTTCATAGCACTAAATGCCCACATAAAGAAGTTGGAAAAATTGCACACTAGTAAATTAACAGAACAACTGAAAGTGCTAGAACAAAAAGAAGCAAACTCACCCAGAAGGAGTACACGGCAAGAAATACTCAAATTGAGGGTTGAAATCAATAAAATAGAAACAAAGAAAACAATTCAAAGAATCAATGAGATAATTCAACAAAATAGACAAACCTTTATCCAAACTAACCATATTAACCACAAGACAGAGAGAGTATATTCAAACTAACAAAATCAGAAATGAAAGGGGGAACATAACAACAGACACTGAGGAAATCCAGAGAATCATCAGTCATGTTTCAAAAACCTGTACTCCACAAAATTGAAAAAAATAAGTACCACATACCAAAAATAAATCAAGAACAGATAAACAACTTAAATACACCTATAACACTCAAGGAAATAGAGTTATCAATAGTCTCCCAACCAAAAAAAGCCCAGACTCAGAGGGATTCAGTGCAGAATTCTACCAGATATTCAATGAAGAACTAATAATACTCCTCAACTTATTCCACACAATAAAAACAGAAGGAACATTGCCAAACTCTTTTTATGATGCCACAGTTACCCTGATACCCAAACCACACAAAGATACAACTAAGAAAGAGAATTTTAGAGCATTTTCCCTCATGAACATAGATGCAAAAATACTCAATAAAATACTGGCAAACTGAATCCAAGAACACATCAGAAATATCATCCATCATGACCAAGAAGGATTCATCCCAGAGATACAGGGATGGTTCAACATATGAAAATTCATCAATGTTATCCACCATATAAACAAATTAAAAGAAGAAAATAAAAACACATGATCATCTCAGTAGATGCTGAAAAACCTTTGACAAAATCCAACACCCTTCATGATAAAGGTCTTAGTGAGATAACCGGAACATACCTAAACATAATAACAGCAAAATACAGTAACCCAACAGCCAACATCAAACTAAATGGAGACAAACTCAAAGCAATCCCATTGAAATAAGGAACAAGACAAGGCTGTCCACGCTCTCCATGTCTATTCAAAATAGTACTCGAAGTTCTAGCTAGAACAATAAGACAACAAAAGATCAAGGGATACAAATTGGAAAAGAAGTCAAATTCTTGCTATTTGCTGATGATATGATAGTTTACATAAGTGATGCCAAAAATTCTATTAGAGAACTCCTAAAACTGATAAACAACTTCATAATGTAGCATGGTACAAAATTAACTCAAAAAATAAAAAAATCAGTAGTCATCCTATATACAGATAACAAATGGACTGAGAAGGAAATCATAGAAACATCACCCTTCAAATAACAGAAATAACCCACAAATAACATAAAATATCTTGGGGGTAACTATAACCTGTATGACAAGAACTTAAAGTCTTTAAAGAAAAAAATTAAAGAGGATATCAGAAAATGGGAAGATCTCCCATGCTCTTTGATAGGTAGGATCAACTTAGCAAAAATGACAGTTCTACCAAAAGTAATCTACAGATTCAGTGCAATCCCCATCAAAATCCCAGCACAATTTTTCACAGATCTTGAAAGAACAATACTCAACTTCATATGGAAAAACAAAAAACAAAACAACAACAAAAAACCCAGATAGCCAAAACAATCCTGTACAATAAAGGATCATCTAGGGACATCACCATCCCTGACTTCAAGCTCTATTATAGAGCTATTGTAATGAAAACAGCTTGTTGTTGGCATAAAAACAGAGATTCCATTGGGGTGGCCCAATTTAATCAAACCAAAGATACGATATCAACTCACACACCTAGGAACACCTAATTTTTGACAAAGAAACTAAAAATATAAAATAAAAAAAGAAAACATATTCAACAAATGCTGCTGGTATAACTAGTTGTCAACATGCACAAGAATGCAAATAGATTCATATCTGTTGCCATACACAAAATTCAAGTCCAAATGGATCAAAGACCACAATATAAATCCATCCACACTGAATTTCAGTGAAGAAAAGTGGAAAATTCACTTGAACACACAGGCACAGGAAACCAGTTCCTAAACAAAACACCAGTAGCACAGATACAAAGATTGACAATTAATAAATGGGATCTCCGGACACTGAGAAGCTTCTGTAAAGCAAAGGACACAGTCAATAAGACAAAATAGCTCCTACAGAATGGGAAAAGATCTTCACCAACCCCATATTAGAGGGCTGATCTCCAAAATATATAAAGAACACAAGAAACTAGACATCAAACTATCAAATAATCCAATTAAAAAATAGGGTACATAGCTAAACAGAGAATTCTCAATAAACAATCTCAAATGATGGAAAGATGCTTAAGAAAATGTTCAACATCCTTAGTCAAATGCAAGTCAAAAACACTCTGAGATTCCATCTTATACCAACAGAATGGCTAATATCAAAACCATCAATGACAGCTTATGCTGGAGAGTATGTGGAGAAAGAGGAACACTACTCCATTATGGCTGGAGTGCAAACTTGTACAGACACTGTGGAAATCAGTATGGCAATTTCTCAGAAAATTAGGGATCAACCTAATGTAAGACCCTGCAATACCACTTTGAACATATACCCAAAGGAGGCTCATTCATACCACAAGAACATTTGCTCAGCTATGTTCATAGCAACACTATTTATAATAGCCAGATCTTGGAAACAACCTAGATGCCCCTTAACTGAAGAATGGATAAAGAAAATGTGGTATGTTTATACAATGGAGTACTACTCAGCAGTAAGAAACAATGACATCCTAAGATTCACAGGCAAATGGATAGATCTAGGGAAAAAAACAAACAAACAAAAAAAAACAAAGCAAAACAAAACAAAACCATCCTGAGTGAGGTAAGACAAATATAGTATGTACTCACTCATAAGTGGATACCAGCCATAAAGGAAAAGATAGCTAGCCTACAATCCACAGCCCCAGAGAAGCTAGAACCCTCTTCCAGAAACAGATGGAACCAGATGCAGAAATCCACAACTAACCATGGTGCAGCTAGGACAATTATATGAGACCACTGTCAGTGAGTCCAAGATCTAATTCTAATGCACAAACTGACTTAGTGGAGCCCATTCTATGTGGAGAGACACCTTGCCTATTCTAGACACAGGTGTGTGTGTGTGTGTGTGTGTGTGTGTGTGTGTGTGTGTGTGTGTGTGTGTATGGTCAGTGGAGAGGTGTCTTGGTCCTGCCTCAACAGGATGATGGGAAAAACTTAGTAGACTTCCTAGGGGTTGTGTGTGTGTGTGGGGGGAGGTACGGGAGTAGAGAAGGGAGAGAGAACTGGGATTGGAAAAAAAATAAAATAAAAAGCCTGCACATTGCTCTGTGTGTGTGTGTGTGTGTGTGTGTGTGTGTAGTTTGGGTTAAGTTGACTGGTAAATATATCCCCATGATTGGCTTGTCTCTGCCTCTCAATGCTGGAGATACAGACATGTGCAGCCATGCTGTGCTTTTATGTGGATGGTAGTGATTTAAACTCATGTTTCCCTGCTTCCACAGCAAGTGCTTTTATCTTTTAAGCCATCTCCTCTTCAATGACTTGTCCATGCACAATTAAGTCATCTTTTTTAAAAAAGAAAATAAGTTATTCTTTACCACCTGTATTTTAGGAGTTAAAAATTCATGAAAGGAACATCTTTGCCATGAAGGTTTACATAAAGCATTCAGGGCCAGCCTGGTTTATGTAGTGAGTTCTAGGACAGCCAAAGCTATATGGAGAGACCCTGTCTCAAAAAATAAAATGTGTAGAGGTGTTTTGCCTGCATATATATTTGTACACTAAATGCATGCCATGCAGAGGAGACCTTCAGGTGGCAAGTTTATGGAAGAATGAGCACTGGGGCAGAATTAATCCTTTCCCCTCAATCTTCAAGCCATAGTTTTCAGTTCATGCCCACAGACTTGGTTGTATTCACTGGTGAGCTCCAAGAAGACTGTGCCCCTATTATGTTTATCTGTAACTGAAGCACTAAGTACAAAGATGAGTTACAACAAACCAACGCTGAGCAGGTTTTAAGAAGCTTATCTTTCATGTATGCAAATGCACATGTGTGAATGTAAAGTCAGAGGTCAACCTAAGGTTTCTTCCTCAAGTGCTCTCTACCTTATATTTTAGGAACAGGGTGTCTCATTACACTTCAAACTCATGGACCAAACTGCTTAGCCAACGAGACCCAGCCAACTTACCCTAGGGTGACAAGTGTGTACTGTATACCTAGATTTTTACAAGTGTCAAGGATTAGAATTCAGGACCTTATGAATGTGCAGTAAGCACTTTACTGAACCATCTCCCTAGTTCCTTAAGAAGCTTATCTTTTTTCGAAATGCTGTTGAAGGATACTATTTTTTTTTTCCTTCCTTGTTACTATTTTCCAAGTTAAGATCCCTTGAGGAGCAGACAACATTCTTTGATGCACAAGTTTTCTCTCTCTCTCTCTCTCTCTCTCTCTCTCTCTCTCTATCTATCTATCTATCTATCTATCTATATATATATATATATATATATATATATGTGTGTGTGTGTGTGTAGCATGTCATTCTCAAGTAGACTCTTTTGCAGGACTGGGCATTTATGTACAGAATTTCTTAATTGTAGCTAAACCCAGCTTTCCTTTTATTTTACCACCTATCACAAGTGCCATGTCTTAGCTATCTTAGTGTTACTGAAGACTCAAAGAGGTATGATGCATACCTGAGAAGGATGACAGAATGCTGTCAGCACATCTGCCAGGAGAAGATGGCTAAGTTAACCTCAGCAGAAGTACTCAGATTTCATATGCTACAAACCAGATCGTGAATACCAAGACGCTCGTGTTAGAAGGCAGGTTTTGATGAAGTAGCTCCAGGCATACACACAGGTGAGACCAATGCTTTAGGTCTATGGGTCACATTTTGAGTGTCAAGAAATCAAGAGAAATTAAAGGAATCTGTAATCGGTCATCATTTAAAACTCGATGCTCAAAAGCCAGGTTCCACCCAGAAACACGACATAGTGAAGCAGTCATAGGTAATATTCTTGTGTGTTCTGGAGACTACAGAGACACTCTTTAGAAGTTTTCAAAGTTTAAATGATTTCATCTCTTAAAAGTTTTGTTTGAGGCCTAAGTCCAGAGTGTTGACCACACCTTTATGAGTGTGGATAATAGCTTTAACTCTAACTCGTTTTTAGACTATTCGAGTAGCACGAGCCACAAGCTCAGTAGTAAGCTGTGATTAAAAGACTCTTCCTTGTAGAGTTTTATTGGGATGGACTGGGGACACTCCTGAGTCATGGTTAGATCCTTATGAGTAATGCTTACTTCTCTCAGAAGTTGCCAAGAAAGGTTCTAAGTCATCTAGTTAAGGGGGCAGAGAAGCATACTCTGACCCAGCCCCACTGATTTGGAGCTCCAAACTTCCTTGAATGGGGAATAGTGACACGTTCATATTACTAGCTTTAGTGGTTGCACAACATATTTTAGAAACAGTGGCTGCTGGGTGCACAGTTTAAACAAAGATTATTTTGCATTTAAAATGTTTTTTTAGGCGTGCCTCATCTCAACTTTCAAGTCACATTCAATGTCTCCAAATAAGCTACCAAGATATTATTTAATTAATCTGATTTTGGATATCAATGAGCCCCAAAAAGTGTGGATTTTAGGCGTTTGAAGTCAGGCCATATATTCCTGACAGTTATCACTGTCAGGATAGTCAGGGAATCAAGTTGAACTGGCTGATACTCCAATTAATGTGGCCTTTTTTCAAAAAGTATTTTTTAAGTTTGAGATTAACAACTGTGAATTATCAAAACAAAACCAAACCAAAAAAAAAAAAAAAAAAAAAAAAAAGAGGAAGCTCTCATAATTGGAGTATGGTAGCTGGTGAATATTTGCTTGCTGGAGAAAAAGAAAATTGTGGCACCCAAGTTTCAGAGGAAATCTATCATTTCTTGGGTAAACCATGAAGCCTTAGCCTTAACACTGACTGCAGAGGCCAGAAGTGACCATTCTTTTTAGTGAGTATATGTTGAACAGCTGCCCCTGGGGAAAAGGGTAAACTCTTTTTATTATCTTCACACCACACACCTGAACAGCCCTTAACATCACACACGAGGAAGGAACCCTGGAAGAGTAGAGTGAAAGGTTCATCTCATAGTCTTGAAAAATCTCAAGTGGCATCATGGAACCACAGCACCAAAGGCACAAGAGACAAAGGGAACTGGATGCAGACAATGACTCCAGCGCTGAAGCAGGTTTGGACCTCAGTGAGCAAATGGAAGCGACATCGGCAGCAGGTGTGACTGTGTTCTAAAACCGCAAGTCCCAATGGGGCTAGGGAGACTCTTCAGGGGATGGAGGTGCCCATCGAGGTGAAATGGTGTATGGAGCTTTGTCAAACAAATCTTTCACTGATTTTTATGCCTGGCCCTTGGCTAACAGAATATTCATGGCTCATAATATTTTGTGTAAATTAACTTTCTATACAATTGAAATTTTATTTTTTAAAACATAGTATGGATGGGATACTTTCTAGTATATTTTCATATACCTCTTTAAGTGAGCAAGAAACATAGTTTGTGTGTTTCTTGGTGACTTTGGGGGTTTACCATCATTGCTCTTTATATAGGGCTGACAGACAAATTACAAGACATTCATTAATATCTGGCTTTCAGCTAAAGACAATATTTTGTCACATTTGTAGTATAAACAAATTATTTCTTGTTTGAGGCTCAAATTTAACTGGGTATCTTATTATTTCTGAAGCTTGGTCACTCTGCCACTGTGGCTTGGTGCTGTTATAATCCAGCGAGGTTTCCAGTGCAATGGAGTTTAGCAGAACTAAGTGTCCTAACAGATATGTGCTTCTTGAAACTGCAGTAAGTTTTGCAGTCTCTTTTTATGGTACCCACAGCGTGTATTCTTGTAGGATGTGTGTTGTATTTTCAATTTCCCTCTGTATTTGATTCTATTAACTGTTTCTGGTGGTAAATATTTCTGGGCTTCTGTAAAGAGTAAATAGTTTCCCCGATAAGGGGAAAGATGTTTGCAAATTCATACAGGACAAAAGTACACAAAGTTTTAGACAATATCTTCATAAAAATGTTAGTTGGAGCTGGGCGATGGTGGGGCCCGCCTTTAATCCCAGCACTTGGGAGGCAGAGGCAGGCAGACCTTAGTGAGTTCAAGGCCAGCCTGACCTACAGAGCAAGTTCCAGGACATCCAAGGCTACTTAGAGAAGCCCTGTCATGAAAAACCAAACCAAATATTTATTTATATGAAAATAAATCTTAGCTTGACTTCCCAGCGACTATCTGGTGGCTTGAGTCCCTTTGGCTAAGTAAATCATAGCTTATTTCCGTGTGTGTGTGTGTGTGTGTGTGTGTGTGTGTGTGTGTTAGGAGAAATCAGCCTCTGATGATGAAACTAAAGCTGGATGCAGAGGGTTTCTGATTGTGAAGCATGTTCTTGAACATTTTTAGGGGTCAGGCAGATACTGATCTGGCTTGACAGATAATCTTGTCTCAAGGTGGGACTGCACTAGGTGACTTCTGGAAATTATTGGCAGAAGCAGATGGTTCAACATGAGGTTTTGATTTTGGGATGGTAGGGGGAAAGTGTTACACATTCTGTAGAAATTTACTTTTTAAAATCTTTTCTCTGATACAATCCTCTCAGTCAGCCATATGATCAGGAGGGAAAACAAATGATTCCCATAATACACTGTTGACTAACTTCTGGATTAGGATAGGTGAATTAGGGCACTAATTATTAAGAGTTTTGACTTACATTTTCAACTTACAAATGTATTGGAACTGTCCTAGCAGTTCTTTATTTCTAATTATTTTATAAATCTATTCAATCAACTAAAAATAATTACTATATTCCAACAATGAAAATAAAAAATTAGCTATCATATCTGTAACACAAAATAGTCTATATTCCAAATACAGAGCTCAGAAGAGGCCTACACAGCTTGCAAAATCCTTGATGAAGGAGTTACAATGTCTATTCTTCCTAACTGCATTCATTTTCACAATGATTATTTTTTTCTGTCCTAGGCAATGCTTGCTCTGAATACAGATTTGAAATGGCTTCTGAATTAGAATTGCTGTTCCTGATGATACACTCATAATTAAGCAAACAGCATAAAAAGTTAGCAAATTTTCTCCACTCCTTCATTTGCATTTATTTTTACTATTTTCATTTGACATTAGAAAATTGTTTGAAAGTGATTTATGGTATGAAGAGGATCTTGAGGCTCCAAACGATTAGATTTTGTATTACCATTCATGTCTACTTTACTGACTTAAAGGATGCCTTGTCAGAATCAGATTCCAAGGACTATATCTGGAGTTGTTAGAAAGTCTAATACTGGGGCTAAAGAGGTGCATCAGTGGTTAAGGGCATCACCTGATCTTCTAGAGAATCCAGGTTCAAATCCCAGCACCCACATGATAGCTCACAACTGTCTGTAACCCCATTCCCTGGGATCTGACACCCTCATGCATATTGAGAGAGAGAGAGAGAGAGAGAGAGAGAGAGAGAGAGAGAGAGAGAGAGAGGAATGAAGGGAGGAAGAAAGACAGGGAGTCTAATCAGAATCTTGGTAAAGGCAGTGAGATTTCTGCTCTGAATTGGGAGATTATGCATCTCAAGAGATAATTGATAGATAGTGACAAAACTGCCCTACATATGACAAGCCTTTAAAACCTTCCTGTACTTACAACCAGAGCAAGCCTGGTTGTGTAGGTCACAGGACTCTCTAATTGTACTATATATTTAGATTCATGTGACCTGCTTTAACTTATTGTGTTAGTTTTCTTTTTCCCTTTGATGCATAAACTCAAATTCATTTCTAAACTGTTAAAACTGAATGGTTGTTAAGAGTCATATTTTCATTTTATTTGTGTGTGTGCTTTAGAATTACTTTTGTAGGCTTTTCTCTGAAAGTTTTTCCTATCCTGAAAGATTTAAAACATTTTAGAAGGTATCTTAAAAGTATTATGTGGGTTACTGAGAGGGCAGAGTGGTAAGAAAAATTAAGAACTATCAATAGGCATTTATTAAGTGTGAGAGAGGAAGACCCCCTGACAGACTGTTTTGCAATGTAGGGAGGATAATTTGAGGGTACATAGACAAGAATCTCAACAATGTGGCACTGAGAAAGGGGTCCTGGAGCAGTTAATACCTGGGTTGTTGTCTTAGTCACTGTTCCTTTGTTATGAAAGGACACCATGACTAAGACAACTCTTATAAAACATTTAATGGGGGTTTGTTTACATTTCAGAGGTTTAGCTCATTGTCATCATGGAGGAGCATGATGACAGGCATGGTGCCGGAGCAATAGTTGAGAGCTATATCCTGATTGGCTGACAGACAGAGAAACACTGGGTTGAGGGGTCATCTTTTGAAAACCCTCAAAGCCCATTCCCCAGTGACACACTTCCTCCAGCAAGGCCATACTTCCTAATTCTTCTAGTCTTTTTGAAGAGTCCTGTCTGTGTCTTTCCCCCACCCCACTCCCCCTACCCCAGTGACTCAGCACTCATATATATGTGAGCCTACAGGGCATTGTCACTCACAGCAGCACTGCTGTCTTACAGGGGGAATGGTCAGGTAAAAGTAGGGGGCAGAGAGCCCAGTGAGTATACAGAGGGTGCTCCTGGTCCTAGCAATTTCTCAGCTAGCTCCTTAGTCATTTGTGGAAGGGAGATGGCCCAGCCCTGTCAGTATTAAATACAACCTTTTCCTCATAGATCTCAAATAATCATCACAATCCTCTAAGTACCATACAATGGGTGGTTTAAACAACAGAAATGTATGGCTTCAAAGTTCTGGAGACTAGACTTCCAAGGTCTAGGTGTTGTCAGGTTGGCTCCTTCTGAGGACTGTAAGGGAGAGTTTGTCTTCTACTTACTGGGTGGCTAGCGGGCACTCATGTGTTACTCTGTTGTAAATGGCTCACTGTAACCTCTGTCTCCATAAGCATCTGCATTTCATTCTGTCTTTATAAAGAATATCAGTCTGGATTTGAAAGTTTACATACTCTAGTATGAATTCATTTGTTGTTGAAACAGAGTCTGTGTAGCCCAAGATTTCCATGAAGTTGCTATTTGGTCAACATGAATTTGAACTCCTGATCCTCCTGCCTGCCATATAGGCCTATAGCATCAGGCTTAATAATAAGAGAAATTTTGGCCTGGTGGTGATGCACACCTTTAATCCCAGCACTCAGGAGGCGAAGACAGGCAGATCTCTGTGAATTTGAGGCCAACCTGGTCTACCAGGAACCCTGGGTTATACAAAGAAACCGTCTTGGAAACACACACACACACACACACACACACACACACACACACACACGGGGGGGGGGGGGGAATTACTGTTACTGACAGAATTTCCAGCTTTCCAACTTCAGCCATGTTTTAATTTAAACCAAAGAGAAAAAAGAATTAAGGAAAACCCACATTACTATAAATACACCAATTAAAATTATAGGAAGAAAAACTTAATGTAACACCTTATAAACCATGTCAAAACTGAATGTTGCCCTACAGGGAACCCTGGTACCAGAGAATAGAAATATCTAATGTATACACTGAACCACTAGAGCTATAAAACCAAAACAAAATCCCAAATCAAAGTAATTAATGGGGGTGATTTGAGTAAGAATGGCCCCATAGCATCATATATTAAAAGTTTTGTTTCCAGTTGGTGGATTATTTAGGAAGGATTAGGAGGTTTGGCCTTGTTGGAGGTAAAGTCACAAAATCAGGACCAGTTTTACTGTCTCTCTTTCTGCCTCCCACCTCAAGATCAAGATGTGAGCTCTGTTATTGTTCCATTGCCATACATCCCTGCCTGCTGCTATGCTTTTCTCCATGATGACCATGAACTAACCCTCTGAACCTGTAAGCAAACCTCTGGTTAAATGCTTTTATTTTATATGTTGCCTTGATCATGGTGTCTCTTCAGAGCAATAGAACAACAACTAGAACTAATAATTTAGTTTCAAAAATAACAAACAACGAAGAACAAAAACTAGAAGCATAAATGAGCAAACTATATTAGCTATATTGACATTTCCAGACAATTAGAATGTCCAACACTTGTAATCCTTATGATTTCTTTCTTTCTGACTTTTGCACAATTGCTTTATTTATCCTACTGAACATCTTATTTATATATTAAAATTATGCAATGCAATAGGTTTCATCACGGCACTTTCATATCTAGTTTGTTTTTGTTATTCCTTCCAGGCCTTGTTCCCCTGGCAGTTCCCTTTGTGCTTTTGTTTCACAAATGTTTATTCTCTTCCCCTCTTCCACACAACCTCAATTTGTCCCTCTCATCCCTTTTTACTTCTATGCTACCCATGGTCAAATCTTAGTGGGAAAAATGAATTCTGACAAACAGAGAATACAGCTTAGTGGCAGTTCCTAAACTGAATATGATGGCACATGCCTGGAATCTTAATCTTAGTTGTCAGGAGGTAGAGGCAGGAAGTTCAGAAGTTCAAGGTCATCTTTGGCAACAGAGTGAATCTGAGGCCAGCCTGGGATATATCACACCTTATCACACACAAAAATAAACATAAAAATATTTCTCAAAAACCTATCTTTTTCTGCTCATTTACACAAAATATGCATACTTGGTCAGCTTTATCATAATAGTAGATTCCGTAGAATGTTTACAAGTTAATAAACACTTCCTTAGTAAATGTCTTAGTTAAGTGATTGTTTCACAGAATGCTGTTCTTCCTCAAAAGAGACTTTCTAAAGAATACATTCTAAATTAAAATAAGCGCGGCTTAGCTGCTTATACAGTGCTATGAAGAAGGCTGATCTTTGTGGTATTAAACAATTCTGAACAAATGGATATATCGAATTACTGTTCAAAACCAGTATAAAGTGACTACATATGTTGATTTCTGAGTAAACAGCTTAAACGAGTGAGCATTAGACATAGTTAACATTTATAATCATTTGATAAGGTAGTCAAGTAACATTGTAGAGCTGGCACCCACAGGCAGAAGATATAAAGTATCGACATAATTTAATTCATCAATGCTGTATTTAACCCTTATTTTGGATATTTGATTAAACACAAATTTTAGAAACATTTCCTCCCCTTGCTGACAAAATGGGTTCTGCTTCCTAGGCATTTGCTTGCCTTTCCCCAAACCCCGCCCCACCTTCCAAACCCAACAAATAATTTCTGGTGCCAATTGCTTTTTGCTTAGAGTGAAATAATTTACTCTGTGCTTCGTTCAAACTCATTTTCAGCTTTGTGGAAACAAGTAGCTAGCCGGGAAGCGCAAAGCATAGACTTCAAAGATCCTGTAATCTGGATCTTTGATTGGGATCTCACGGTCCCAAATTGGTGTTTTTCATTATTTCCTATCCCTTCAATGTGACAGATTTGGTTTGGGGCGCTTTTGATATCTAAATTAATCTCTCTCGCTATTAGATTGGCTCTTTGATATTTCCCGTTTAAGTTAGTCTCTAAGTTGATTAGCTTGCTTTTCCTACGGGTCCGCTTCCTCTTTCCCACTGTCTCAGAGGTTCTCCTTTCTCTCTTCCTTACATCTTTTTCAGACTCTTACTTATGAGGGGGTATTTAAATTTCAACCCGGAACTCGGGATCTCGCGCCTTGAATGACGGGAGTCGTAGTTTCTGTGACTGCCCGGTAACCGCCTTTCAGGCGGATGCCAGCCCTCAGCGAAACCCCACAAACCCCAGAATGCACTCGGGTGGGCCCGCCCCCCGTGCGCAGGCGCCCTGGAGCCGCAGGATTTGAATCGGCGGCGTTGTTATTGACGCCATATTGGGGCCGGCGGCGGGTGGCTGAGTTGCTCTGTGAAGAAGGAGAGGGTCGAGTGCATTGCCTGGCGCCCTGCGGCCGCAGCCACCTCCCAGCTTCCACGCTCGCTCGCTTCTGTCCGCACCGGCGTGTTGGAGATCGCGTTTGGGTCGCGCCCCTGGCCGGGTCCACTTCGGAAGGGAAGCCGGTGTCCGCGCAGGAGCCTCGGCGCGCTCAGCCCGAGCGCACGGCGGGGGCGGCCCGGCTTCTCGGGAACGGCCCCGAGCCCGCGGCGCGACCCTCGCGCCTCGCCCACCTGCCCTGTCGCGGCTCCGCTCTCCCGGGCCCCCCACCCACCGGGCACACCGGAGGCCCGCTTGGCCCCGTCCTTCCCGGCCCCGCCCGAGCCGGGCCTCGGCTGCCCGCCGCCATGGCGTGCGGAGCCACTCTGAAAAGGACTCTGGATTTCGACCCTCTGCTGAGCCCGGCGTCCCCGAAGCGGAGGCGGTGCGCGCCTTTGTCGGCACCGGCGTCGGCTACCGCCTCCCCTGCGGCCGCCACCGCCGCCGCCGCTGCCTCGGCCGCGGCCGCCTCCCCGCAGAAGTATCTCCGGATGGAGCCTTCTCCCTTCGGCGACGTCTCCTCTCGCCTCACCACAGGTGGGCCCCGGCCCCGGGGCTGCCGGGGTGGGCTGCGGCTGGGCGCTTGGGTGCGGACACAAAGGGAAGGGCCCGAACCAAGGTGGGGGCGGTGTCGGCAGGTTGGGTGGTTTCGGGCCGTGTTGGTCGGCATTATGGGGTAGCTCATTGTGAGGAAGATCAATTGGGGGCAGGATGACTGGAATTGTTTCCTTATGTAGAGACCCAGCGGAAATGATCAGAGAGGGTGATATTATTTATAAGTCTTTCGAGAGAAGGGTCACATTTCACCCGAATCTCCCGGTCTCTTGGGCTGAATCGATTGGTTGCAGCTATTAACTCACTGACTGAGAGTGGTTTGAGGCGAGAAGGCAGCCCCTCCTCCATTTTAGACTTGGCTGATTTTAGTATAGAAGGGGTGGGGCCTGGAGGGGGATGGATGTCACTGGGGCGAGTTGTAGGCCTGTCATTAATCACCCACAAGAACGCCACTTTGGCTGAGTCAAGACCTGTTTCCCTAGCAGGGTCAACAACAAAGCAAATGTTCTTCCCGAGTACTGTAATGTGATCTTGCTATGCGTCTGGTCCTTAAGAAATCTTGAACTTTTAATGAAAACGAACTTGTACTTCAAATTGGGACTGACTAATTTATTTGTAAATGCTTTTAGATATCCCAACGAAAAACACCCTAGCCACGAGAGTAACGAATAAATCGAGATTCCAGTGGACTTCAGACTTGAAGTCTTGAAACATTCTGAAAGTGACTGCTGGGTGTACCTTTGGTTGCTTTTGTACATTACATGGAATCCCTTTACCCCTCTGCACTTTGAAATCTTTGTATGCCCAGTCTTAGGGCAGACTTTTGTGGACTTGAAATGTAAATCTATTTCCTCTGTGTGTGAACGAAAAGGTTTGTGAGTTAGTGCCAGAGAGAGGAGTTAGTGAGTAGAGAGTGTGTGTGCCCCCTTGGTGCTATCATCCTTAAAGCTTTGATTAGCTTCATTAATTTTTTTTCTCAGTAACTCGTTTTAAAAACATGGAAACTATGTAGTTCTTTATTTGGTAACTTCCATAGGCAATTGACTGTACCAAGTGGGTCTTAATGTCACATTTTAAATATCCATACCCAAATCCATGGTGAGACCTCAGTTACCTATTCTTGCTGTTAAACATTTGTTGTAACTTAGGGCTTTTAAGAGTTATAGTCAGTTTTCATAGGAATGCCAAGAATTTTATTTAATGATACATAAACCATCTTCTCCCCTTCTATATGTATAAAGGCATTCATGATTGATTTGTTTAGGTCAGCAGTACTCAGCATGTGGGTTGAGACCCCAATAGGGTTGGCATGTCAGATATTTACATAATGATTCACAACAGTAGCAAAATTACAGTTATGAAGTATCAACGAAATAATTTTATGGTTGTGTCATAACATGAGGAACTGCACTAAAAGGTTGCAGCACTGGGAAGGTTAAGAACCACTGGCTTAGACATTACTGAAAAAAGTGAGGGATGAAGTCTATGGGTAGACATTCTTAATTGTCTTTAATGAAACGTTATCTTTGAGCA
Source organism: Phodopus roborovskii (assembly GCF_943737965.1). NCBI lineage: Eukaryota > Metazoa > Chordata > Mammalia > Rodentia > Cricetidae > Phodopus > Phodopus roborovskii. Next base: position 4,920,573 of record NW_026126436.1, read on the forward strand.
TTGAAATGGTGCCCTAACTACTAATGAGGCCATTTCAAAATAGCTGTAACCAGCAATAAATTTCATTGGAGGTAGTGCTAGGTTTGTGAGTTACAATATCCTTATGCAATTAAAATAATCGTGAACATATAAAACAGCAGGGAGCTATCACAACTTCCTTTACTTAAAGGGAACTTTTTCAGAAACAATAATGATTCTTGGAATTTGACATGCCCTTGATGTATTTGAACAGTCATTGATATCTTTGGCTCCTTGTTATCTCAAATTTCAATTAGGTGGAATACAATAGTAAAATGACCAGAATTATTGCTAGTCTTTAAGCCCACTAATACAATTTGATCACATCTTGAAACCTAAAGTCAAATCCTAATTGATGTTTATAGAGTTTGCTAAATAGTAAGTGGGTATTCCAATTAATAATATTAGTGTACAGGATTGACTTCTTGAATAATAAGGGAAGAATGCTGAAGTTTGCTAAAATGTACATATTTACTGTAATTTTTAATGGCACCTGAAAATATATGGTTGAACAACTTTAGGTTAAAACTAAAGAACTGAAAGTTTATACAAAGAATGTACCAAATGCAGTTTGTTTTGTCATTGTTCTCTTTTAGAAAAGATACCTCATGGTTACTTCTGATGGTGTTGAAGCTTTAATGTGGCTTTTTAGTAGCTTCAGGAACTTGGGCCCTAAAATAACCTGACTGTTATTTTAGACATTCCAAGAATGTGATTCCAAATTTTGATTTGATGACTACTCTTACTTAAGTCAATATATTTCAAACTTGCTACTTAATACTAGAGAAAAGGACTAGAAGGGATCTTGCTTGTTTTCTTATCCTCAAGACTTAAACTGTTATTATGTTAATTAACAGTGGCTTCTGTTGCCCCTTTTTATACATTATATCCAAACATGACTTTTGGTATACTTGAGTTACTGATTCAGAACTGTGCTTTAGGTAGGCTTGACAAACTATGGTCCTGTGTTTGTACAGTCTGGGAGATAAGGATTTCTTTTTAAACATTTAAAAATGGTTGAAAAAGAGTAAAAATGGTTATTTCATGACATTGAAAAATCAAAGGAATTCAGATGTCAATGCCATGAAAAAGAGTTGATACAGTTGTGCCTGCCCTCCTTCTTTAAAGTTTAAAGTCCACTACATGTTATCTTGTTAAAGTTGTGGAGAGAATATTTTGCTTCATATTTATTGTCTGATCTTTTACATGACCCCCCCCCCCCAAGTTTGAGCACTCTGGTCTAGTATTATAATTCAGGGATGCTTAAAATACTTAGTGCGTAAAAGGATAGTGGATGGTGAGGATGGGTGGGTTGAGAGAGAGTTTAAAATGGTCTCATCATGTAGTCCTGGCTAGACTGGAACTCTGTTCTGCCTGCCTCAGTCTCCCAAGTGCCAGGATTAAAGGGTGGGTGCTGCCTTGCCTTGCCCTGCCCTGCCTTATCTAAGATTTTAAGGATGTATTTTTTTCCCCCAAGTATTTTGAGCATTTAAAGCATAAATACAGTAAGTGTATTTTGGTCAAAAACCTAATTCTTCCCAGATCCATTCCAGCCAATCCCTTTCCCTGTTTCCCATTTCATGTCCCCCTCCAACCTATCAAGTCCCAGTTTGTGTTGCTAATATAAACTCATGAATTTGGGGGTCATCCATTGGAGTATGGCTGATTAGTAAGAACGTAAAGAAAATGGACTCTCCATCAACCCAGCTAAGGGCAGAGTCTTGGGTATAAATGTTGACAGGTTTGATCTTATGCAGGTCTTGGACTTGTGACGACTATTGCTGTATATCAGTCTTGTCATGTCAAAAAGACAGTTTGATTCTGGAATTCCCTGACATCTGGGCAACCTGAGTTCTTTTTTAATGTCTATATTATTGTGTAACCAAAAGATTGTTTGGCATTCCTAAGAAAGGAGTTTTTGTTTGTTTTTGTTATTGTTGTTTTTTGAGACAGTGTTTCTCTGTGTAGCAGCTCAGGCTGGCTTTGAACTCACAGATCTGTCTGCCTCTGCTCTCACCCCTCCCGCATTGAAAGTGTGTACCACCACAGCCTCATGAAATGAATTGTTTTAATAAAACCAAAGTATTATGCAACATTGTAAGAAACTGTCAGTCAGATCTAACACAGTGTTTTTATAATTATACTATGAATCAATGGTCTGGTGAATGGCTTTCTATGGATGTTGACTTCTTTGTGAGTTGGCTAGGTAGCATTAATGTGTACATTGTAGCTTGGTACCATTGCTGTAGTTTTATTTTAGGAACTGAGTTGGACAAAGAGTTAAATTCCATTCTAGGAACTCATTGTATTTGTTGGAAACTTTCCATTAAAAAAATGGAAACTACAGCTTGTGAATGGAGAATAGATTGTTCACTAGACATTGATACATGCCTCCAAATGGAGACACCAGCTGGCTTAAAGGAAATATAAATGGTTCTAGGCAAACAAATGAGATGTCTGTTGGAGAAGGCAGTGTGTCACTTCAGATGTCATTTTATTGAGCCAGAAGTGTCTTTTAATATTTGGGGTTATTTAGACAGCTGTTAAGTTACTTCCAGTTTCTCAGTGGGATTAGCAAATAAATGCTTTTAATAGTGGTCTTTGTATAATGGATTATAAACCTGATCTTTAGGAGTGTGTAGCCCCAGTTGTTTCATATTCCTAAAAATTATGCATTTAAAAATCCTATTGTGTTGGCATTGGCATGTTGGCTAAGTGGTAGAGTGTAGCAAGAATCTCCCCAAGTAAGTCTTATGTTTAGGACTATTAAAGAACTACAGTACAAGGCATTTGTATTCATTTTAGACCCTCTCCCCTTAAGGTAGGAGAAAAAAAAAGTGAAGCCTAACTTTTGAGTTCAGAAACATATAGGCTAACCATGTAGGGATGCTACTAGCTACCAGAGTTGCCACAGAGTCAGTCTTCGCTTTTGAATTACTTTGTTCTTTTGTTACTTAGGTATGTTTTCCCTACTGTTAAGATAGGCCAGGAAAACAGGGGTAGGTAGCAACATGCTTGAAAGGTTGAAAATAAGAGATTGAGGGCTAGCAAGATGGTTCAGCCAGTAAAAGTGTTTCTGCCAAGCCTGAAGGAGGGCCCCTGTATTTAATCACTGGGACATACATGGTGGAAAGAAAAGAACTAAAAGTTGTCCTTTGGCCTTCATGTGCATTTACATGAAAAATCAAAGTGTAAAGAAAATCGATTAAGTGTAAGTGTCTAGTTTTAGCTATGTTTTACTATCTGAAAAGAAACATTAAAAATACAAAATGATAGTAAGAGTACTTTGGAGAGTTGTTGCTGAAACTAGATATATAAGGGTACTGGAGATGGTTATTTTCAAGTAGCTGTAACTGAATTAATCAGAATTTTTGATTCTTATAGTCCCAGTGTTTAAACAGTGCCCCCATACTATTGACCTTAATACTGTCTAGTACTGTTAACCCACAGAATTTTCTCTGTGCATATGAGAAAATTTGATAAATTATTTGCCTTGGATAAGATTATCAACTTTAAAAAAGTAAAGAGAAGGGAAACACTTCATCTTTGAACAGGTCTGGCATCTGCAGATGACTGCTCTGTATGTTGATTCTAGAACTCAGTTTATCTCAGTGTATCTCAACTCTTATCTGAGAGATTCATAAATAGTCTTGTAGCAATGACCCTGAATTTTTAGGGCTAGCATGGGTCACATGAAACAGATACCAACTTTGAAAATTGCTTCAAAGTTATTAGTACCCTCTTGGTTAATGTCTTTACACAAAGCTTTAAAATGTTGAATTTATTTGTTGAGTTCTTCAGTTGCCATTTCCCAGGTTTCTTAGAAGTACTGCAGTTGGGAAACAATAGAATTGTAGTTTTCTATGTAATTCTGTATCAGTTTTTCTTTTTAGACTGTTGTGTGACCCTGTAGTTAAAATATTTTATGAGCAAAGTGTAATTCAGTTGAGTTGTAACTACTGCAGTGAAAGTTTTAAATGATATTTCTGGGTACTTTTTTTTAAAGTTTATTTTATACGTATGAGTGTTTATGAACATGCATCCCACACGTGCAGTGCCCCCAAGTTAGAAGAGGTGTCAAACCCCCCTAGAACTGGGGTTAGGGATGGTTGTGAGCCATAATGTAGGTGCTGGGAATGGAACCTCAGTCCTCTGCAAGAGCCATTTCTCCAGCACCAAGATTAACGTTTCCTCATATTCCTCCTGGGTGATAAGTGTGGACTGTTAGCATTACAATATTTTTAAAAGTCTCCTTCACCATTATCGAAGATTTACTCACTTTAATGAAATTATATATATATATATATTCACTGACTTTTTAGTATTCATATTTGTTGCTACATTAACAATGCCTCAAGAAAAAAAAAAGAATGAAGATAGATTAGGTATGAGCTTAGGAGAGCTGTTTTCTTTTTTGCTGTTTATTCTTTCATCCTTTATTTATTTATGGAAACATAATCCATTTGCTTGTTTGTTTAGAAAGGGTCTTTACATAGCTCTGACTGTCCTGGAACATGCCACAGTGCCCAACTTTTTTTTTTTTATAATGAGATGGTGCTGAATGTTGTGGCACTCAGGAAGCTGAGGCAGGAGGATAAGTTGAATAGTTTGAGGCTGGTTTGGGATGCATGTTGAGACTCTGCTTCAAAAATAGAGAGTACTGTGAGCAATGTTAAACTGCCTAAGCCATTGTATAAAATACAGTAGAATTTTCCAAGTATTATTGTCCCTAATCCTAAGAGACTACCCAGTGCTGAAATATAGTTACCTGGAAGAAACCTCTCTAAATGATAAAATTGGCAGTACAGATAATAGTTGCTGTGCCAAGACAGGGTTGGCTGTACCAGCTCTTCAGTGGCTTAGTGGGAAATAATACATTATTGGAGACTGGCATTGTGACATGCAGCAATGCTTATCTCCTGGTTTATAGAGTAATCCCTTACTTAAAACAACACAATACTCCCTTGAACATAGGGAGGAGTCAGTTTAGAGACTCATGAGCCATCTCTTATGTGAATTTCTGGTCAAAGCATGAGATTTCTTACAATTTGTTTTGCATATAGTCAGTGGTCTTGTTTCAAGGTAGAAGGAATTATATTTCATTTTAGATATCAGTATGTGCTGTTTTGGCATTCTGATTTTAAACATTAGCTTTCTTTATTGTGATTTATTTAGGTGTTTTGTGGCACTTGTAGAATTTTGGCTTGGTATAACGATAAGCAAGAAGAGTGGTAGATTTTAACCTGTGGGCCTCAGGCTCAAATCTGTTTTGACTGTGACATTTCAGAAGGAAGACATTGAAACAGAAGTCATTTATACATTTGAATATGATGGTAGTACCTGCCTCTAAGGGTTAGTGGACTGAAAAGCATTTCCACTTTAGTGCTAGCAATAGGACAGAGCTGAATGGGACTTTTAAAATTTGTCTAGCAATCATGCCTTTCAGTAAATAATCTTGACTTCCTATAGAAAAAAAAGAGGTCAGAGTGTGGCAGTTTCTTTAGTTTTCTAGTACTAACACTACCAAGTTTGTCCCAGGCTCAGATTTATAAGTCTCCTTGTGGATGAAATGAGTTAATAAAAGTCAAGGAAGAATTCTCCTCCAAAGGAACCTTGTCCTCCTTACCACCCCTACCCACAGACCTTTCAAACGGATCTTTGCTGTGACTTTGTTGTTTTCAGGTCTTGAGTTAAAATAATTGTTTTCTTGTAGGTCTTGCACCAAAAGTAATTTGGAATAGCTTTTAGATACCTGTTTCCATGCTTAATTGTCTTTTGACACTTTTTTTTTCTGTATTCATCTAGCATTAAATATAGGATTTTGGGGGGAGGGGCGGGACAGGGTTTCTCTTTGAAACAGCCTTGGCTGTCCTGGGTAGACCAGACTGGCCAAGAACTCAAGAGATCTGCCTGCCTCTGGCACTTGAGTGCTGGGAATAAAGGTGTGGACCACCACTGCCTGGCAAATGTAGGATATATCTTTAGTTCTAATTTCAGCCCTGGCCACCTCACTTAATAGCTCCCTAAGGAGTCCCATGACTTCAGTTTCTACTTAGAGATGACTCAATAATTTGTATCTTTAATCCAGACCATTTCTCTTGATTCTAGCTATGGGGAGGGACTTGGACCCTTTATTGTTAGATCATCCCCATAGTTACCCTACTAATAGAAGCCAGGATTTTTGTGAAATCTCCTTATATTTTTTTCCCCTAAGTGTGTGGGTGTGGTAAATATGTTTGTATGATTGTATGCCTCTTAGTTGAGGTTCAAGATTGACATCTGGAGTCTGCCTCAATTACTCTACGTCACTAGAAGTCCAATGTGCTATCCATTGTGCCATAGAACCACATGCCTCAATCACTCTTAACCTTAGTTACTGAGGCAGGCTCTCTCAGTTGAATCCAGAGCGAGCCATTTTGTTCCTGTGTTGTCTTCACCTTCTGAGGTGGAATTACAAGAGGGCCACTACATTGTCACCCCATCTCTCACTCCTAGCTCAATATCTATTAGCTTTTAAAGTTCATGGATTAATCTTTACATTTCGATCAGATATATTTTCTTGTGGAGAGTTAGTCTTAACTCTTATTTATAGTAGTCACTATAGAAAAAGGTATTTGTTTACTTACTGTCAGCCATATGATTATCTTAGGAGAGATCAAAGAGACAGTTTTTCAGATGTTGGCCACACATTCATATTTGTTTTTTTTTTTTTTTTTTTTTTTTTTAAAGAAAACGCAGGTCTGGAGAGATCCTTCAGCAGTTAAGAGTGCTTATTGCTCTTGCAGAGAACTTGAATTCTGTTCCCAGCACCCATGGTATTCAGCTCACAACTGCCTGTAATTCCAGGTCCAGGGTCATCTCTGGCCTCTGGGCACCCACACATGTTCACAGACAGACACACATAAACATGTTTTTTGAAAAACAATAAAAGAAGGTACTAGAGTCAAATTGGATGTTATTTAGTGTGAAACATCACTTAGCAAATGTTGGCACCATTTTTCTTTGTAGCTTATTTGGGAGGAAAAGAGTGCCCGATCACGTGAATAGGAAATGGATTTGTATTTCAACTTTAATTATGCTATCCTCAAAAAATCTACTCTGTCTTGGCAAGCCAAGTTAGATTCTAAGTTTACAGTAGATAACATTTCTGTCTAAGAGGCATTCATTCATTTATCATCTGTACTAGGAAGAAAAGCTGTAACCACTGCAAGGGCAAATTCTGTTATTCCACTGGTAGTACAAAGCCAATGATAACGAGATATTTCAGCAGCTTATTACAAAACCCTTTTAGTAACTATAAATTATTTTGCTTTTATGACTGTGGTGAATTGGAATGTGAGCTGGGTCCCCTGCTTCTAGATTAGGTGGAACCATGTGTTCTTTGTAGTACACACATTTTCCCTCTTTTGGGTTTTGATTGTTCAATTTCCCCTTTCTCTCCCCTACTTAATACTGTTGCTGTTTTTGCTTTGCTTTAAAATTTAAGATTACCCCACAGTTTTGTAATGTGTGAGCTATTTGAGAAGATACTTACAATAGAGGCACACAACAAAGCAGTCGGATTAACACATCCCTTTTGGTGTCATGTGAATGAGAATTTAGTAGCAAGAGAATCCACCTGCTAATTGAGGTTTTTTTGGGTTCTGAATCCCATTGTGCAGTTAATTAGTTAACAGGGTTTCATTACATAGCACTGGATGGTGGGAACTCACTTACTATGTAGATCAGCCAGGCTGGTCTCACATGTTCTTCTTAATGGAGAAATTAAGAACTGTTTTAATTTCTAAATTGATGATTTTGAAAAATAACTGCTTTACAAAGATGGGTCTCTATATCAGTACCAATTTGTGTGTATTTGAACTTACAGCAACATGGTACTACTTGTGAAATGCAGAATTGTATATTTGAAAGTTTCTTAATGTTCAGACATAATGGCTACTGCAGATTTACTGTACTTGTGAACAGATTTTATAATCAGCTGTGTTCTTTTCTATAAATCATAATTTTTTCAAGATTCCTTTGTTTAGTCATTCTTCATCTAGATGTATGTTCACTTTAAATGGCAAATTGGCTGGTGAGATGGCTAAATGTGTAAGGGCACTTGCTGCCATGTGGAAGGAAAGAGTGTCTTCCCAAATTGTCCTCAGACCCCAACATGTGTGGTGGTGTACATGGATGTGGGTACATACACACAAATGTTTTCTTTTTAAAGAAAGAAATGGTATAGAACACATTAAAGATAAACATAGCTATATGGAAGCAAATTTTATTATTACAGGGTTATTTACCAAATTTTAGAATGAAAATACCTAGAGTTAGAATTTGCTGGTGTTTTCACTTTTTTTTTTTTTTTTTTTTTTTTTTTGTAGTAAAAGAGTAATACAGGCTTTATAAAGTTTATAAAGAGAGGCACAAACCACTGGGATACAGCTAGTCTGGAATATTTGCTCTAAAGGACTCTGGCAAATGAAGCTTTGGCTTTTTATTTTGATGTATTTTGTGTTGGCAATACAATGTTGATATTTTACATGTTCTTGGATAAAATACTTAACTGCCTTCAGAATAAGTAGATAAGTATTTTACTGATACATAGAAGGACTTTAGTACACCATTATTACTTTATAGGTGCAGTAGGAGCTTAAGTCAGATATCTGAATAGAAGTAATGTACATGTTAAACTAATGTGGGAAATTTTGAGGAGGCTTTGAAACTGTTTTAGTTCTAGAAGTAAATCGAACCAGGTTAATGGTTTGTAATTTGTGCTGCCTGGATATTGTCTAAGTAAAGTTAGGTCATTGATTCTATAACACTGATCATGTGCTGCCAGTTTTAGAGCCTTTGTTTAAATGAAATCTAGACTGGATTTCATTTGAGTTTCTTTTTCTTTTTTTCTTGTTGGTTACAGTGGAATTGACAGCATTTAAAATATTTAGAGAGGGAAAGGCTGGAGCAATGGCTTGGTGGTTAAGAGCACCTGCAGGGGACCTGGGTTCTATTCCCAGCATGCACAACTGTCTTTAACACCAGTTGCAAGAAATCAAATGCCCTCTTCTGGTCTTTACTGGCACTGCATGCATATGGTGTAGTTAAGCATATGTAGGCAAAAGACTCAATGATCTTTTTTTTTTTTTTTTAATTCTGAATAATTCCTTAGGCAAAGAAAAGAGACTACTGAAGATTAAAAATTAAATGCAACTGTATCAAATATTAAGTCTTGAATATAGAAGTTAATGCTTCACTTGGTGCATCTTTTGCTTTATTTAGGATGAATAGAACTAAAGGGTCATTGAGAAAGTGTGGAGGTGGGTGACAATGGGAGTAAAAACCTCAGGGAGGCACTTTCTGATTGGATCAAATGTACCTATTTGCAGTTAGAAATCTTGGTATAGTGGGTCATATTGGCTCAGGAATGATTAGCTGGATGTAATTTTTATTGTTTCAGTGGCTATGTTCAAGATAATGCATGGTAGTACAGTGGTTCTTATTAAAAAGACTCCATCTTGTACCATATCACTTCTTATGGGCCTTTCTCCCCAAGATTCAAAATTCTTTGTTGCTAATGCTGACAAAGTTTCAGGTTTCATTGTGCTTCCTATTAATTAATGACTGACAATTTTATGCATGATGAAATTCCATGTATTTTGTCATTTTAGATCTGTGGTCACTTCACTGGCACAAGCTTGAATGTACATAGTCTTCCCTTCTAATTATTGGAAATGCCTGTTAATTTAAAGATAGATAGATAGATAGATAGATAGATAGATAGATAGATAGATAGATAGATAGATAGATATGAGCTCTGAGTTTTCTCTGAGTAAAATGTGTTTTAGACTACCTGACCACTGTTTCGAGTAAAATGCTAAATTGCAGGTGGTATGTATATTCTTCTCCTCCTCTTCTTTCTTCCTTTCTTCCTTCCTTCCTTCCTTTCTTTCTTTTTAAGATTTCATTTTATGGGGGCTGGAGAAATGGCCTAGTGGTTAAGAACACTTGCTGTTCTTCCAGGGGACCTGGGTTCAGCTACTAGCACCCATATGGCAGCTCACAATTACCTGCACTGCCATTTCTAGAACTGACACTCTCACACAGACATACATGCAGGCAAAATACCAATGCACATAAAAGTAAAGTAAAAATAATAGATGATTTAAAAATATTTTATATTCTATGTATATGTGGGGGGGGGGTTGCCACATATATGTGCCTGAAAAGACCAGAAGAGGGTTGGATATACTGCTTCTGAAAAAGTTCCTGTTAACTGGGCTCAAAGAAATTGTTGGGTGGTGGGCACTTGTCATTTGAAAGGAATGTTTCATACACACACACCATATATATGCGTGAAAAGTTTGATCTTTCCAAATTTTTACTTTTTTCCCTTTTAGAACAAATTCTGTACAACATAAAACAGGAGTATAAGCGTATGCAGAAGAGAAGACATTTAGAAGCTAGTTTTCAGCAGACGGACCCAGGTTGTAGTTCTGAGTCACAGCCACATGCATTTCTCATCAGTGGACCAGCATCACCAGGTAATAAGAAACTTTAATGAGTGAAAGAAATGTGATGTGAGAAAAGAAGGGGAAAGCATACTGCTTTTCTCCAAGATTAACAAAATTATGCTATTTATAGTATTAAAAATAATCAGCACCTGGATCCCCACCAACCAACAGGCACTTTTATTTAGTAACCCTAAAACGGACACTGTGTTAAGTATAAATTGTAACTTCCATTTAAAATCACCACCGGTGCTTTACTGTATGCTTTAAAAACACCCAATTTTATTTATTTTTATACTTTCATCTGCATGTGTGTACTTATACCACTTGTATGCCTGGTGCTCACAGAGGGCAGAAGAGGGTGTCAGAACTCTGAAACTAGAGTTCCAGAAGATAATGAAATGAGGTCTCTTGTCAAGTAGGGGCTGGGACCCAAAACCTGGGTCCTCTGCAGAAAAATAGATACCTGTAACTATGGAGCTCTTTCCAGTCTCACCATATGCTTTGTTAAATAATAGTGTCTCTGAACACTGCCATTTTAAAATTATTGACCTGTCAGTTATATTAAAAAAAAAATCATTTATATACAGATACCTTGCTCAGCCAAGACACAGGGTGTGGGGGTGGGGAGTTGTCTTGGTCCTGTCTCAACAAGATGATGGGACAGGCTTACACTTCCTAGGAGAGGCTTTAACTCTCTCAGAGGAGGAGGAGCAGATGGGAGGTGGGGGGGGCACAAGTTGGGGAGCAGGAGGAGAGGAGGGAGGGGGAACTGGGATTGTAATATAAAATAAAATTTTAAAAATGACTTAAATTCTTTTGATAGCTTTATACAAATGTCTGTTCATGTACTCTCGGACATTTGTTACAGTGGGCATCAGTTTTTTGTTTAGGTGTGTATAGGAAAGGGCTGACTTGAGTGAAGGGGATGCTGAAGTTACTTGTCTAAAAAAGAGCCATATTATCTTTGGTAATACACTGTTAAAATAGCTTTTATTTCAGTAAATAACACTTGCTTTCCTTCTTTAGTAGAGGTTAAGAAAACCTGGCAGAATTCAAAGCAAAACACAACACACACACACACACACACACCCCAAAAAAAACCAAAGATGTAATCAAATAAAATTTGATAGGGAAATTGTTCAACACTAAATAGTAGAATGTTGCCAATGGGGATCTATAGAATCACCAGGAGGGTGATTCTTATTAAAATTATAATGATCTTAACTTCTACTATCAGTTTTAATTCTTAGAATTAACAAGGCTTGGGATTTCAAATTAAGGCAAGCTAGCATTAATATTTGTGATGAGAGACAGGTCTCGGAAGTCTCACTAACTAAGATGAGTCAGTGCAGGTAGATGAAGAAGGCACCTCAGAGCAAGACGAGGAAACAACTGTTAATACAGGCGAGTGCTTGCATGTGTATGTAGTACTTCACAGCAGGGATAGCTGTCATAATTGTGAGTTACCAGAAAGATCACTAAAGAGTGGTTTTAGGAGATCAAAGTACTTCTAATGATTTTAAAGAGGATGAGTATCTGGGTAAATCTTTCTTTATGGTGTATCTCATTATTAGATATTATCAGTGACTCTTACATTAATAATCTTTCAGAACCATAAAATATAGATGGTTAATGAAAAACTGTAAGGGAAAAAAGTACACACTTCAAAAGATAATCATGATCAGAGCTCTCTTTTAAGAGGTCACAAAAATGAACATTTCTGAATCTTTGTTCTTGAGTCAACTTGTGCAGATATTCGCTTTTAATACATATTTGTGCTCACTGTCTTAACAGTTAGTATAAAAGAATTTTTCTTGTTACAAAAACATGGAAGGAACATTTCTTGCTAATTTGTTGACAAACACTGGTGTTGTGGCTGCTTTTGGATACAATTGCTTTAGTTTGATAACTTTGTGGTTCTGTTGCAGTTTTGAGTGTTTTATCTTATTAAATTAATGAAGAGGATTATGGCCACTATTCAAAACTTAGAATCAGTTGTATTTTTAAACTAAGTGTCTACATTCCAGAATTTTCCTTATAGCAAGCAACTCTTTTTTTTAAGGGTAATCTCTATTTTTTCTTTTTCGACATGATTCTTTTTAAATAGGAAACTAAAGGGTTTGGAAAGTGAGGAATATTGAAATGGTATAATCTGGTTGTGAGGCTTTACTGTATAACTTTAAAATATAAGCAATTAACAATAAAATAAGTGTATCTTTTTAATGTTACTCTAACACTAAAGTGAAGCTTTAAACCAGAGTTACATTTATTTTATAGCAAAATTTGTAAATTAGCCAATGAATGTTTTACACAGTGGGATGGAGAGTGAAAGTTTTGTAATGGGCTCCATTGTTGCAATGATTCTGATTTGAGATTTTCTCCATTCATCTTTAGGCTTTTCCTCTGGATACATATCTTTTTCCAGAGTCATGGGCTGATAGAATTATTAGTTGAACCTGTTTATCATGAAGAATAAAATTTAAATGGCTTGGGACAGTTCTAAATGAAATTTTCATTCAGGAGGTATTGTTATGGTTCTAAATCAGGTGCTGTTTTATTCATGTTATACATAGGGACTTCATCTGCAACATCCTCACCATTAAAAAAAGAACAGCCCTTATTTACTCTAAGGCAGGTTGGGATGATCTGTGAACGTTTGTTGAAAGAACGAGAAGAGAAAGTTCGAGAAGAATATGAGGAAATACTGAACACAAAACTTGCAGGTAATAAATTTATTTTAGAGAATCTCAGTGTTTTAGTCACTGTTGTATTACTGGGAAGAGACATAATGCCCAGGGCAACTCTTATGAAAGAAGCATCTCATTGGGGCTTGCTTATTTTAGATAGTCCATATGGTAGCTTGCAGAGGTGTTGGAGGAGCAATAACTTGAGAGCTACATCCTGATTCTTCAGGAGAGAGAGAGGACCCAGCTCTGGTTTGGGCTTATGAAATCTCAAAGCTCCATAGCAGGCTTTCTTTTGGGTCACCAGTCAGGTCCCTGTTATGAGCAGGCTTTCCCCTCCAGCCTGGTCCCAGAGCCGTGCCAGCACCAAATAACACAGAGACACTGTATTAGATACAAAGCTGTTGGCCTGTTATTAGTGTTTATTATTGGCTGGATCTGTCTTAAAATATTAACCCATTTCTATTAACCTAACTATTTCCACATGGTCTTTATCTTACCAGAGAGAGGGCCTGGAGTTCTACCCTGTTGGGTCCTACATCTTGAATCTCCTCCCAACTTCTTCCTCTCTCCTCTTAGTCTCCTAGTCCCACCTATCTTGCTTTCCTATTGGACAACAGTGCTTTATTCATTAACCAATACAAGAAACATATTTACAGAATGATATCTCCCATCAGCTCCCAAAGACATAACACAGAGACTTATTAGTTATGAATGCACAGCTTTATCTTATGGTAGTCCCACTAGCTCATTCATGTAACTTAACCTGTTTCTCTTCCTCTACGTTTTTGTCTCGGGCTTTTCACTTTTCATGCTGTATGTCCTACTCCATGACTGGCAGACAGCTGCCTGACTGGCTGTTCTCCTTCATTCTCTTCTCTCTCCTCCTGAGCCTAGATTCCTCCTCCTACTTATTGTCTTGCCCTCCAGCCCCTCCCATCTCTCTACTGCCTAGCTATTGGCCATTCAGCTTTTTATTAGACCAATCAGGTGCATTGGGCTGGCAAGATAAAACAACATATCTTTATATAATAAATGCTGCATAAACAAATGTAACACACCTTTGCCTAGTTAAATAAATATTACACATCAAAAAAGCCCACCCCCAGTGATGTACTTCTAATTCTTTGAGAGTTCCACTTCTTGGTGACTCATCATTCAAATATATCAACCTATCGGGTCTATCTTTTTTGGGTTTTTTTGACACAGGGTTTCTCTGTGTAGCTTTGAAGGCTGTCCTGGAACTCTCTCTGTAGACCAGGCTGGCCTCAAACTCACAGAGATCCGACTGCCTCTGGGAGTGCTGGGATTAAAGGCATGTGCCACCAACGCCCAGTTTATCGGGTCCATTCTTATTCAGATGGCCACACCAAGAAATCCATTGTAAAAAGTGGTTTATTCCCACCTTAGTTTATACTGGTGAAATTATTTTTTCTATTTATTGGTACAGTGTTGTCTATGAACCAGAGCATTTCAGTAAAAAAAGGGAAATCAACTTTCCTAAGTCAAAATTCACTTTATTGGCCCCAGGGAAGGAAGAACAAATTAGTCATGTAGATCAGCTAGAGTATTAGCGAATTCAGTTGTTTTTCTGTTGTATTCTGTGGGAAACTCATTTGAGCTGTTGACAGGTACTACCAAGTTTATGGAAAGGATAAAGGTGTTAGAGTGCTTTCATGTGGCTTTATATTTTCAGATACATTATAAGAGATTTTGTAAGTTGTAATTGACACATACCTTTATTTGTAGAACAATATGATGCATTTGTGAAGTTTACCCATGATCAGATAATGCGGCGATATGGAGAACAGCCTGCTAGTTGTAAGTATTTGACCTTTGAACTATAAACTGAAGTGATCATATTTTCATATTTAAAGAGTTGATTTAAAATGTAGAGAAAAGGTAGGCTTAAAACAAGTAAAATGCTGTAACCCTTGGTTACTTAAAAATCTAGGGTTGATGTTAGGAATGCATTATCTTGTATGTTTTAATTTTGTCTCGTTCTTTGCACTAATATTCCTTTTCTCCTCCAGATGTTTCATGAATCACCTTTTTGCATTTGTGGGCTGCCTTGTTCCTTGT
Organism: Phodopus roborovskii; assembly: GCF_943737965.1. NCBI lineage: Eukaryota > Metazoa > Chordata > Mammalia > Rodentia > Cricetidae > Phodopus > Phodopus roborovskii. The sequence continues at coordinate 4,935,853 of NW_026126436.1, forward strand.
TGAGTTGTTGCAGGAGGTCCCAACTATGACAGCAACAATGCCAGTACCCATCTGTGAATACAGGCTATTTCAAGCTTTCGTCAGTGGCAACCACTCTTAGGCAGCAGCAATTGGTTTTGGAAATTTCCGTGATGTCATTACCACCTGGATGTGGACCTTGCTACTTGTATTAATACCAGTGGCCTCGTTTTGCTGTATCATTACAATTTGGCTTCTTTATATTAATGTTTGAAAGGGATTAAAGTTGGCATTCTAGAACATGCCCTTCGCTGGTTATGTAAATAAAACTGTAGAATGACACGTCAGATGAAGTTAGTGTGATTTTAATTGTGCACTACAACCAAGCTGTAACCAGTTATTAATAATTTAGAATGTAATCCCAGGACAATTAAGCAGTTAGTCTACAGTACTTCTGTGAAATAGTGGAGGAGGAGGGCATTTCTGTATTTCAGGACTTTTCTTGGGGTTTCAGAATGGGTTTATATGATTTCCTTTATTATTATTTTTTTGGTAGTTTTATTTATTCTATCAGCCTTTTTAACAAATGTTTATTGCTGCACCCACCCCCCCTCCCCCAGTGTATCATTGTTTTACTGCCCTTGTAGCACTGGAGTTTAGTTGGAAAAATAAAACATTTACTTCTATTCTGCTTGTTTTCAAATTGTACACATGGGTAGTATTTGAATAAAGTAGTGTTTTAAACATAAAGTATTTTCAATAAAGTTAGATTTAAGTTCTGATTCAGAATTATAGGACAGCATGTCACATAGCAAGAACAGCTGTAGAATTTTTAGCTTTGGTTTCAGTTTTAATGTTTTTGATGTGATACGCAAAAGCATGATTGTTCTAGTTGACATAAAATACCCCAGCCAAAAGCAGTTTAGGGGAGAAAGTGTATTTTAGCTCACCATTCTAGGTTACAGTCCATCTCAGAGAAGTCAAACAGCAGGAAAATATATCCACTGCTAAGAGCAGAGTAATGAATGCACAGTGCTCGGTTAGCTTTCTCTCCCACATTTTAAGGGATGGCGCTGACTTTCACGTTGGCTTTTCCTACTCAGTTAAGACAATTCAGTTTCCCACAGGTATGCCCACAGATCTAGATAAGCCTTATTGAGACTTAAGAAATCCTAAGTAGTCTTGACAAAATCAGTATGATAGGGGCTAAAGAGAGGCTCAGCAGTTATGAGTACTTGTTGCGCTTGGATAGGACCCAGGTTTGGTTTGGAGCACCCACACAGCAGCTCACCAACTGGTGCCTCTTGGGTACTCAGAAGTCTCAGGATACACAAGGCGCACACACATACATAAAACATTAAGTACTTTGAAAACACTAACATCACATGAATGAATAAATGTAACACACTTTCCCATGAATGGTTTCCAGATGTAGTGTTCTTACAAAGTAATGAACAAGCTTAAAGTGCTAGCCATACATTTGTAATCTTGGTGGTGGGGAAGGATAGGCAAGAGGGCTATAAGTTCAAGGCCAGCCTGGTCAATGATAGGAATTCACTGCCACCCCCAAATAAAACAGTACTGCTCAGCGAATTCTATTTCATTTTAAAAAAAGATTTTATTTGTATATATGTATAAGTGTAGGTGCCTGAGGCCAGAAGACAGCCAGTTGTTGAACTGCCTGTGTGAAGGCTGAAAACCAAACTCTTGTAGCTCTCTACAAGAGCAGCAAGTATTCTTAACTACTGAGCTATTTCTCTGGCCCTTTCTGAATTTTAATAGCATACTTCCAGTCATTAGACTAGTCTTAAGCATACTATCCCATTTGTAATACATTCACTGGAAAACAGGATTTTGTCTTATTAATAGTTGTATCCCATGAACTCATTTAAAAGCAAGCAGTCAAAGTGCTGTATGGCGTTCACAAGTATCCCAGGCAGTTCACAAATCTATTAGTATATGAGAAACACAAGTTTAAACATAGTGGCTGGTTATAAAGTGAACAAATCTCCCATTAGTAGAGACTGAGTCTCAACACTATTTTGCCACTTTGGGATAAATTTGCGTTCTAGAGTGTTGACCTTATTAGGTGTTAGTTACTTTACCTTCCACACTGCTAGGAAAACATTCATAGATGTTGAGAGAATAGTAATTACTTTTTCCTTCAAGTATAAACTTCTCTAAATTGTTTTCAAGAGGTTGTATTTTTAATGCCAAATTGTGTGTGCTTCTCTCTAACCTCGGTGCTGCAATCCATCTGAAGCCTACCTCCTAACCCCTCCACCCCAGGGTTTATTCATTAAAGATTTGTTGGTGGCACATGCCTTTAGGGAGGCAGAGGCAGGTAGATCTCTGCGAGTACGAGTCCAGCCTGGTCTACAGAGGTAGTTCCAGGACTGGCTCCAAAGCAATACAGAGAAACCCTGTCTGGGGGGGGGGGGAGTTAAAAGATGCTGCCTTTTTGGAAAGATGAAGCCTGTTAACTTTCAGCAGTTCTTTGTGCTACCCATTAACATGACCTATCCTTTTGAAGTTACAAACTAGAAGGCAGGTGTTTCCTTTGTGTTATAGAGGCCAGAAACAGGGTGGTGGATCTCTTGGAGCTGGAGTTACATGTAGTTTTGAACAGGTTGATGTGGAACAGCAAGTGTTTTAGATAAACCTTTTGTGTAAGAATGTAAGGTGGTACTGTGGTTTCCATGTTATAAAGTAATAGCATATGACTTTTCCCCAGTTGCTGTTCAGTTTGGATAACTGGTTAAGTCATCTGGTAAGTTTATCTTAATAATCCATTACTAACAAAGTTAGCTAGGATTTCTATCTTGATAAGTCCAATCAATGAATCACTTTGAGATTGAAATTCATTTATTTAGCTTCTAAGATACTTGCCTAACTTCATTGACTGCTCTTACATTATTAACTTTGACGGTTTAACTGAATTTTCAACTCTGAATACGCATAAAGCTCAAAAGGAGTTTGAGCTCCTTGCCCCTGTTCAATACTGATTGTGGTGATATGATGTCTGTTATAACAAGATTTGTAACTTCATGGTATGACATTTCACTTAAATGTCTTAACAGGACATCCCATACTTTAATATCCAAAGGCAAACTTTTTTTTTTTTTTTTTTTTTTTTTTTTTGCTGTTAATGTTTCTTTCAACCAGGTAAGCCTTTCATAGCTGAAGTAAAATCCTCAGGATGGTTTGTTTATGAAGTCAGGAAGTTAATTCAGCATTGAATGTTTCAGTGATAAGCTGTCCATGTTGCTTTGGTGTATAGTGACACAGCAGCATGTGGCTGAGAGTGCAGTGGAGAGCTAAACTATTAGTTCATGAGCCAGGAAACAGTAAAGAGGACTGATGGATCCTTGGAGTCATAAGAAGGTTTTGTTAGGTTTTTCTTCCTAGACAATGTACCACCATGCAGCAGTATGGGACTAAGCCTCACACGTCGTCTGCTGGACATATATACACCTTAACCAAACCATAGGAAGTTCCCTGAGAGCAAGCCTTCTAGTTTTTAAGCAGAAAGGATCTTAGGCTCTTCATGTGCATCTAATTATAGTTCTTCTACATTGTCACTGTCTGTACTATAACCCTAGTCTAAAATTTTGCCTTGTCTGGATTTTAGTGGTTAACTAACAGGCTACTGCTTTGCTTCATCATTCCTCTTACTGTACTCTTATAGCAGGCATTGATCATTTAAAGGTTGCTTAGGTTGTACCTAAAAAAAACCAAGCAGTTCATATAGTGATTTATGGAGCTAATACCTACACTCTTGCCCTTCTCATTCAATTCCTATTGCTTGCAAGCCATCTTGCTCATTTTAGCTTTAGCTGTCTGCTCCTTTGATATGGCTGGGGTATTCCCACCTTGGGACATTTGTTTGCTATTGCTGTTATTTGGCCAGTGGGTTCATCCATCAATGTTCATGGGTAATTTTTTTCCCACTCTTTAGTTTTGTTTTGACTACTCTTTAAAATTATAATAAACCCACTTCTTACCCCACTGTGTTTTTTTTTTTTTTTTTTAATAGTGTGTTTTGCTATGCTAAAGTACCAGGAAGACAGGAGCTTTGTTTTCTGAATTATCAGGTACACAGTATACCCTTAATATCTTTTAAACAAACTTAAAAGATTTTAGATTAGTATCTCATTAAAACAAAATAACAACAACAACAAAATAGAATAGCCTAATTCTAAGTCATTTCAGTTGTCCTCAACTAAGAGCTAAACTTTATAGGGTACCAAGTAATTATTACAAATCACTTTAATGGTTTAATGACAAGTCTTTTTGAGTCCATGAAAACAGTTCATGTTGTATTGCTCCTAATCTTAGGTAGTAGAGAAAATCAGCACGCATATGACATACATGTGCAAATGTAGGTAAATGCCTAGAAGAGAAAAACGTGTGCCTTGGTAGAAAAGACAAAAATCTGCCAGTTCCTCTGTATTTTACATACATAAGATATTGTGTTATTTAAAGAAATATTTCCTGATCTGGGCATAATGGTAAATGCCTTATTTTCTAATCTCAGCAGGGGTTGGGGGAAGCAGGCAAGCAGGCCTGGGTTACCCAACAGTGCAAAGCCAACCTGGGAGACAGGTTTCTCAGTTTTTATCTTTGATACAGATATCTGTGTTCAGGGGTCAAGATGAATTTTGTTCTTAGAGCAGGCCTGATTTCAGTTCTCAGCACCCACATATGAGGCTTAACAACTGATAACCCCAGTTCTAAGGTGATCAATATCCCTGGCCTCCTTAGGCACTGCACTCATACACATACTCACACACACACACACACACACACACACACACACACGGCAAACTGCTCTTAAATAGTCCTACACACACACACACACACACGGCAAACTGCTCTTAAATAGTCCTTCATTATAAGTTAAAAGTGAAGGCTTTTTAAAGAGTTCTCCCCCAACCTCTGGACATGGACATTTGGTATTCCTTTGGGGGCTGAACATTAAATAAGCTTTAGGTGTCTGATTTAAGTTCTTAGCATCAAAGAGATCCACATATTATTTCACTCAGGCCTTTACATTTCTGAATTTTTGTACGCTTGTGTGCAGTTAAGACCTTTACTGACTATAGGTCTCCACAAATGTTTATGTGAATATTTTAATGCCATTTAATATGAAGCCAAACAGCTTGAGGCCTAGTAAACTGTCAAGACCACAAGAAGGGGTGGGGGGGCCAACAGTGGTCTTCAAACCTTCCTAGCATTAAAAGCACCTGTAGGACACTCATTTGTACAATATGCACAAGTGTGTGGTGTGCAAGTATCCAGAGAGGGCGATGAGCGCTGCTGACCAAACACCAGTAACACTCTGGATAAGAAATGACATTCATATACTATGCATCAGTGCTTTGTTTAGAGTTTAGTTATATAACTGTAGAAAGTATAGTTACATTGCATGTAAAAAACTGTTGGCCATTTATGCATTTGCTTATCAGACTTGAAGTTACTCCAAAGATGTTTTGATACACTAAAATTTCAGGTTAGCAGTGCACTTCTTGGATAGACGAAACTCAGCAGGAGTCTGAGTATATGCCAGTTTTGTTTTTCATCTTATGTCTTCACTTGTTTTTCAGCAGCCTCCCCATGTCAGCCTTGCTACATGGTCAGTTTTCTGTTTTGTAGGTTTTATAAATCCTAAAAGCTCTAGTTCAGAAACAGCTCTAATAAATCGAGCACTGAAGACTCTAGCTAAGGAAAATTAGTTTCTTCTTTTTTTGACAAAAAGACTAAAGTTTCAAAGTTAAAACAGTAACTGGTAAATTGTAATATGTTGTTAAAATAAGTATTCCTAAATTATAAATAACGCTATTGGAAAATACTAAGTGCAGTTAGGACACACTCACTATCAATAAGGTTTGAATGGAGCCATGTGTGATGGTACACACCTATACTAATCCCAGTATTATGTGTAAGAATTGCCTATTTTTAAAAACTTGATAATTCAATAATGACAGTTTCCTTCATAGTAAAAACTGGGATAAACACTGAATTCTAAGTTTGATCTCATTAAATCAGGACACTTAAAATTTAGGTGGTCGTAGCATAGTATGGTTGAAAAGCAATACATCTTTATGAATTTTTAAATGTGAATATTTACTTTTTTTATTTACTTTTTGTGCTGGGGCTTGAATTTAAGGCCCTGTGATTAAGCACATGCTGTTGTATCATTGACCTAGATGCTCCAGCTCAAGAAACAAGAAACTTAAATTACTGTTACTAAGGCATGGTAGACTGGGTTTGAAAAGGATACTGGATAATTTCGTTCATTTCTTCTGAGGTTGTAGAATTTGCATCCACTTTTTCAGCAGCTGTCACAACTGTTGCAAAAGCCTTTTGAGTACACAAGACAGAAGAAAACTTTGTTGGTAGGCATCTTTTCTGTACCCTTGAGATGATTCTGTAACTAGTCACGCTTTAATACTGCTGCTGTAATAACTGGTACATCTTTCTCATATCAGATTTCAAATTTTCAAAACCACATTAAGTTTTGTCAGTTATTCTTTAAAAATAACACTGGCTCTTTATTAAGCTTATTTTAGATAACTAAAGCAGAACAGCAACCACCCCCCCACAAAAAAACAACCAAAACAAAACAAAAAAGAAACAACAACAAAAAAACCATAGCTATTCAAAAATTGAAAAAGCAAAGACAGATGTGTCTCCACTACTCTCAATCTCTTAATCTAGGAAAATGCATACTATTCTTGGAAGAGGCTAATTCAGCACAGGCTTTTGACAGTTAAGATCTCTGTAATACTCTCCCTCCTCAGAACGGCAGCACTTGTCCATTAACTCGCCTCCTGTTGTAGGAGGGGTACTCAGTACACCCTGAATTCTGTGGAGTGCACAGACTGACTTGAGTCTTTGTTTAACCTTTGCTTTTAAAGAATGCAGACTGCTAAGATGTTGCTTCTTAAGGAACTTTTGAAGTGTAACACGATCCATGCTTCCCAAACAAAATTTAAAAACTAAAAGTTGAAATCAAAAGAATAAAAATTATAGGAAACTTGCTTCAATTTATTAAACAACTAGAACAATCTTTTCTTTGTAACCTACCTCTGACCAGTCGACAAGGTTAATTAGCCGGCTACACTCCAGATGCAGTTTATATGCTATACAGACATCAGGGGCAATGTTTGAAATGCAGCCTTCCTCACTTTTCAATGTTTCATTCTAAAACAAAGCACATTAAATGTGAGCCTTTTTAGAAATTGTTAGAAGCAAAAAGATCTTTGCTGAACTTTTCGTGGTGGTTTGAAAGAAAATGGCTCTCAAGGTGGTGTGACCAAGGAAGTGTCACCGTGGTACGGACTGGCTTTGAGGCCTCTTACTCAAGCTTCCCACAGTGTGAGTCACTCAACTTCCTGTTGCCTGCCTATGAAGACTAAGGACTCCTACCTGCATGCCTCCATGCTCCCCACAATGGTGATAATGGACTAAACCTCTGCCCTGTGAGCCACCACACTTAAATGTTTTCCTTATAAGAGTTGCTGTGGTCAAGGTGTCTCTTCTCATCAATGAAAATGCAAACTAAGATACTCCTAAATTGAACAAATCAGAAAGTAGAATCTCTTAGTTTCTTTCCTTCATACTTTAATGGTTTTTACTTGGGTTTAAATCTTGGCTATATCCCTCTAGCTCTAAGCCATCCTCCCAACTAGTCTTTTTTTCCAGAACTTAATTATACATTATTTGCTGAGACTACCATAATACATTTCAGTTTGCTGCAATGAGTTTAGAATTCTCAGGGAATGATTGTCCAATGAAATGCTTCTTCCAGCATTTGTTAAATTCAATTCTAGCAATTAGTAAATACATCTCGTTAGTGGGAGAGTAAAAGTTATCTCTCAAAGAAATACTTTGCTGTCAGTACTGTACTTTAAAACACACATACACCAAACAAACAAACATACAAAAAAAGGGTATCCATGCAGCCTGGGCTAGCCATCATAACCTAGGTACAGGATTACTCTTATGTGTATGTGCATGTCTCTGTGAATGGAGGCCTTTTAAGTACAGAGACCAGGAGGGGGCACCAGAGAAGAGCTATAAGCGATCAACCACTGAGATATTACACCATAAGCTCCTTAGAAACTCAATACTGTTTTAACCTATTTGAAATCCATGTTTTTATAAAGAAAAAAAAACTCATACTCAAAACGCATGTAAAATCACAAGTTTGTTTCTGTAACTCATCACTTAAGCATTTTAATTTGTAATTTTCACATTAAAACCACTTTGTTATTTAAAACAAAATTAAGCCATTATGTGTGTGGGTGGAGGGTGCATATGGTGGGGGTGGAGACTAATTTGTAGGTATCCGGTTTCCTTCCCTTTACAGTTTGAGTCTCAGATACTGAGTTTTATCAGGCTTAATGTCAAAGGCTTTTAGCTACTAACCAGTCACTGCTATTATTTAAACACGAAATTATCAAGGATGAAGAGATGGCTTAGGGGGCAAGAGCATCTGCTGCTGTAGCAGAGGACCTTAGCTTGGTTGCTGCCTCCTACTGCAGGCAGCTCACAACACCTGCAATTTCAGCTCCAGAGACTCTTGTGGGCACTGGGCTCACATGAGCTCATGACCCCACACCCACAATTAAAATAAGTATTTAAATACAAATCATCAAGCTTCTGATTACTACTATTATTGACATGTAACTTCCTACACATTTGTGTGCCATTTTACCATCAGCAGGCAGCAGTATGGGATGTTTTTATGGAATCCTGTGTGTCGCATGTGGATCGTCTGAAGACAACTTTGTGGGAGTCAGTTCTCTCCTTATAGCAAACTCAGGTCATCGGGCTTGGAGCCACTTTTTTGAATCGCATGACAGGCAGGCAGATCCATGTGGGCAAATGGATGCAGCCTCAGTTGATTACTGATAATATCACTGAGTCCTTAGAAAAATGTGGGTGGCAGCACCCAGAGCTGTTAACTTTCTGCTCACTGAAACAGAACTGCAAACTTGGAATATTTTTGTGACATCTAGGGCTTGAGTTCAACTGTGGGAGAAGCAGTTTCCTTCTTACCTTTAGATAATAATAAGGATTGTTGAGTGCTGTGTGGAGGGCGACTCGTGGAGCAGCATTTAAGTGCTCCCGAAGTGTGTGGGCAGCACTGAAGTACACTACCTCATACAAAGGCTGGCTCTCAGGAGGCAGAAGGTAAACTCTGAAACAGTGAAATATGTCAGCTTTTAGATGTGTACAGGATTATTTTCAATTAACAGTTCTGTCAACCCTCAACCAATCCAAATTATACCTCAATACTACTTTAAAAATTTGCTCTGTATTTGTGTGATGGCTATTCTTGGTGGTCTACTTGACTACATCTGGAATTAACTTAAAATACAAGCAGCTGAGCACTCCCCCGGGAGGCATTTTTCTCAGATGATTTGAGGTAGGAAAAACACCCTAAATCTGGACCACACCTTCTTAAGGCAGCCCATGCAAAGGGCATGAAAGAAAATTTTGGCTTTTTATCTACTTGGCATTATCTTACTGGTAAGTTCATATACCCTTTTGCTGAATCATTCCTTCAGAGGTTATTAGAGTCAGGTCTCTGGCATACTGACATCCAGCCTTGTGGACTAAACAACCATTAGATTGGATTCTTGGGACTTTCCATCAGGAAACAGCTACTGCTGGACTAGCTGGACCACAGCCTGTAAGCCACTCTAATAAATACCCTTTATTCAGTTACATACATACATTTTATCAGTTCTGTTCCTCTAGAGAATCCCAATACCTAACCAGAGATGCCAATGAGGGAAGGAAACACAGAAGAGTCAGCAGCCTGAGCCAATGGGACCTTGGGAGCCCCATTTCCACAATAAAGGACCCAGGTGTTGCTACCTCACCTGAGTCTCTGTTGGTTCACTCTGCACCTTCTCATCCCCTCCCCCAAAGGGTGTGCTTGCGTGCGTGCGTGCGTGCGTGCGTGCGTGTGTGTGTGTGTGTGTTTTAAGAAAGAAACTAAGATGGGGCTGAAGAGAGGGCTAATTGAATAAAATACAACTTACATTACAAATGTGAGGACCTGACCCTGAATTGCAATGTGTGCACCTGTAACCCCAAGTAGGGTTGTGTGACACCTAGAATTCAGATTCAGTGAGAGATCCTGTCTCAAAGGAATAAGGGAAAGCATCAAACAAGATACCTGATGTCCTCTGGCCTCTGTGCATATGCACACTCATATATACACATGCACACACAAAAAGGAAATAAAACCCAAAGGCTAAATTTCAAAGTCTTTACAAATAAATTGTTCACTAATAAAATTCTAATTATTATAAAATTGAGCATAACTTAAAACTTTATTTTTTGCCTATGAGCTAGATGACAAGCCAATTTTAATGAAATGTTTACTTTTAATCTATGCTGAGATGTGACAGTGTGTAGAGGGCCTACAGTGAAGCCTGCAAGGCAGAAGCTTTGGCAAAGACAGAACAGTCAGTCAGTTAGATCCTGAATTAAAATAGTTAGCTCCTATGAGTCTTAGTGTTAAGAGTCCCATGCTTACCATGTATTAGTCACATGGCAGACTGTGCAGCTCCACTTTCTATCAGTGAAGGCATGCAGAGCAAAGTGGCCACCTCACTTTAGCCACCAAAAACATTACTGCTACTCTTCCTCCTCTCAGTGCCCTAAGCTTTCACCTGACAGAGAAAAGACAGCCCTGACTGTGCACATCAGTCCTCACTACCTGCTCCTTTCATCTTGAGTTCCTGACCCTCCTTACTCTGCTCTCAGATGCTGGCCCTCACAGTGCACTTGTAAAGCGGCACGAGTCTGAATGGTGTACTGCTTACATTTAATGTCCTTTCTCCAGACCTCGAAACTCTGCCAAACATCTGTACTCTAGGCCTTGTGGAAAATATGGAAAGGGCTTGAGTGACACAGGCAGGGTCACAGCCTCTTTTTGAGCTTTGGGTGTCATGTATCCAATCTCTCTTCCCTTTATTTGCCTTCCTTTCCCTTCTGTTCCCTTGCCTTTCCTTCTTCCCCTTTCCCTTTTAGCTTTAACAACTGACAATCTTAATCTCTTTCTCCTAGGAGAGACAGACAGTCTTGGTACCAACTCTGTGATTTCACAACACATTTCAATCATTCTCAGAATTATTTTGGCAGCTGAAGAGTCAGCTGTAATAGGCAACAGGTCAGAAGAGTGGCTGGGTGGTTGGCAAGTCTCTCAAAAGGCTACAGTTACAGGCACAAGCCACCGCATTCTGATAGGCTTTTAACTGAGTCATTTTCTTTGGTGCATGTCCCATTTTAAAATACGTAATGTGGTCCAAGTTTCCAAAGGTCACTTGGTTAATTTCACATACACACATAACACTGGCTTTTGGGAAATGAACAAAATGATCTTTCCAAGAAAGAACCATAAAACACTAGAATGGGAGAATTTGATAGTTCCTGAGCAGATATTTCAATATATATTGGTGCTGATATTTAGTCATCCTGATAAAATATTGATAACAAAACAGTAACATAGCTAGTATACAATATCTATTTCTGGGCTTGGCCCAGATCCATCAGGGGGAAAAAATATACGGGGGGGGGGGGGGATAAAAAAAACACAATGCAAAACAGAAGAAATATTTGAAACTTCCCGTATATCCTAATGGGTTAAATGAAGTGTAACCCTGCCTTCCTGAACTGACAGTAAAACATTAACCAAATCATCTGATTAGATAACTCAGCAATAAAAATGCTAGTTCTAGTTAGATGGAAGAAGCATCCTGGATTGGCTATAGGCAGCTAGTTTACTAGTGTCATTTTGAAAAACAGGATGACTTTTAGCTCTTGAGAGCTTTAGACTCACCTTACCAGGTTGTCCAAGAAGTTCACAACATTTTCTCTGAGCATTTCAAACTTGGTTTGCTTCTTAGTTGTTCTTCTTAACTCCTTCATTTCTAATAAGGACTACAGGGCATAATGGTGGGGGGGGTAAAGAACATACCATTTTTAGTGACTTTAGGACAGAAACACTTTCAGAGAGCACCGTCACATGTAGAGAGGCATGACCTATCACTCAAGTAAAGATGCCCTTATGCAGAGTGCAAAGAACCAGATCAAAATGTGGTTTATTTTCTGTTAAGAATCTGGGAAGATTGCCCTGCTACATGTTCTGCTTTAAAGATATACCAAGTGACTGCTGAAGGAGAGAAGAGAGCACTTTACTGCACTGCTCAGGTATGTCAAGTGCTCACTATTTAGAGCCCATCAGTTCATTTATGGTCGTGAGGGAGAGCACTAGAAGAACAAGGAAGAAAACACCACCCACTATCACCATAGCTTTGGGTCACACTAACAACACACAGAATCTGTGTTGAGTTTCACCCGGATTGAAATTCTGTGCTACGTTTTTAACTTGGTAGTATGGTACAAAGAAAGGTCTTTGACAATCAAGGGCTGAAAACGTATTATCTGAGAAAAGTGGGCACACTGGGCTCAGTTGTGTGTGTGTGTCAAGAAAATTGTCATTAGGCTCTTTCAAAAAGACAAGTCCATTATATCAACATATTCTTTTTGTAAACCATAAATCCATTTTCCCCTTACAGATAGTTAATTCTGTTTAATTCCTTGAGGCTTCAGGAATGGTTTCTGTATTGTCTAGTAAACTGTAGACTGTGTGCATGTACAATCTAGGATGACAGTATTATAGTACAGAATTGAATCTACCTCTAGGGGGAGACATGTGCCTGTCTTCTCCCTTTCAAATTAATTCAGTCCCACAGGTCAAGGTCCTGGCTGGGTGGCAATCCTAGTGAGACTGGTTCCTTTATCTTAAAATAATGTGGTTTCCCTTTCCAGCATTCCCAATCCCAACATCTAGTTACTACAGAACCTCCACGAAGTTTGGCTGGGCCTCCCATCTTTCTGAATACTGCCTCAGATATAATATTCCTTTTTCTTTTGCATGCTGGCCAGAAGCTAAGTATGAGTTTTATATAATACTTTGGGATTCCATAGTCTCTAAAGACATCCTCCTTGCCCTGTGACTGCTTGTTTATTTTTCCTATTTTCTTCCTCTAGGCAGCTGCAAGAATTATAGCTTGCTTGCCCTGTTCATTTTTTGTTTAAGTACTAATATATTGTCCTCCAGCTTGTGTGAGCACCTGGTTAAAATTTTTTTCTTCATTAATAAGATTAAGGACCCCAAAACAGGACATCAATTTCCCTGGGTTCCCTAAGATTTCCTGTAACACCTTTTCTGCCTTCTAATCTTTCAAGAGACATAGAAAACCACCTCTTCTTGTGGTTTCATATGGCATCAGTATATCTCATTTATTAGTTTCCAAGTCTGTGGTGTTACTCATTCTGGTGGAGCTAATCTAGACTGGTTAAGACAAGGGCACCATTCCTAATGCAGGTGGAAGGGAAACAAGGAGAGCTGACCTTCTGAAGGTGATAGAGGTCTGTTTTCTGCAGCCCCTTTGACTGTGATCCACAAGCATCCTCTTCCTCTTTGCTATCTGCTTAGAATACAAAACCAATATACAATAGAGGGAACAGACATGTGCACTAATCCAATGCATGAGCAAGATTTCATCAGACAAATGATACCTATTCCAAAAGCTAAAGACAATACATAGTATATAGTTTATATGATAGTGAGGTCTTCAACAACGAGCTACTGAACTCTGAGTGTTTTGAAACAAGAGAACAAAAGCCTGTATAAATATCTTCTTAAAAAAACGTACAAATTTGAAACTATGTCCCTTTGACCTTGCGAAGAACCCAGTCTCAACCTTCCAGTTTACTGTTCTTAATTCGTTCATGAGGAAGATGATGTTTAAAAGCTGCAAAATCAATCTGAGGAAGAGAAATCCTAACTGATAAAATGTATAGCTATGCTTCTGGAAGGGATGATGCTCTGATTTGGTAACCTGACACTTGGCAATGGTTTGGTTCAAGTATGGCAGAAGAATTTAGCTAAAAACTACACATTATTCTTAAAGAATCAGAAGATAATTCCTGATTAGAAATCCTAAGGTTAAGATATCTAGTAGCTAAATTCTTTTTTCCATTTCATTAACTTGTAGTAGAACCTTAAAATTGATTGCAACACCCAGCCTGATTTGATGCCCCCCATTTAAATACAAATTATGATATAACAGTAGTATACAGAGAGCAAATATTTCTCCCTGTGAGAAATATTAAGTATATTTTGTTTTAATAACAATTGACTCTTTAAAACTGAGAAATAAAGACAAATCACCAGGATGGTGGCTTTGCTTTATAACTCATAAAGCACTTTATTTTTTATACTGTTGTCAATCATTTTAACCTTCAACCTTCCATTTGAGAAGCTGAAATCCTTTAGTGCTGGCATAACACAGAATTTGTTCACTAGCTCATCTCATATAAATTCTAATTACAATTATTATGGTTATCAGCAGTTTCTTAAAGAATTCCTGAGTCCAATTCATTTTATATTCTTCTATACTTTGGGCCATGTTTCTGTTAAAAGTAGCTTCTCATTGGCGAAACTATAACTGAGAACTGACAACACACACTCAGTTGGGGGCAAAGAGAGGTGGTTTATAATATAGGTGCATATTAGACAGCTGTGAAACATCAGCTTACTTTTTCTTCATAGATTTCAGTTTCTTGTATCTGAAATGATCTCAAGTTCCAGCCCATTAACATTCTTACTTTTGTAAGTGATTCAGGTCATTATTGTGGTGTTAAAAGGTTACCACCACATGTTTTGGAAGGAAGCCTTCTTAGCACCTGTGTAGAATTTCTCACCCTGCCCGTTTGTACCACAGTACATTGATCTTTATAATAGAGCACTCAACAGAGAGACCACCCTACATAGAAGTTACAGAGATACAAGGAAAGATTCCCACAAAAAATAATTTACTAGAACTAAAGGATTTTAAAAACAAATGAACATCTATCAAATACAAAAGGGATTCAATTTCCAAACAAAGTATTTTCATGATGCTATGTCTAGTTCTATTGCTAATGAATCAAGCCTCTTTCCTCAGCCTCATCCCAGAGTACAAAATGGTCTATCTGAAGAATAAAAACTGTCTACAGGCATGTCACTCTGAATTTAATATCACCCAATTTCATCTGGAGAATGAAAATGTTCTTCTTCCATTTGATCTCTGCATTGTTTAAAACAAATCTAGAAGAGAAGAAGCACTTTGCCTATTTGCAGTTGTTGAGATGTGACATTCTAAGCCTTGCCTACTGACTAACCTTCAAGAGTTTCGATGCCATTCTGGTTAAAGTCTTACATCAGTAAGATTGGGTAGGATTTTATACTTACTTACCATCAAGGTTCTGAAACTGGGTCAGGAAATCCTTAACTTTCTGGGTTGTGCTGTCAAGGTGCTTTTCAGTAGAGGACTGCAAAACCTCAGAACATTTCTCAAGTATGCTCATCAGTTCATCCTTTGCCAGCATTCTAGGAAAGAGTGACAGATCTACTATAGAAAATTAGCAAACCCAAAACTTTTTCTACATATGAAATAATTTTGTTCAGACGGTGAAATAAAAATCTTCATTGGTGGTGACTACTTTCCGTTCTTAAAGGTTTTATTCAACATATGTTACATTTAGTAGTATAGAGTTCTCAACAATATTCTTAGTTGAGGAATTATCCAAACCTGATTCTGATACTGTAAGACAGCACAAGTTCATTACTCATTTCTGGTCCTTGGCATCCTTATCTGTAAACGGGAACACTTCACTGTGTTAGGTGGCAACCTCCAAACTGAAACATTCCCTTCTTGGTAGAGGCTTCTGGACTGAGTCAGGAAATAAATGAAGCTTACAATGCTTGAGCAGGAAACAAACTCACAGGTCCCAGAAACTTACAAAACAAACAGTATGTATGAACTTGAAATATATATATATATATATATATAGTAAACCAATTAGTATATCAAAACATCTAAGTTGCAATGGCTAAAATCAGGTGGTACACTGATTTAGCAACAGGCGAACAGAAAAGGAGAACAATTCAAAAAGAGATCAAGGCATACATGGAAGTTAAGTATATACTGGAGGTGGCATTTCAAATCACTGGGGAAAATACACTAGGTGCCAGAAAGCTATTTTCAGAAGAGTAGAGCACTACTTCACATTATATACACAAATTTATTCTGACAGATGAAAAATGTATGGTTTGGGATCAAGAAGGAAACAGCTCATCTCAGAAGAAGCAAAGAAGCTAAAGCCTAATAACATCTGTGAAGAAGCAGATACACTGTTAGCACCAGTATGCACTGGTAAAATTAACTTTATAGTTTAGTCTCAGAAAGTGTACATTCATGTATCCATTTTGTGGAAATAATTACACAAATGTATAAACACACATGCTTGTGATTAACGTTTGTAATAATGAAGAATTACGAATAACCTAAATATATATATCAAGTAAAAGTCTGATTAAATAAAACATACTCCCAAATGCAGGATATCTGAAATGATAAATAATGAAGCTAATGACAACTTATACACACACACACACACACACACACACACTCACCATTACCATGAAACAATACTTTGTGAGATACTATTATGCCCATATTAGAGATGAGCAAATGGAGGCACAGAGAATTTAAGTAACTTGTTCAATGCCCTGAAACTGTCTGAACTTAGTGTGACATGGCATCTATGTTCTCTTGAAGAGGAGGGGCAGAATGGACGAGGTCTCCTCCTTAACTGTTTCAGGCTGAGATTTCAAGTTTGCATCACCAGAGCCAGCATCATGCATGTTCTGACTGACCATACACACTATTGTTCAGAACTGTCCATGCCAAGACACACATGCACCCATTCTGAACTATATGCAAAAAATTGTTATAGAAAATGAAAAAGCACAATAAAGGGACAAGCACAGCAGACAACTGGCTTTCAATTTTAAAGTGTCAATGGCAAGGGATAAAATATAAAATGGAAGATGGGGGATCAGCTATATGAATATCTAGAAAAGGGGCTTTTGTGGTAGATTCATCTCTGAGCTGCAAAGGTGGGTACATATGGATGTATGACCAAGGTAAGGCCATGATCACTGGCATGGAGACAATGGGCAATAGGAGATGGCAGCCACAAAGAAGCCGTAGAGCTGGAACAGATCACTATATAAGGCTTTTACTCTGGGTGAAACAAAGTAAAAAAATTGCTAGTCATATTATGACTGTTGCTTTGTAAAGTAACATGTATGAAATCAGGAAAACGAAGTTTCTTTTGGTTGGATATCAGAAAGGTACAGAAACTAAGGTTTTAGGGGGCTGGACAAGGATATCAGTTTCATTTATGTCAACTTTGAGATATGTTCTGTATCTCCCACAAGACTGAGAACATTGGAAGGAGCATGCACTAAGGTAGGGGAAAAACACAGACATCTTAAAAGCCATGCAAGCAATAATGAGCCATGTCAAATGCTGGCAACATAGAAATAAAGACAGAATTACAGTGAATTTAGGGAACATGCAGGTCATGGATAACTTGTATAAAACCAGTTTAGGTGATCAGAAACAAAAGTCTCATTGTAAATGAGTTTAAGAGAGAATTCCTTTCTTATATTTCTTCCACTAACAACAACAAAAAAGACATTTTAAATAAACTTAAAATGCAAACTCAACTTTTTTGTCTGTTTCTAGTGATAAAAGCCATTGTTCATCATTAGTTAAATGGAGGATTTTAGTTCAGTTTTGGAATTAATTTAAGATCAATGTCTAAAGTTATTCAATTTCTCCATGAAGAAAAATAATTCTTCCATTACTGCTTTCCCCCCCTCAAGAAACTTTTATTCCCTCTATTTTCTAGAACAATTAATATGGCTCCTTGTCACCTGATTATACTATTCTTGTGACTAGGTCTATTCTTTTACTATTACTATAACAAAATACCCAAAACAAGGCATTTTGTTTTTTTGAAAAGTAGGTTTTTTAGCTCATAATCTTGGAGGATAAAAGTCCAAAATTGGATGGATAGTACCACTGGTTAGGTATCTGATGAAGGCATCCTTGGACGCAGCATCAGAGCACAATGGGAGGGAGAAGTCACATGACCAAGAATGGAAGCAAGAAAACGGGGAGGGGCCAGTTGAATTGGGTAACAACTTATTTTCACAACTAACTTACCCCATGAGATCAACAGTAATTCTGAGGACAGTATCCTGCCAATTTAATTACCTGGCACATCTTAATGAACTTATATTTTAACAGTTTGATAATAGCTTAATAATCCCACAGTGAAGACCAAGCTTCCAACATAAGAATCTTGGAAGGCTGAACTAAATCTAAGACAAAGTTTTAGAGCTCTTACATGCTCAAAAGTGTTATGCAGATGACAGAAATCTATGTTAATACACCTCAGATGATTGATTCTTATGCACAATAAAGCTTGAAACCACTACAGAAGTAGTGACTCTCAAAACCTTAAATACAACCTTTTGTCTGCTTCCATGTTAAGTCTATAACTTGTAGAGAAATTTAGGATCAGCAATCTCTATACTAAAAAAAAAAATAAAATAAAATGATATTTCAGTGTTTATTGTCTCAGACAGCTCCTATGTTGATAAATCTAACATATAGTAGGTTAGTTTACTCTTTAGGAAGTGTTTCATTATCATCTAAAGTGGAAATGCAGAGTTAAACTATGTTTACATGTCAGATTTCTAGTCTCTAGGAACTAAGCTGAGTTTTTTTTTTTTTTTTTTTTTTTAATTCAATGAAAGCTGAGTTTTTATTTGTACTGGCTAGTTTTTGTGTCAACTTGAATAAGCTGAGACAAAGAAACCTCAATTAAGAAAATGAACATTAAGATCTGGCAAGCCTGTACGGCACATTCTTAATCAGTGATTAATAGGGGAGGGTCCAGCCCACTGTAGGTGGTACTACCCTGGGCTGGTGGTCTTTGATTCTACAAGAAAGTAGGTTGAACAAGTCATGAGGAGCAAGCCAGGAAACAGTACTCTTTTTCTGGCCACTGCATCAGCTTCTGCCTCCGGGTTCTTGCTGGTTTTCCCTTAGTGGACTGTGACTTAGAACCAAACTCTTCCTTTACAAGTTACCTTTGATAATGATGTTCCATCCCAGCAAAAGTAACTTTATCTAAGATACTATTTAAATCAAAATCCTTAATCAGAGCCATTGAAATAGCAGTTAAAGTACTTGCTGCCCAGGTTATGACCTGAGTTTGATCTCTGGAATGCACCCAGTGGAAGGAGAAAATATAATCCCCACCCCAAAGTTGTCCTCTGACTTACACGTGTATACCTCCAACTACCAAAGAGGTGCTCACTCTCTGAATAAGTAAATGCAAACAAAAACCCACCCAATTCAGACAACAGAATTTCACCCAGATTAGAATCCATGAACTCAAGCAGCGTCAGGGTGTAAGTCTGTTTCTACAATAAACTCATCCGGATGCACTCAGGACAAGCAGACTGAACATTGTTGTCCATTCTTCAGAATCTGCCATGTGCTGAGATGGTCAGTCAGGGTGAGGTGGTGGAGTTCACAGAGGCTCTTACTCCTGGCTACCTTTGAAACTGTTTATAAGCTCTGAACATAGAAGACACACCTAAACATGATATAGTTCTTTTTACTGTACTCTGTCTGGAATGCAAAGGAAAAAATGTGCTAGATTTGAAGATTTACATTACATCTAAGAGCTTGTTCTAAAAACTAGGAAAAAATGTTTTTCAGACTTTCCTCAAACAACAAAAAATAAAATAGTAAACTCAATAGTGTACATACCTAATGTGTCAACATGAGGAAACTATTACTCCACTACATCACTTTCCCTTCATGGCAGTCTCACTGTCCCCTGTCTTTGTTATAACTACTGTATCTGATCCTCAGTGCTTTGACCTCAATTTAATAAGAGGATAGAAACTATACTTGGTATTTATGGATTTTGCTTTTTTATAGCTCTAAACTTACACTTTAGATCCTGGCAAATAAAAGCTCAAAGCACTGACAGCTCTTAAATATATCTGAATTACGGTCCTATTAGCAGTAAAGTGACCTCACACATGTCACTTAATCCTGAGCTCTGCTTCAGATTCCTTGGGAAAAACATGGCTAACTGACATACTAAAAAGGTATATTGTACTAGACTGTAAAGTGTACTCCAGTATCTGCCACACAGCAAGCCTTCAATTAATGGTGGTTAGTATTGTCACCATTACTTTTGTAATCTAGATACTACATGCTACTGGACTGACATTTATGATCCCTGACTGGATTCCAATTTCAACAGGCCCAGGACACTTAAAAGAAGTGAGTAAATTCCTCCCAGATAATTTGGGAATATCTAACAAGAGAAGGAAGACAGATATTAGTCATAAAATTATAACACAAAGAACCAATTAGCCAGGGTGCTAGAGAGATGGCTAGGAAGCGGATGCTTGCCACCTGACAATACAAGTTTACCTCAGTGCCATCCCTGGACTCCATGTAAAAGCAGAACTAAATCCATACATCTATCAACTTTCACATGTGAACACACATGTGTACACAAGATGGGAGAGAAAATCTGCTGGCTATTTAATGGTTTCATAGTTACATGGTACTCATCTATAATAATTTTATTACTGTTCCTTGACTTTATGGGTTTGATTGAGACTATCCCCCTAAATTCCTTTATTTGAACAATTGGTGGTGCTCTTTGAGGATGGCCAGGAGGTTCGGCCTTGTTGGAGAAAATGCAGCACTGGAAGCTGATGGAGGTTTCAAAGTCTACTGCCATTCTGAGTACTCTCTCTGTACTGTTATTCAAGAAGCCTGCTGCCATGCTGCCCTGTTACCACCACAAACTAAACCTCTGGAGCCATAAGCGCAAATCAACTCTCCTCTATAAGCTGCCTTGGTCATGGTGTTTTATCACAGTAACAAAAAAGTTATTAACTTCCTACTGTGCCCATCTGTTCTTCTGGGCCTGGAAGGAATGAGGACTAAAAGTAAATCTAATGAGTAGACTTCTTTATAATATGTTCATCTTACTTGGTGTGTGGTATGTAAACTCGCAGAGGCATGAGTATTTTAAGTTCGAGGCTGACTTGAGCTACAGTGAGTCATTGTCTCAAAATAAGCACTTGTACCTACTGAGGATATTTTAGGCTTTGTATGGAAATTTACCCCACATTTTAGTTCCCTTTCTCATAATTCAAATGGTCATTATTTGTATGTATATAATGTGTGGTGCATGCATGTGGTGGCCTGAATGACCATGGCCTCCAAAGGCTCATGTATTTGAGTAGTTTGTCACCAGGGAGTGGAACTCTTTGAAAGGATTGTAACAATTAGGAGGTGTGGCCTTGTTGGAGAAAGTGTGTCACTGGGGATGGGATCTGAAGTTTCAAAACACCTTCCCTGTCTAGGGATCAGGATGTCACTCTCTGCTACTGCTGGAGCACCGTCTGCGTGCTGCCATGCTCTCTGCCATGATGATAATGCCCCCATTAACTTCTTTCATAAGAGTTGCTATGGTCATGGTGTCTCGTCAGAGCAACAGAACAGTGATTAAGACAGTGAATGTTGAGTGTATCTGCACCCACATGTGTGCATGCAGGATGACATCAGGGGTCCCCTTAAAATTGTTTGGAAAGTGAAAATTACAAGACTGGAAAGACCTTCCTTCTTGGTTCACACCCAAACCTTGGAGGTCTACACCAACAAGGCTAAGAGAGTCAAAAAGAACAGCCAACATGTGGTCCTTGTTCTTAAAAGTCAGCCAGCACCTAAAGGATGATGGGACTACTTTGGTAAGTCATCTGTCATCTAGACCAGAGGCATGAAATCTCCAATTATCTGCCAGTGTACATCACATAGGAGGATAGTCAGGGCAAGTAGACATGTCCCTCCCACGTGGTTCCTTATGGTCAGCATGGTGATACATGACCATGATCCATTCCTACAAGGGAAAACTAAAGGACACTGCTGACTTTAAAAATAAAAAAGAACAGCTGGGCAGTAGTGTCACACACCTTTATTTAGTCCCAGCATTCAGAAGGCAGAGGCAGGAGGATCTCTGTGAGTTTGATGCCAGCCTCATCTACAGAATGAGTTGAGTTCCAGGACAGGCTCCAAAGCTACACAGAGAAACCCTGTCTTGAAAAACCAATAAAGAAATAAATGATGCATATGTGGATACTTATATGGCCTTAAAATACAACAGGAAAGTATAGCCACAAATATTAAAAATTCAGCTTTATCAGGTATGTCAAATTCAAGAATGTTACTGACTTCACCTGTCCAAAATTGAATCCTATTTTCCAGGAAATACTCAAAAATGAGAACCAAGAGAGAGACCTACTGAAGGAGTAAACCAATTGAGTACTTACACTTTCACGTCAAAAGAAGCCCCATAGATTAACTTCAGATAGGTACCTATGCAAACCAAGCAAGCCTTTTGTGAACACTCCCCTAATCTCCTTAAATGGCTATTCAGAAGTGCCTCTTTCAAAATTCTTCCTGAGACATCATACCCTACAATGATGTGACTGTTCATGTCTTTTGTCCTTGTTCATTTATAATTGTTGTCTTCCAGATCCTAAAACTTCATACTGCTAAATGCTGCCAACCCTTGACCCCATGATCACCAAGGTCTCCTTCTACCAGGGGCAGTTAATTTATCTAAAGTAATGAATGCTATTCCTCCCCACTTTTCAAACTTAGTGTTAACCCTAAAGCACCTAAGATCAGTTGTTACCCTATATCACACACACACACACAAAAAAAGGTCCCAGATCTCTGTGAAGAAAATGTTACAATAAAAACAAATATGCAAAATTAAATATGTTCAAACATTAAAGGTAAACAAAAGATCTCATAGCTGGTTATGCACTAACTAGCTCCGCCCCCAACAAAAAAAAGCAGGGTTCTAAAAAAAAAAAAAAAATGAAATCTTTACCATTAACTAATTTTGGTTGCATTTGGCTCAAAACCAAATGAATTAAACATTATATAATGAGATCGTATGTAAGGCATATGATGCTGGTAAAATGTTAAATGCTGTTTGGGCTCAGAAGCTGCTCTGGAAGCATAGACTTTCAATCACACATACAAGAAAGTAAGAAAGAAATGGAAGGTTGCTACACTAATTACACTATTACCACCAGAAATCACACATATAAATTCAAAAGATATTCAAGTATACTTAGATAAATAGACCATGTAGAAAACTTTTGGTTAGACAGAATTCTGGAGGAAGGTGTTACTTACTGGCAGGCTTAAAGCAGACAAAAAAGGAACAAACCAAACAACATACCTCAGCAGCTGCAGGGCTGATGCATATTCCTCGGAATCCCATATATTCTTTTCTAAACATGTGCAATACAGCTCCCTGATCTATAAATGAGATATGATTTATGAGAAATAAAAGTCACCCACTAAGTTTCCAGCATACTAATTAGGCAAAATACACATAGCAAAGTAATTGACGTTATTAATTAAAAGAAAAATTCATTAAAATACAAGAGACTTGGCATGTATTACGTGGATCAGACACAACAAAAAATCTAAGAGTCAAATGAAATTGTATTGGGAGTGATTGACACAAGCCACTTTACATATCATGAAAGATGGAATAAATGACTGATTAAAGTTTAACAGCTAAGTTAGCAGAACCTCACACAGGTCATTCCTCAATTTGATCTCTAAAACTCTGAGTTAAAAATCTGAAAATTAAGTATTCTATTTAATGCATTGTACACATGGCTCATAGGTTTGAGATACAATACAAGGTCAGCTGAGCATAATTTCACAAAAAGCAGAAGTACTGTGTTCTAATTCTTGGTACAATACAAGGTTAACCACTAAATACTTTCAAATAGACACTAGCTCTCAAACTAACTCTCCCTGTGCACACAACAAACTGAGTGCTAAATTAGCAAGGTCATATGCTATAGCACAAATACAGAGGAAACAATCTACTGGGATCCACATGGCTATTTCTAGCTATGATTTAAAAACAAACAAATAAACAATTTCTATTATTAGCTGGAATAAACTGTGTTTTATTATAAGAACTGGCTCGATTTCACATTCTGATGCCTGAGTGATAGAGAAATCAAAACAAGAAAGTACTATTTTTCCTACATTGTTGATTCCAAATGAGGAAATCGTAAGTACCTGTCGACCCAGTGGGTACTTGGGAAGACAAGAGGTAAAATTATGAAGACATCTCAAAACAAGGAAGTAATTCATATGGTAAACATGCAAGTTTTCCAGTAATAACTGAGTTTCTTCCTAAAAAAAAAAAAAAAAAATCACAGGGTACAGAGTACATTAATAATATGCAAGGGCAGCAAAATAAAACTTAAACATCAATTTATAGATATATATACTTTCTAGAAAACAGATGAGTATTTAGAACTACAAATTACTTTTCTTAAATCATGAAAACTTGACACATACATCAAATTCAGGACAACAGTCCAGGCAATTTTTTAACATCAAATCTGGCTTTATGTTACACACATCAGAACTGACACTGTAATTTAGTCTCTACCCTGTCATCTTCCCAACCAATTACACACTTGTAATTGTAATAGAGCATTTTTATTCTGTCCGCCACTATTAATCAACTGATATATACTACAAGGGAGTAACATAATTTTCCTCAGCTTTACTGAAACAGCAAACAGTTGTAGTTCTGGCCATCAATTCAATTGAGGGTCTCCTTTGTGATTTTCATCAGTAACATTCTCCATTAAGAAAACACAGTACAGACCGTTCACTGCTTATCACCTAACCTTAATATGGTCTTATTCTAGAAGAGTAAGTGAAAGAGAAGTGTAATAATATAACCTGTTTCTTTAAAATCTTGCATCAAGGCCAAAGGAAAGGTCCGGAAGAAAAAAAAGGCCAAGCATACAGTTGTACACCCAGGCATACTCATTCAAAAACTCCCACAATTAATCCTCTGTGCTGTAGGATGTCTGCTTCTTCAGGTGACACCAGATTAAGAAGTTGAAATAGGCTAAGCAGTGATGGCACACACCTTTGATCTTAGCAGGAGGACCTCTGTGAGTTCAAGGCCAGCCTGGTCTGCAGAGCTAGATCAAGCACAGCTAGGGATGTTACAAAGACAAACCCTATCTTGGAGGGGAAAAAAAGTCTAAGTGAGGAGTATTACTGAAGACAACATATAATTCAATCACAGGATTAGCAGAAATCAAGCTGCAACCCATCTCCCTAAGGTTTAGCTCTTAGTGTTTGAAGCTGCCAAGGGAGAAAAGTTAGTAAAATTCTACCTAGCTGGAGAGCCTGCAAACCTTCACTCTAGAAGAATAGACAGGGCTCTTAACAACTAAGCTACATCTCTTTAGTCCCCAATGAAGTGACCTTCTTTATCTATTCTGACTAGTTTTGGTTTAGTTTATATTGTAAGATATTAGAAATAACAAATCCAGCTTATTTCTTAGTTGCATTTGTTTAGAATTTATTTTTCCATCCATTACCCTGGGGTAGACAACCCCCCCTACCGGTGCCTTTTTTTTTTTCTTTCAATTAAGTAGATTTCATGTAGATAACTGAGAGCTGGATCCTGTCATGAAAGAGTTTTTAAAAGTTAGATTTGTATATTTATGGTATGTGAGTATGTGCATGTGGGCGGAGGCCAGAGAACAACTATAGCAGTCAATTCTTCTGAACATGTGGCTTCCAAGATTGAATCTAGGTTGTCAATCTATGTCCCATGTGCCTTTACCACTGAGTCACCTCACTAGCCCAGATAATGCCTTTATCTAGCTTTTGTTGTTTAACTGGGACATTGAGAGCACTAACATTCCATTTTTATTGGCAAATCCATTATTTACTAATTGTGACTACTGACTGAGTGATTATTTTTGAGACAGGGCCTCATGTAACCCAGGCTGGTATTAAATTCCCTATGTGGCCAAGGATGGCCTTGAATTCCATTTTATAGATAAGGAAATTGAAGCTTAAATCAGCAAGTCATTTTCTTAAGGAAGTTGATCTAATCAGTAGCTGGAATTCAAGATGGAATGCAAGATTACAACAGTAGAATTTTGCCTACTGTCATGGAATGCTGAACAACTGTTTTTAGAAAAATATTAAAATATTCACAAACATTTTTACTCTAAAATAAAAATTATTTTATAGACATATTTTACATGACTTTAATAAGTAGCCTCTAACTTCTTCTTTAGTATAACTAGTCTATGCACTTCTTCATATTTCTAAGTGTATGAAGTCTTGAGAAAATAAGTCCTAAAAAGACAAAATATGTGTTGCTAAAATGAACACAGCAAAGAAAACAAACAACAAATAGAAGGCAGTGAAGGACTAAAACCAACATAAATGCCTAGGAAATGTGCAAAGAGCCCCGGATACAGGTGACACAGATAAGTACAGTGCTATTTCTGAACTAGATTAGACAGGCTCTTCTGCAGTCAGTCAGTCAGTGAGGCAAGAGCACTGTAACAAATGTTCCTGACTTTGATAAACTGTGAAAGTTCCAGCAAGAAATGTATTTAGCAAGAGTTGACTCAGCAGAGAGTTGATCCTAATGTTACAACATTTAGTCTCACTTGTTCTGACATTTCTTCCTCTAGTGAAATCACTTGCATGGGTTCCAAGAATTTCTAATACTGTACTAAAAGAATTAGAGATTATTTGGTTACACATATAATTTGAGGCCAGCCTATCTCAAAAACAAAAACAAAAAAAAAATTAAAGACAAAGAAATAATATTTATTAGAAGTCATCTTCAACATATTTTGGAGAATTTTCTTTTAGGTTAAAACTTCATGGGGCTGGAGAGATGGCTCAGCAGTGAAAAGCACCATCTGCTCTTCCAGAGGTCTTGATGAGTTCAATTCCCAGCACCCCATGATGACTCATAGCTATCTATAGTGAGATCTGATGCCCTCTTCTGGTATGCAGGTGCACATGCAGATAAAAAAAAATGTGTGTGTGTGTGTGTGTGTGTGTGTATGTGTATGTATGTATGAATGATCTTAAAAGAACAACAACAAAAAAAACCCCCAAAATAACCCTTAATTTACAAATAAAAAAGCACCATGAAGTGAAATTAAACAGACCCAAAGTCCAAAGAAGATTTTATAATACAAATTAGTGTTTATGATTCTAAATAACATATGCCCTGAAGGATCTAACATCTTTTGTTCAAATTGAAAAACAATATGTATCAGTAAAACTCAAGAGAAGGGCTTCTTTAAGCTCATTTCCAGTTTAATGTCAATTTTCTAATAGCTTTTTTTCCTAGACAAACATTAGTAATATGAAAATAAATGAGACATTACAGGTTTCTAAACACTTATCAGCAAGCAACTTACTAAGTAAAACAGAGGGCCATTTATTCAACAGAATGACAGATAAGAAACTGGTAATAGTATCTGTATCCAGAGGAGAGAAAAAGAATAGTTGGAGATTAAAAGTACAAAGCTAGCCTTTCCTGAAATTACAGCTGCCTTCTAAATGATATAATGTCTTAAAACTTAAAAAAAAAATTCCTTTGACAAATTCTGTATTATATGGCCACTTCAAAATTTTTATCTTTACTAGTTACTCTGGCTGATTTTTATGTCAAACTTGACACAGACAGAGTCATTTTGAAAACGGGAACCACAACTGAGAAACTGCCCCATCACACTGACCACTGGGAAAACCTATAGTGCATTTTCTTAATTAGTCATTGACATGGGAGGTCACAGCTCACTGCGGGTGGTACCACACCTGAGTAGGTAGTTCTGGGTTCTATAAAAAGGCAGGCAAAGCAAGCCAATAAGCAGCACTCCTCTACGACCTCTGCATCAGCTACTGCCTCCAGATTTCTGCCTGCTTTTTCCCCATTACAAACTGTGATTGGATGCATAAGCAAATTAAGCTCTTCCCTTCCCAAGTTGTTTTTAGTAATGGTGTCTCATCAAAGCAATAGAAAACTAAACTATCGTACTAGTATACATTAACTTATAAAATTATTTGCTTTAGAATGTCATTTTAATATTTATTGTAATATTCATATTCATCTACTTACTGGTCCCTTCCTCTCCAAATGCACCTTCTTCTACTATGTGCATGTTTTTTTGTTTGTTTGTTTTAATCTAGATTCCACATATGAGGGAAAACGTGTATTATTGTTTCACAACTAACAAATTTGCAAGAACATTATTTCTTTCCTGGATATACATACATACATACATACACACACACACACACACACACACACACACACACATATATGAAAAAAATGAAATCAATTCCTACCACTTAGCAGTAGATAGTTAAGCTGCCTGGCTTCTATATGCTTTTATTTACAAAAAAAAAAAAAAAAAATCACAAGCAAACAAAGAAAAATCAATGCAACAAATCTCTACTGAGAAAAATGTGCTTCCAAAATAGAACATCAGAAAAAAAATTCGTTTTTTTTTTTTAAAACTTAATTTTGTTATGTGTGGTATTCACTCCTAGCTGACTATCAAGACTCAGTACCTCATTCTCCAAATATTAAAACATACAGGTCTATTTTATAAAATTAATCAATGTTCGAATGCATATTGTTTTGCATGAAGAACATGGCAATATGACACACATTCCTACCTTTAAAACTGTCTCATTGGTCAACAGTGTAACTTGCTTTCTTGAAGCTTGGTTTTCCACGTACCTAAAATTTTTATCATCCCATATAGAAAAAGGGAATATTAAGCAATTTACACATTTGAATAGCATATTGGGGAAATTAGCCACCTAGGTTGGTTTCCATATTTTTTTCATTTCTTTTCAAAAATAAATTCAAGACAACAGTTCATAATTACTTTAATGATAATTATTAGTTCAGTCATAAAGGCCATATATCCCAGAAACAGGAAATGTTGCTTTTAAAAGATAACTCTGGAGAACTTACAAATTATGTAAAATATTAGTAAGAATATTTTTATGTTAAGATTTTAAATCCAACAAAGAAACTCTATCTTTAAAAGCAGAATGGTTCTACATTGCAAAATAAATTATTATTGCAAAAGCAACTGAAGATTCACTTCACCCTAGTCTCTAGTATAAAATACAATAAACACATCTTTTTACCTCCTAAATGATGGAAGGCGCCGGATATTTTCACACTGATTAACTGAGAAAAATTTTATTCTTTTCTTGGCTTCTGGGAGATCACAGCACAGAACACTTAGGGGTTGCAAATAAAAATGTTCTAGTAGAGAAAGCTAAAAGAAATATGAAGATTTATAGTTTGGTAGTAAACATTTTGCCCTCTATCTGCTTAATTTTAACTCTTTTTAAGAGCAAAGGTGTTTATGGTTGGGGCTGGAGAGATGGTTCAGTAAGTAGAACCCTTGCTGTTCTTGAAGATAACTGAGATTGGGTTCCCAGCAACCAGAAGGCAGTGACCATTTGTAATTTCAGGTCCAGAGAACCTCAAAACTCTCTTCTGGCCTTCAGGGCACTGCACATGTGGGGCACAAACATACTTGTGGGAAAGATATCATACACAAAAATAAAATAAATATTTTTTACACATTATATCACTAACATTCCAACAGTACTTATAGACCTTTAATATTTTCAAGGCTACAATTCTGTGGACAAGGTCAGTAGCAAAGGCCACAAACACACAGAGAACACAGCTGAAGATATTCTTTCTCTGGTGATCCCCGGTAAATGGCATTCGTTAGGTAAGAAGCCCATAAGATTTCATCAAGTCCTTTACTTCTAGCCCAACCCTCAATGGTTAAGATTAAGAATCTTTACTGGAAACAGCTGTTTTCCATTACTGATAGCCTAATTTTATTTCTACAGGTGGATCCAGGGGAAGAAAGGAAAGGGAGACCCTAGGAAAAAAATAACTAGAATATATTTTTTCTAGATCTCACTATTAAATGCTTTAATCATCAGTATTTTCTTACCTTAAGTCCTTTGATGAAGTTTTGAATTGAGAAATCATGGTATAAAAAGATGTTGGTTAGAACCTGTAACGCCTTCTTACTTATTTTAAAAGGAAACTGAGCTGTAAGAAGCAGCTGAAAGAAACAGAAGGGTGGAAGACATACTCTTTAGCCTTCACTTACCATGAACATGAAGACAAACTCTTTAGCCTTCACTTAACATGAACATGAAGTATAAACAACCTCACATTTAAAGAATGATACTGTGAAGGGCTGGAGAGATGGCTCAGTGGTTAAGAGCACTGGCTGCTCTTACAAAGGTCCTGAGTTCAATTCCCAGCAACCATGTGGTGGCTCAAAACCATCTATAGTGAGATCTGATGCTCTCTCTGGCATGTATACACTCACACACGCAAACACACACATTTTAAAAAGAATGACACAACAAATAGGAAAGCAATAGTAGTTACACTCTATTATTTTTCTAAGCCAAATATCAAACAAATAGTAAATTTTATGTACTTAAGAGTAAAAACACCAAAAAACAATTCATATTACAATCCCAGTGTGTTTGGAAGAGGGTCTTACCAGGTAGCCCTGGCTTTCCACAATTTGTTTTGTACACCAGCTTAACAAAAAACAAAGACAAAACAGAAAGAATCCCACACAGAGATCTCTCCCATTCTCAAACTACATTCTAAACCAAAGATGTCTACCAACTTCCTTTAAATTCCTAATCTTCAAATAATGCATATTAACAATATAACCATTTTTCTCACACCAGAAGATACCCCCCCTCAAAAGATGGACTTTTTTATTACCAAATAAAACCTGTTTCTTTCCCTACTAATCCAAATTAGTGAAGAGTAGCAAGCTGTGTACTTACTGAATGAGAACATATGAAGAACAAAAATGATTTTTCTTTTTGAAAATATAGAGCAACTTGTACAGCTACATAAGGACAGCTGTATTTTGCTACAAGTATTCAATCAATTTTGAACTGAAACATTTTTTCCTAATGTGTCAATAAATCAGAATGCTATCTGCTGTAGACAGATGTGTAGAAGTGGTTAGTAGATGACCATACAGGTTGTCATCGTTAACCTATACAACCATCATGAAACACATCTTACTGGAATCTGGAATGAATCTGGGGCAGTCAATAATCAAGAACTGTATTGCTATTTACACAGAAACAGTTAAAGTCTAAGTTTAGCAGCCATTGTTAAGAGTAACATGACAGTTGTCCAAGTCCACAAAACAACTTCAGGGCTGGAGAGATGTCTGCTCTTCCAGAGGACCCACACAGTGGCTCACAATCATTTGAAACTACAGGTCTAGGGATCCAACACACTCTTCTGACCTCAAAAGGCACTGCATGTGTGTGGTACACTTACATATATGTGTACAAAACTCATACAAAAAAGAAAAAAACACAAACAAACAAACAAACTTTAAACTAGTTGATATAAAATGCAAGGTCAAAATATACTGGTAATGGACTGAAGTCTAAAAATTCTGTAAAATTTTACTTATTACTTTTAGTACTAAGATAACTCAAATCCAGGGCTTGCCTTCCACACTGCCAGACAAATGTTCTATATATAGTGAACTGTATCTCTAGACCTCTAAATTAATTTTAAAAGCCTAACTTTTCCAACCAAATAATAAAAACAAGAAATAATATAGATATGATTATTTTCATAAAGCTTACTTTTGAAAAAGTAATTTTATGCAAAGAGACTATACAACTATAAATATAATTTAGTAGAAGCATTTACATGTGCAAATAAATTGAACAAAGTCTGAGAGACAGGGATTTACTGGTATCATTTCTTATATATAATGTATGTCTGGTAGTTTCTGTTTCCATCCCATGGCACTGGTAAACACTTTTTCTTCTTACCTTATCAAGGATTACAGTCAGGTGCTCCTTGCAAGACAAAGACTGGAAGAGTTCTATACACAGAAGAGATGACACTGCATGAGGGAGCAGTCGATGGATAATAACAGGAGATGTGGCAATTCCAAAAATGAGGATCAGTGGAAATTCATGCAGATGCTGACTAGTTTTTTAAAGAAATATACAAAAGCTTCTTCAGCAAATGTAGTTCAATATATCACACTTCAAAATGATATTTTAAGACACTGCTTCTAGGCCATTCTTTTTTTTTTTTTTTTAAAGAAAAAATAGCAATAATAAAATAGCCATCTCCCAGATTCTAACTCTGAAATCAATTCTTTATGAATCCTCCTCTTTTATAATTAAGAATACAGAAGTCCAGAACATTAGACTACCAAAGGCATAATAACAATGAGTCAACTATTATTCAATATACCCTTACCAACTCAGAGCCTCACCTAGTCTTCCAACAGTCTCTACTTCCCTTTTCACACATACGTATCTTTACACACATGTAAGTCATCTTTTTAATGGACATTATTCATGAAATCCATATCCCTTCCTAATATTTTTATACTAAACACACTGAACATGATTTCATTATCAGCACAATTAAGACAGAAACAAATAGCATCTATGGAGTGGAATGGCGTTATTCATAAGTCACATTTCTCTGTACTTTGACTGCTCTCTCCCATTTCCTATTACTTTCCAATATTGGCTGTATGAAGTACTTTCTATATTTATAGGAATAAAGCACTGTACTCTCTTGTGGCTATTCTAAGTTCTTTACTTTTGAGGTTCACAGGACTAAGAAATCCAAGTTAAATAACACTGTTATATATCACACTGCACATAATGGTAACAAGTCTTAGGACATTAGTTTGAGAATTCACTTCAATGGTAGAAAATTTGTTCAGGCATGGCTTTTTTCCCCAGCACAGGGTGGGGTGTTGGGGAGATACATTAATATATCTACAATTCACTGTTCAATGGGGCAAAAATCCTAACAAACCACACTCAAGAATTTTTAGTATGTTAGCTGATATACAGATTAGGCGAGAAAAGTTAATTATACCCTATCAAATATATAATGGAAATGAATGTCAGGAGAATTTAAAATAGGGTTAGTTACTTCAATTTTAAGTCTCACTAGATTGCCTTAAAAAACTCACAACATTAAAAAAAATTCTCACTGGAAATATATAAAAATAAGATACTATGATACTGAAAACATTTAAAAGAGTTAATCTTTATAAGATAAATGACATTTTATATCTATTTACCATGTTAATTAAAAACACACTAAATCTGTATGGTTTTTCAACTTTATGCCAAAAACCAAGAAAATAATTTGTAAGAGGTCTTTGAACATTTTGTTTAGAGAAAAATAATCTAAAATAATTTTAAATTTCATTAAGTAGGTCTAAAATGAATACTATGTCTTAAAAATTAGAAGTAATATTCTCTTAACAAAAAGAAAATTTTAAACAAAAGCCTAGTAACTGGAGGTGAAGATTTAAACAGGGATGGGGACAGGGAGATGGGAAGAGAAAGGTAAAGGCAAGAAAAACCAAATCAAATATATGAAATGCCATATGGAAATCTGCTACTTTGCATACACTGGAAAACTAAAACAGGCCAGTGAGATGGATCAGTGGGTAAAGGCACACCTGGTGACCTGAGTTTGATCATAAGAGAACACATTCATAGTTGTCATCAAACCTCCACATATAGGCATTATAATAATAAATGAAAATACACATCATTTACCTGCTGATAATTATGAAGTCTTGCAGTACTTTTGTGCTGAAGCTCTCCATATTCTTTAAGATAAGCACAACAGGCGGAGACTGCCATTGGCTAGAAGTAGTCCTCTTTTTGATTGTCATCTTTGGGCATGTCGCCTACGCCATTGTGCAATAGAGA
The DNA here is from genome assembly GCF_943737965.1 of Phodopus roborovskii. Taxonomy (NCBI): domain Eukaryota; kingdom Metazoa; phylum Chordata; class Mammalia; order Rodentia; family Cricetidae; genus Phodopus; species Phodopus roborovskii. Next base: position 4,969,542 of record NW_026126436.1, read on the forward strand.
TGTTAAAAGTAAACCTTCTCAGCCAAACAATACCATACTGCTGCTTGCTAATGTATTTCTTTTTATACTTCACAATGACTGTTTTTATTTTCCCAAAATAATAAACAGCATTCATTCTAACAGTTACTAGCAAAGTCTGTTTTTATAGAGATGGTAACAGTAAGAAAAGTAAGAACCGTAATACATATGAAATAAATTTTCTGCTGAAAAACATAGGAAAAAGAAACTTCCTACATAATCGATTTTTTTCAGTTGATACATGAGTATGTTCTAACATGAGTTTTATTATCACACAGTGGGTGCAGTATTACAAACTTTCAACCCTGAAAGGAACACTAACTATATGGCCAAACCAAACTTAAAAGATACTGGACTTAAATTGCCATGACTTGGATTTCTAAAAATATCTAAGAATTTAGATTAAATTAAGGTACTGTCATAAGCATCCTTATATAAAACACAATGAAACTTCATGTACGAATTCAGCAAAACACATTAGAAAATATCACCACAATTTACTGAAATTGTCTGGTAACACAGCACTATAAACTAGGGCTATTGAACTGCAGGAACCCATGAATTGTTTCAATAAAGATGCTCATGGTAGAATGAATTTATATTTTGTTGAATGTACTTTATTTACCATATTGTTTTGTTCAATATACCTTATTTATATAGTAATGCTTCCCAAGAATTTTGAGCATGGAACAAAAATTTGAAAGTTACAGAATTACTCATCAAGGACTAAACTTACAGCAGGAACAGATGATATGTGTCTATTTAACAAAAGCAAATACAAAGAACTTAGGAGGTAATATAAGAATGATACTGCCATTATTACAGAAATAGAATGTGTAACAGAACCAACTCATGATGTTTTCATGGAAGAATCCAAGAATCCAAGCATGTACTAGTAATTAATCTCTACAGTTGAAGAATACTTTCAAATTCTAGTAGCTTCGAAAAAAACAGCTACCATAAAATTCCTATTACTGCTTTACAAACCTGTTAATTAAAAGAGTGACATATAACTAAAATAACCTGAGCCAAACTGAATATTCAGTTTCTTTTTACCTGTGTGACAGTCATGTACCAACTGGAAAGTGAGTCCATGGAATAATTTGTCTTTTTTGGGGTCTTAACACTTTTCACCTCTTTGGATTTTCCATCCACACAGCAGTCCATCAACTGTGAGGTAAGCTTTTGTAAAAAATGTTTCACATCTGCAGAATATAAAAAGCAAGAAAACTTATCCACTGAAACCTTTGATAAGCACATTGCATAATTTGAGAAGTATACTTTTTCTATATTTCATCAATACAGTTAAAATATGCTAAATATATTATTACTCATTAATACCCTTCCCTTAATATTTAAAATTTCATTAGGGACTAGACACATTCAGTTGGTACTATACTTGTCTAGCAAGAACAAAATTCTGGAGTTGCCTACCAATGCTAAATAAAAATGAGTGTAGTCAAGCATGACTGAAATCCCTGGACTTGGGAAAGGCAGGAAGACCAGAAGTTCAAGGTCATCTTCTGCTACATAGTAAACATATGACAGCCTGGGTTACATGAAACCCTTTCTAAATAAGATAAAATAAATATATTTCATTAATTCAGACTAATATCAGATCAAAATTTAGATATATTATCTACAAACGTTATCTAAGCAAATGTGTAAGCAGGAAATTATAAATTATTTTTCAAATATCATGAATTTACTTTCTTAACACCAAATAATGTTAGTCCTTAAAATCGAGTTACAAGAAGTATTTTATTGATTATAAATCTTCCTTTACACTCACTTAAAAAAAAAAAATCCTCAAGACTGTAATTCTAATTTATCACAACAAAAGTAGTACATTAAATCTGCTATCAGTACAGATGCAAACATAACTGAGTATGACAGTCTGCACACCCTATAATTTGATGTTTTCACAGGAAAACAAATCTGAGTATGACAGTGTGTACCCTTCATGATTTAAAGGCTTTTACATACTCAAGTCTCGTTCTGCATACAGGCTATTTTTTTTAACCTTTTAACCTTTTCAAGTGGGAAAGTAAAGTGGTTTATGACAGTGACTAAAATTGAGTGAGACATGCACAGAGTGGGTTACAGGTGGAGTAGAGGTGAACACAATTTTGTAATATTCCACCAAGACATCATGCCATTTATACATTACCTGGACAATCCTTAGCTTGCAATGAGACTACATATGGTGTGACATTATTCTGAAGGGTCTCTGTTAGACTTTTGAATATTAAATCATGATCTGTAACATTCACACCTATGAGAAAATAAACAACATCATGTCATCATCTTTATTAATATAATAAAGGATATTTTTAAGAACAAGTAAAGCACCAAATGAAAACAATTTATAAACACTATTTGCAATAGAAATCTAGAAAATTGCAACGAAACTGACTCTCCTCCCAGAACATGATCTAAAGGAAATGTGGTACTGTTTAGTCCTGAAAAGTCCAAGGCCCAGGTGGTGAAGGCATGATTCTTAACCTACTCTTACTGGGAAAGATGGTGAGACCTACTGGAATTAGTTTGGTTCCTATCTACCCGTGCCTACCCATAGATAAGCACTTTGTTACTCCATAATATACTATCTCGGAACATGCCCCAAAGCCAGGAGCCAACTCAGTGTATACACCAAACCCTTTGAAACCATGAGTCAAACGAACATTTTCTTTCCTTAAGTTGATTATCTAGATTATTTCGTCTGTATCAAAAAGTTAACACAACTACTTTGTTCAGAAAGGCCTGTAGTTCAAGTCTTCCTTTGAAAAGGTTACTAAGCATATATCATTGACCTTGGAAAATAGCTTAGGAGCAATTTCATTACTTTATCAAATTCAGACAGGAATCATTAGATTTAAGTACAAGGGACTAAGGAATCCAAGCCCCTTGTGACTTTACTTTAAAACTGAGGATAAAAATATGACACTATTGTTTAAATCACAGTATTTAATTAAAAAGTATACTCTAATTTCTGAGAGAACTGAAAAATTAAAACTTTGGGACTTTGGTATTTAGCAAAGTACCTTTTCATTTTGAAAAATAAGTTTTTGGTGCTCTCTATATGGCACATCAGAATTGGCTGGAAATTTCTCCAAAACTCTGGATTCAGTCTGTTAACTGATAACTTCCCTAACTCAACAATCTGTGACTTGAAATCCCAGCACTCAGAAGGCAGAGTTGCATCTCGTGAGTTCCAGCACAGCCTGGTCTACATATTGAGTTCTAGGATAGTGAAGGAGACCTCAAAAACTACAGGCAAAAAAATTGTTTGGTATTTTAGCTTTAGACTTGTCATATATGTCATTTAGAAAAAAAAATTCAGAAACACTCATGCCAGCAATAAGCTCCCTTTCTTTGTTTTTTCTCTTTCTTTCACCTGTCTACTTGTAGCAGGTGCTATGGGCTGAATGAGAATGGCTCGTACAGGCTCACAGATTTACATGTTTAGTTCCAGTTGGTAAAACTGTTTTCAGACGGATTAGGAGGTGTGGCCTTGTTGGAAGACGTGTCAAGGGGGATGGGCTTTGAGGTTTAAAGGTCCATTCCAGGCCCAGTCTCTTTCTCGTTCTACAACTTGAGGGTAAGATATTAGCTCTCAGCTACTGCTCCTTCACCATGCCTGCCTGCTTGCCTGCTGCTATGCTCCCCCTCTACAATGGTCATGGGCACATCCTCCATTAAATGCCTTATTTTACAAGTTGCCTTGGTCATGGTTTATATTCATGACAATAGCACAGTAAGATTGCAGGCTCCTTTTTGTTTGTGTTTGAGGCTAGACAACAGCTAGTTCTCCCATGCTTGGCCATTATCCTAATTTTCTTGGGGTCCATCAAAGATGCCAGTATGCCAGTATCCCCAGATATCAGGAAGCAGTCTAGAGAACACAGCACCCACATTCTCAAGAGATGGAGTAGATGGTTTTGGTCATTTAGTAGGCTATGGATGTTGGTCACTATTTAGGGATGATGGTTAAAAATTGTTATTGGTCATGGTTAGAAAAAAAAAAAACTAAACAAAGAATATTAGATTCTGAAGAGATAAAGGGGGGAATATAGTATAAAATGATATGTTTCTACTTTTGTTTAAGGTATTGTACTCATGCAGCTCATTTAACAGTATAATGTAAATTTCTAGTCCTTGAAAGTTATTATAACAAACTATTTAGGATAATAAAGAAATGAAGTGGAGTTGGTATGTAAAATGAAAAAAATTTTTTTTCAAATAAAAAAAGGAAATTTGGGTTAGTAGTTAGTCACCTATAACAAAGAAACTTGTAGTCATGCTAAGTATGCTTTCAAGGTCAATCAAAGATACATTTTAGATAGATGTCTTCAAACACTTCAAAGATCTATAGAATATGGCATTTAAAACGTTCTGTTAACATACAACTTTCATGACAATGAGATATATCTGCTCATGGCCGCACTAATTTACTTCAGAGAAGATGATGGGCATTGAAGAAACTCCATATGGAACTTGCTTGAATGTGACAAAAATAGCCATTTGAGCAAAGAAAATGCTCTTGTCTTGACTGCTGAGAGTATGCTATACAAACTGAACAAGAAAGACACAAAGGAAAAAGGCTGGAAGTGTGCCAAGATAAGGCATGACAGTCCTTCAGAATTCCTGCTTCATAAAAAAGTCTGCCAGACATTCTGCAGGGCACACAGAAAAGTGACTGCTGAACAGTGCCAATAAAAAAAAAAAAAAAAAAAAAAAAAAAAAAAAAAGGCATGACAGACCATCGAAATTCCTGCTTCACCGAAAAGTCTGTCAGACATTCTAGACCGGTAAGCCAAAGACAGATGCCCCAATGTTGTAGGGGAACCTTGGGGTGACTATTCAGGCAGCCAGGTGTGTCTGTCACTTCTTAATTTTGGAAGGGACTTGCACCGTACTTCCTGTTTACTCAGGTAATATATCCTTTTGGGTCTTGAATGGAATTGAAAACTGGGCAGTTATAGAAGATAAACTAGGTATAAAACTTTGGACTTATCAAGAGAGGAAAGATAATGGAGTATTTTCTCTAAATTCTCCAAATACAAACTGACTGGACACTGTAAATGTAATTCTTACTTGATAATTCTATAGTTTCATTTGTTAAAGTTAATACCTTTTCTTTCTATTTTGACAATACCCGATAATTGTTCTTATTGTATACAGTTTTACTATGCTAGTTAAAACCTTTCCTTTTTCTTTAGACAAAAGGGGGGAAATGTTGTAGAATCTTTTGTACACTGTGAATATGTGTAACTTGGATTGGTTTAATAAAAAGCTGAATGGCCAATGGCTAGGCAGGATCTTCAGAGCAGAGAGAACACTGGGAAGAAGGTGGGATTAGAGAGGATGCAAAACATGCAGAAAGAGAAGTAAAATCCATGAGCTATGTGGCAACACATAGATGAATGGAAATGGACTAATTTAAGTTATAAAAGCTAGCTAAAAACAAGCCTAAGCTATAGGTGGAGCTTTCATAATTAACACAAACTAAAAAAGACTCTCTTCCTGACCTCCATTACAACCTTTCCAGTGTCACCCCCAGACATGCAGCAGCCAACTTGCAGATGCCTCTCCTCAATACTACCTCCATTCCCTAGGGACTCAGCCAATCTTGGTGCAAATCAGTTTACTCCCCACATGGATACTCTTCGCTCATTCTTCTTGCCCATCCCCCTTCTTCTGAGTCAGCCACCAATATCTAGAAAGAGATTCTGGGACTCCTAGGGGTCATGGTAGACCTGGGCTCAGATAGGTGATTTTCACTGTCCCTCATGCCCTATATTAGGATCTCTCCGGTCTCACTTCCAGCCCTGTAGCTGCATGCCTGCAGGTACCCTTAATCCCACCCTACCTCCATTCCCTGAGAACTATGTTGACTCTTTAGTTCAGACTTAACTTTTTTCCTTCCTGTGAACCAACCGTTCAGTCCTCCCTATTCCTCTTATCCCTATTCCTCTGTGTCAGTCCCTGATACCTAGAAACAATATCTACCTGGGACCCCCAGTGGCCACACCTGGAAGGGACTCAGGTAGATATTCACACTATCCTCGTCTTCCATGACAATCTCTCTATTCTGACCCTCAGCCCTGTTACCACCTGCTTGCAGATGCCCTCCCACTTAGCTCAAATCCATCTGTTGAAGACTCCAACTCTTTGTACAGACCCAGGGTCACTCTAGCCCTATCTTTCCAAATTATTCTGTCTTCCTGCCACCTTCTTGCAGAGACACCTTATAGCTCTTTCCTCTCAGCCTTTTCTCCTAGTCTCTCTCTATTACTCTCACACTGTCTACCAAGCAACCCACAGACACCACACACTAAGATCCAGAGAGGGCAAGAGAAATCAAGGAACAGAACACTCGCCAACAAAGATCAGATATCAACACCTAGAATCACTTCAATCATCCTAACTGAAGATGCCTACCCACCAGCATTAGCAGGCAAGAGAACCCAGTAAACCTCTACTATAGTAGGCACTGAGAAAGACAATACAGCGGAAGCACAAACTGAGAGTAAGGCCCTATTGCTGAATACAACAGTTAACCACTACATGTTCTCAATGAACACGGAGAAGTCAAGCTGAGGCCAGACTAGATGCTTTACCCATCCTGACTAGTGCTCATGGTCCTGGAAAGCACTCTGCATGCTTGCATAGGAGAAGGGCATGCTACAAAGCCTGCAGTCTCACAATGGGCACCCCCCTACACGATGTGCTGCTGCAAGAGGAGCACAAATGCAAGAGTAACCAGCCACTACCTGATTGGATTCAAGGTCTACTTTATGAGATGGAGCCTGTGCCTGACTCTGATTCAGTGGCCGAGAACCTAAAAAGAGATAGGTCATGAGCCTAGGGAAAACAAAGTATTATTGCTCTGCTATGGAAACACAGCAATAAAACGTCTCCTAGTAAGATTTTGTTGTAACCATGGATCAGTACCTTGCTCACTCATCATCAGAGAAGTTTCCTCTGGCAGCAGATGGGAACTATTAGAGACCCAGACCCACAACTCGACAATGTGCCCAGAATGAGAGATTTTAGAGTTTGGCTTCATCAAAATATCACACAGGGTTCAGGGAACTACACAGAAGAGGAGGCAGAAAGATTTTAAGAGCCAGAGGGGATGGATGAAACCAAGAAAACGATGACACAAGACTGACACACATATGAACTCACAGAGACTGTGGTATATACACATAAGGGCCTGCACAGGTTCAAGCCAGACAGGGTCCCAGTGCTAAAAGATGGAAGAGAACATGAGCAATGAGCTGCCATCTCTGACCAAGAAACTATATGCGAGTACCCACTTGCAAAGGCAAAACTAAGTTTTCTCCAATAGAGTCTCACTGGAGATATTAACCACACTTAAGGGCAGGCCGCAAACCTAGCAGTAGATGGCTACTACTAAGTGAACTCAATGGTATTGCTGCAGACTTCTTGTCTCATAGTGTTATGTTTGGCATTTTTTGTCTTACTGGTATGCGCATTTCTTTTGTGTATATGTTATGTTTTTGTTTTTTGATTTTGTGGTTTTATGGGTTTTCCTTTGTGTGTGTGTGTGTTGTGCTTTTGCTTTGTTTTATTTATTTTGGCTTCTTTGGGTTTTTGTTTGTCTGTTTTCTAAAGAGAGAAAGAAAAGGTGAGATGTTAAGTGGATAGAGAGGATGTGGGAGGAGATGATAGGAAGGGATACTATGAACAGAATATATTGTATGAAAAAATATTTTTAATTAAAAGAAGAAATATAAAAAAACTGACAAATGCTATTAATAAATCAGCTATTTTTGTATTATTGAGAAACAAATATTTTCTATAAATTATATATTAATTAACATTTATAAAAATTATAACCTATAAGTTGGAAACAATTTATATACAATTTACTGAAATCCTTCTCTATGCAATAATATTAATATAAGAGAATCTGAAATTAAGATATCAAGTGCAAGAAATAAAATAATTAGATGAATTTCAATGAAGATAAAATTTTTTTAAAAAATGGTATAAAAAAATAAAATCTACTAACACACCGAATTCAAATTTCATTATTCTATAAACACACATAAATAAGCATAAGACAAATACAGTTCTTTTAATCTATATGTATCTGAATATATAATAAACTTTTGTTGACTTACAAAGTATGAAGTCAAATCATAGTTGTTTTAATTTATGTTTCATCAGAACAAAATATTTTCCACTATTCCCATAACAAAACCAATTTAAAACCATATTAAAAATATGCACAGGCAAGCATGAATAAACAGATACATACATACCAAGAATAAGAGCAGCAGTTGGAATTTCTCTGAATTTCATTTGACAGCCCCAGTTACTTGAATTTTTCTGGAAATCAGAATGGGACTTTTGCAGAAAGTCAACTAGGTTGTCAAATAGATTTTTATTTAATTCTTCCTGTAATTGCTACAATGAAAACAAAATTTCATGAGTTATTAATAGTGGTAATCTGGTATTTGTTTCCTGGTATCTTTGTTAGGGTTTCTATTGCTGTGAAGAGACACCACGACCATGGCAACTCTTATAAAGGAAAACACTTAACTGGGGCTGGCTTATACTTTTAGAGGTTTAGTCCATAATCACCATGGTGAGACTTGGTGGTATGCAGGCAGGTGTGGTGCTGGAGAAGTAGCTGAGAGTCCTTCATCTTTACTTGGAAGCAACAGGAAGTGGTCTGAGATACTGGGCATGGCTTGAACATATACATAAGACCTCAAAGACTGCTTCCACCTTGACACATTTCCTCCAACAAGGCCATACTTACTTCAACAAAGCCACTCCTCCCAATTGTGCCACTCCTTTTGGGGACCATTTTCTTTCAAACCACCACTTCTGGTGTAGTGAAATTTCAATGTCTCTTCCCTTTGAATGTTCAGTAATTTTAGTTGAGATTAACAGGGTAAATTTAGTTTAGATTAACAGAGTAAAAGAACCCCACAAATGTATCAATGCACAATGTACTGAAAGAGAATAGGAGGGGAAGAAACCCCACACAAATATATTCAGACACAATGTATTTTGAGTGAAAAGTGGGAAAAACATACAAGTACATTAACAGACAATGAGCAGCATACAATGTATCAAGAGGAAAGAATAGAAGGGAAAGATGGCTGAAGCTTAAACTGCATTCTGTGTGTTTTCTTTTTTGATTTTTGAAACAGGGTTTCTCTGTGTAACAGCTCTAGCTGTCCTGGAACTCCTTTGTAAACCAGGCTGACCTCCAGTCACAGAAATCTACCTGTCTCTGCCTCCCAAGTGCTGAAATTACAGGTGTGAACCACCATTACCCACTGCATTCTTATATATACAAAAAAAAAAAAAAAAAAAATCAGTGGGGCTCTTAGGGTTGAGAGGGACAGGAGGAAGTTTGGGAGGTAAAGTGGGGAAGAATAAGGATGGCAAGTTATGAAAATGTGAGATTAAAACACACTAACAAAGATGGTTTCTCAGAGCCACGCTGTGCCTGCAACTTCTCAGAAGAGCCATCTGGAAATACATTGAAGTAGAGGGCACTAAGATATAGTTTGGCCATCAAAATCATGGTACTGCTCTTATAGAGGACCTGAGTTCAGTTCTCAGCACCCACATGGCCGCTCATAACCATTTTAACCCCAGTGCTATCCTATTTTGACCCATGCAGATTTTAGAAAAGAAAGTATTACAGATGCAGCTGAAAGACTACATATAAGATGGGTAACAGCTAAATGAAATAAAGCTTTGGATTACTCCATTTAAAAATCTCTCTCATTTGCTTACTCCATAACTATTCACTAATCATTTTGTGTATATGAAAGATAGTCTTTTCCCTAAAAAGATAAATAGGCAAAACTGGAAACATCTATTTTAAGCTGAAGAGGTAATTCGTTTGAACCAAAGCACTATCTGATGATACAGAGGGTGATAGAAGGCAAAGCTAAGTTGGAAGAACGACATGTTGTAGAATCAAAGAAAGGAGAAAGCACAGAACACAGAACATTTGATAATCACTGATACAGCTAAGTATGAAAGAATCCAACGTGAGAGGAAAAGAGGCGCAAACAGGTGAAGGTCTAGCTCATGAAACTAACACTATGATTTTAAAGGATTTGGACTTTATACTGTAAGAGGGCACCCAAAGAGCTATAAGGTCAAAGGATAAAGTGGGTGGCACTAGAAAAAGGCTATATGAAACCCATCCCAAAGTCTGGGATAGAGCTGCATTTGCCTGAAATGGGGGAGAGTTCCTAATATGACTCAGACATCAAAAAGCTAGTGGCAGATTAAAAGGGTGTGATGTCAAGAACATTACGATAATCTAAAAACTGAAGACAGTCGGGCGATGGTGGCATACACCTTTAATCCCAGCACTCGGGAGGCAGAGGCAGGTGGACCTCTGTGAGTTCGAGAACAGCCTGGTCTATAAGAGCAAGTTCCAGGACAGCCTCCAAAGCCACAGAGAGACCTTCTCGAAAAACCAAAAAAAGAAAAACAAAAAGGAAAAAAACAAAGAAAGAAATGAAGACAGACAGGAGCTTGTAAGGTATTTCAGCAGTCTTACAGCTCAGTTCCCAATGGAAGACTTACAATTTACCTGTTAACTCCAGTGAATCTAGTGTCCTTCTTCTGAAGGCACCTGCACTCATGTGCACCCACCCACACATGCACAATAACTAAAAGTAAATCTTAGGAAGGGAGGGAGGGAGGAAGGAAGATGGCCTAAACTGGAGACTGTAAACTGGAGTATCTTCAAGGACTACATGGAAAACATCAATGTGTGGTGATATGTTGTTTATGATCAAATAAATCAGAATGCAAAGCTAGCCACAGCCACAGAAGCTGGACAGTGGTGGCACACACCTTTAATCCCAGGACTCAGGAGACAGAGGCAGATGGATCTCTGTGAGTTCAAGGCTACCCAGGGCTACATGAGAGTAAATCACTCTAAAATAGAAATGGAGTTCATGGCTTCAATCCCAGCTCTAGAGAGATATATAAGATAGGAATAGGTCATTCAGTATTCAGTCTTAGGCAATTTAGTCTCCAGCCATGTTGAGGTCAGGATTGCCCCAGCCCTGGTAGAGGTTAAAGAGCTCTCTGGTAGCATGGCCACTTTGCTTCCCTGATCTTCAGCTTGAACCCCAATATCTGTCTCTGGGTTTTCATTATTCATGATACATCAATGAGCAAAGACAAGTGTAAAGTAATAGCGATAGAAGGGAAACAGTACAAGACTAATGATGGGAGATGTTATTCTGTAAATATGTTTCTTGTATTGGTTAATGAATAAAGCACTGTTGGCCAATAGGAAAGCAAGATAGTCAGGACTAGGAGACAACGAGGAGAGAGGAAAGAGTGGGAGGAGTCAGGATGGAGAACTGAGAGAGCAAAACGCCAGCCCGCCCCTCTCTCCGGTAAGATAAGACCACATGGAAGTACTTAGATTAATAGAAATGGGTTAATAATTAAGACAGAGCTAGCCAATAAGAAACAAGTAACTAGCCTACAGCTTTATATCTAATACAGAGTCTCAGTGTGTTATTTGGGGCTGGCACGGGAGTGGGACCTACTCATAACAGACTAGAAAGTAGGAGGACTAAAAAGATGGCTCAGTGGGTAAGAGTGCATGCTGTGTAAGCATAAGGCCTTTAGTTGGAATACCCAGTAACCACTTAAAGCTGTGTGTACTCCCATTCAAAACAAAAACACTATAGCAATGTATTGGTTAAGCAGAAGAAGCTGTTGGCACTGGAACTACTGACTTGCTGTACAGGAGATACAGCCAAAGCATGTAGTAAGTTCTAGATCAGCCTGAACTAATGTTAACACCATGTCTCAAAAAGAAACCAAAACAAGCAAATCATAAATTTAGAAATGGCTTCCTTTCAGACTTGTGTAACTTCTTAACTGCATTTAAGAGTAACTGTCACCATAGTAAAGTTCTTTATCTTAGCAAATACTATGTCCCAGTAACTGAGGTCATGCTTAATATTTACAACATGACACATTATTTTCTTTGAGGTACAACAGTTGTATTTGATTCTTATTTCTCATTTGCTATGCATAGTCATATAAAGCATTAGAAATACGGGAAGTAACATACAAGATTTACAGTATTTTCCTATAGAAATGTAAAAAGGAAATTAATCACCTCTGTTTCAGATTTCATCCGTTGCCATAGCAAATGATAAGTTTCAAATCGAAGTTTACTGTCCTCAGACTCAAGATTCTCATTATTAAAATAATCTTCTACAAAAACCAGAAAGTCAGTCAGTTTTTTTTTTTTTTTTTTAACACAATAAAATTAAGATGTGTGCAAAGACATACAGCATGGTAGAGAGGTGTCAAAACAATTTCTACACATCAAAAAAAATCATGTATCTATGTAGACATTTTTCTCTATACATTGGAAAAAATAGTGTACTTTACCTTTTGTATTTAATTTTATGTCTCATTTTTATCATGTTAAAAAGGACATTTAAAACTTTAAAGTTCTAGTCCTTACTAGTGACTCTCTAAGCTTCTACTTAATGATTTTTCAGTTCAAGGTATACACAGACAACATTAATGTCTTCACCTGCATCTTCAATGAATGAATCTTTAAACTCTTCCTTATTCAACAAGTTTTCATACTCTTTTTGCTCCATTGACATAGGTTAGTCCAGTCTTTGACTTAATTTGTATCCTTTTCTCTTCTCTTTTGGTGAAAGTTATGTGCATTGCCAAGAAAGACAAAAGAGGGTGTTGAATCCTCTTGACTGAACTAACATCAGATGGTTGTGAGCTGCCATGTGGGTGCTGGGAATCAACACTGGTTCCTCTACAATAGCAGTCAGTGCTTCTGGCAGTTGAGCCACCTCTCTGCCCTAGAGAGTGTTTCTTTATATTCTTTTAAAAATATTTCCTCCAAAAAGTCATTTAACAAAATATTTTTATTGTAATCGTTTTGAAACCATGTACATCAAGAAATATATTATTTTGAAAATCTAACAAATGTATACCCAGTAGATACAAAAACAAAGGTTCCATAAAACAACTTTTATCCTATCCTAGAGTAGCAAATATGCTCTATTCCACCCTCTACTACAGTGATTTCATAACTTGCAATGGGTTGTGACCTCCAATTTGGAAATGGCAGAAACTCACTTATTTATTGACTACTCTGCCCTTCCTCTCATTGGTCTGATGTTCTTTTAATCTAACATTAACATATACTTTGAACTGTTCTTGAACTTTCAGTTTGTTCTATTCAACTCTATTTCCATACCAATGCCTCTCCACAGCCACAATTTTATTCATTAAAAACATGGGGATATAGAGGTGGCACAGCAATTAAAACACTTGCTGTTCTTGCAGGGAATCTGGGTTCGACTTCCAGCACCCACATGTTGACTCAACCATCAGCAGCAACACTTCCAGGGTATCCAACACACTCTTACGGTCTCTGCAGCAGGCACTGGACATGTACATGATGGATGTACATACACATAGGCAAAAATATATAAAGATAAAAAATCCTAAAGATTCAAGGCCAGCCTGGTCTACAGAGTGAGTTCCAGGATAGGCTCCAAAGCTACAGAGAGAGGAAAAAAAAAATCCTAAAGAAAAAAAAAGTCATGTTATGAAATCAATAGTGATCTTGACACTTCTCAAAAATAATTAACAAAAATTCTTAGATGGTTATAAAAATTCATATCCAACCCAAAGATAAATGTAATCCTAGTGCTCAGCAAAAGTATTCCAAGCCTGAAGTCAGTTTAGGCCATAAATAACTAGATATATTTAATTTAAAATCATACTTGAAAAAATTACTGGCTCATTCCTTTACTAAAACATTTATATTCCTGACAATTTCCTACTTTTTTTTTTCACATTTGTATTTCCTTCAATCAAATATTTACATTCCTAAGTTTAGAGCTTTCACTCTAGCATCCGTTAGTAATGCTATGTCTTTACTTGGTAATCTGGAATACATTTTCTTTCCTATGAAGGAATGCTACTCATAATAATTGACTTAGTTTCCACAAGTATCTTACTTTTGTCAAACATTTTACAACACAATAAAGTCATTATAATGCCTAGATGACAAGGTTATGGTATTAAGATGCAAAAAAGAGAATATGCAACAATCTATTAAAAGATAAAGCAGGATAATAAGGTAGCCTTAAACAGGCAAAAATAGTCATTTAATTTGATTGGAAGGATGGTGATAAAATGCTACATAGCAAACTAAGGCAGGAATTTATGTGCTGGCTAACTAATGAAGCACAGAGTGAAAACAATCTTGGAAACTGAGACAGAGCATCAGTAGGCACCGGCCTATAAGCGTCACTTCTCTCATGGTCGTTCAGTGAGCTTGGGGATGGAGGGGGGGGGCGCTGCAAATGGTAGCTATCCCCTCACCACTCACCTCTGCTTGTCCTCAGTGAGTGCCTCAGTGCCTGTAAGCAACCCTGTCACTGGGGCTGCCATTCTCTGTCTCAAGCTCTTTTCCCAGTTTTACCAACTGTTTTGGTAGACGTGCAGTATTCCACAAAACACTATTAAGTGGGAGAATTTACCAGTTTTTGCTTAGGGATGTACCTAACTGCCTTCAAGTCAAGGAACAAATGGTGGGGAAAATGCACCCCACCCCCCTTCTCTCCAATCATTTCAACTATTGAAGCCAGTGAAGGTTACCACTAAAAAGTGGGAACGATTTTCCTTGTCCCATCTCTCTTATAATCAAAGTCAATTCCTTACACAATTTAAACCAAAACAATGCCTATTAGTCTTAAGTCAATACAATGAAAGAAAAAAATTTGAAAACTCTAAAACAAAGCTCAAATTATACTGCTGTACATATAAAATGTTGATATTACAAACTGTAAATAAATCTAAAGTTATAACTGAAATCCAACCTAAAAAATTCTATGCAAACACTTGCCTCATATTATGAAATGGTTTCATAAAGCAATGGTTAGACCACAAAGTCTAAAACCAGAGGATGGGTTCAAATCTTAGCTCTATGACATCTATTTTCTATGTATTCTTGTATATGGCAATGGAAATAATACTACATTCCGCAAAGTTCGCTGAGGGGATGAAAGGAACACAACAGTCCAGGACATAATAAATGTTTTAAAATATTAGTGAATTTGTTATAATTACATTGCTGGTGGTTTCAGATATTACTGTATGGTATGTGTCTCACATATACAACGATGGAATAAATCCTTAATTTTCTTTAAATTATTTCTGGTTTTCTTCATAATCACACTTAAAGTTTAAGATCTAGGGGAACAAATATTAACAAATTGGATGCTAAGATACTTTACCTATTGGCACAGAGATCTTTCTTTTCTTGATGTCTGGTTTAAACACGAAACAGCCCTATTTAAGAAAGAAAAAAAGAAGGAAGGAAGAAAGGAAGGAAGGAAAGAAGGAAGGAAGCACAAAGTCAAATTAAGCAGACAAATCTAAACACCCAAATACTCTGTCAATAAACAAATTCTTTAAAAGGGGAGTTGGGGTGGAATATAGTTCTTTCAGTTTCTAAGAAATCACAAGACTTCTCTTTGAAATACAAAAGGGGAGAAAGTCTTTAACAATTATCCGTTTCTTTTTCCTCAGCTCCACCGGTTGCTCTCACACTCTTTAAGAGCAGCTCTAAGAGCTAGGCAAACTATTTTAGTTCAAGTTTCATAAAGTTTAGGACAGAAACAACATTAATATTATACATTAAAACAAAGATTAAGTACCAGGCAGTGGTGGTACACACCTTTAATCCCAGCATTTGCAAAGCAGAGGCAGGCAGATCTCTAAATTCAAGATCTGCCTGGTCTACAGAGTGAGTTTCAGGACAGTCAGGGCTACACAGAGACCCCTTGACTCAAATAAATAAACAAATAAAGATTAAGTTAAAAAACACTGATACTCTCCCACTCCAAAATGATTACTTCTTTAATTAATTCTAAGTATCTACAATTAGGATATAAGTAGGTAATTTTGGTCTTGTTCCACCCAACATCTCCTATTCATTAATACATTCCTTTCCATTTATCCATTACAGTTTTGCTCAAAACTCATAGTTCATCTCTGTAATCCCAGCACTTACAAAATTGAGGTAAAGCCATCTTTCAAAAAAAAAAAAAAATCAATCTGGCATCTTTTGCAGGGGACCCTCCTAGATTCTCTCAAGAGAAATGTTTCTCCTGAGATCTCAGGATTCACACATCTTTGCTTTGTCTCCCTGATAAATTGTAAGTACATTTACAGCAGAGATATGTTATTTATAATCATCTCCTCAATATTTATGAGAGTACTAACAACTACAGTATACAGAATACAAAATGAATAAATACTTGCTAAGTAATTTCCCTAGTAATTTTGCAGTCACATTAAGTTTCCTATTATTACTTGGCTCCTAAGTTTCTAGTTGTGCTGTATTCTACCGAAATGAAAGTTACCTTCTATGCACAGTCTCCTAAGTCTCCTAAAAAAGAGAGAATAAAAGAAGCAAAGTATGACCAAAAAAAAGGGGGGGGGCATCTCAGGACTAGTGTTAGACAGCTGTGTAAAATATAAAATGGCCATGTGAATTACATGTTTCAAATTAAGTTGTACTTATATTTGCAACTAGTAAAGCTATGTGAATTACTTGTACCTATTTTTAAGAAGTACCTTGTACCATGACACGCATATCACTGCATCCATTCCATATGGACCTGCTAATCAGTTAAGGATAGCACTGATGCAGCAAAACATAAAGAGTTCTAAATGGGATATTAATAAAGATGGGCAGGCTATGAATACAATCAATGAATACTAACAGAAACATATAACAGTAATATGGTTAACCATGTTAGACTAGAAGGCCATCAGTCAAAAAATATGAAGAGTAGCCAGGTGGTGATGGCAAATGCCTTTAATCCCAGCACTCAGGGGCCAGAGGCAGGCTGATGTCTGTGCCTTCTATGCCATCCTGGTCTACAAAGCAAGTTCCAGGACAGGCAGAGCTGTTACATAGTGAAACCCTGTCTCAAAAAAGCAACAAAACAATATGTACACACACACACACACACACACACACACACACACATACATGTTTATATACACACACAAACACACACACACACACACATATTTGAATGAAAAGAAAAATAACAAAACCTGATGGGTTTAAGGAGAAGAAAAATAAATTTTAAAAATGTTGGCAGTTCAATGAGTTTCTTAAAAGGTCTTTAAAGGTTCTTATTTATTTAAGATCTATGTCATAATCATTCATCAGCATAGCTATTTCTGTGACAAAGCAAAAAAAAAAAAAAAAAGGCTTCTCTGGAAAAAATTCTCATTTTCTACAAGTTTTACAAAAATGAGAGGACTAAAGCTGGGGATGCAGCTCAGTGGTAGAGTGCTTGCTCAGTATGTACAAACTACAGAGTTATACCCATAAGTAAGAAAGGAAAGGAAGTTTTATGCAAACAGTATTAGAAGATAGAGCATCTAAAACATCTGGAACTTTGTAGTCAAGGATAAACAAGGAATAACCCTAATAAAAGCACTAGTGCAGTTAAATCTCTTTTTCTACCAGTCAGTCCTTCAAAAGATTTTAGAGGAGGGACTTGCACCTCTAATCCCAGCTCTTGGGGGTGGGGACCATTTGTAAAGTGTCTCTATTTTGGTTGAACAGTGACAACTATAATTTGGTTTAACTACAGTAACTTGTTTTTATATTCTTGTCTCCCCTGCTCCACACCCTCAGAAATGCCCAACAGGAAAGGTGTTTATCCATCACCTAAACTTCATGAAATGAGCACTCACTGGCTACCTCAAGCAACCATGAATTGCTGGTCAAAACAGACAATATTCCAGTCTCCTGCAGAAGCCCTCATCCTGTGAACTGTGAGAGGACTCCCTCCACCATGTGGGCCAGAATCCTCACAACTTCTGCTGTGCTGTCTGTGATGTTAATACCACTTTGCACTTAAAACTGAAGTCTTTTACTCGGCATAGCAGCACAGTCCAGTAAAACTTTAACTTAAATGTCAAACAGCTGCTGTTTTGTTGTGCTACTGAAATATAGCAGGTGCTAATGGTAAACTTAATCTACCTTAATTCAAATGTAAATAGTCACAGGCTGCTAGGGGGCGATACAATCCTAGAATTTCTCCTCTTATAAACTACATTTTGATTTGCACTCCTTTGCCATCAAGGCAGTCCATGATTCCCCAATACACTCATCTGAATTATACTTTTGTTCTCTCTTTCCCCCCCCCCTCATGTTCCTTTCTCCACTTTCGGGTTATCCTGAGTTTTCTATTTAACATGTTCCTCTGTTTCTACATTCTATGGTAAAGAACATGTCATTCTGCTCTCCCACCCTCCTGCTTTATATGCTCTCCATGATTCTTAGTTTTCTGGTCTTGGCCAAACTGTGTCTCCAAAAGCTTCGCTGGTTTCCTAGAGCTCTTGGTTCTTCCCTCTTCTCTTAGAACTTTTCCCCTTACTAATACGGCAATTCAAGATTAGCTGCTTATTCATATCTCTGAGTGCAGAAAGACACTTTGTTTAGGTTTGTATTTCGGTAATTAAATGCACAGAAGGAACTTCTGCGGGGTAGGGGGGGTGGAAGCGGGGCGCGGAGGGGCCACGGCATACAGTTGGGGCAGCCGGCCGGCTTGTCTTGGTGCCACGGCCTACTTTGCCAAAGCAAAGATGTCCTCGAACCCGGACCTAGGCAAAGCCGCCCGAGTTCTGCTCTTCCCGGAGCCACAGCCAATGCCCATCCGCCTCGCCGTGCTTGCCAAAGAGACACCGCGGAGCTCAGGCAAGCGCCACCCCCACGTACCTTGGACACCGAGGAAGTGGCCATAATCCACGGCTCCCTGTGCCTGCGCACTGAACACTTCCGCGCGCCCCTGCGGAAGCAGAGGCGACTTCCGGCACGGAGGCGGGGCGTGCGGAGGCGGGCGTCCGGACGGCATGGCGTGCGGCTTTCGTAGGTCGATCGCCTGTCAGGTACTGTCGCGAGTGGCGAGCCCGAGGGGGCAGTCTGCGGCCGGCTTTGCCTTCTCCCTGCGCTGCAAAAGCACGCGGTGCTTCTCTGTCTTGGCATTCCCGTTTGTCATGATTTTACCTGGGAGGACCCTGTGGAAATTAATGTTTGTAGTCATTTATTTTGGAGCGTTGATTAAAGTTGATGGTTATGAATCATGCTAAGGACTGGCCCGTGGTGGTGCACACTTTTAATCCTAGCACTTGGGAGACAGAGGCAGGTGTATCTCTGAGTTTGAGACCAGCCTGGTCTACAGAGTGAGTTCCATGACAGCAAGGGCTGTTACTCAGAGAAACTCTCGAAAAAAACAAAACAAAAAGAAAAAAAAAAAAAAAAATCATGCTGAGGGCCGTGGAGATGGTTCCTTGGGTTCGAATTTCCAGAGCCTATGTAGAAAAACCTGTGTGGCTAAGGAAGTCTGAAACTACAGTTTCTGGGAGATGGAAAAACAAAAACAAACAAAAAAACCCAGATGGATCCAGCTGCCTGGGTTTTGCTAGTGCTAGCACAGATTTAGGCCCAGTCTGGCTGAGTTGTTTTAGACCATTCTGGAAGATGTTGCATGGCTTCTTAGGCAGCACTTTGATAATTAAACTCGTTTATATCGGTGGCTTTAATGTAAGGTCTGTGTCTGTTTGTGTGTTCCTTCAAATGGAGAGGCCAGAGGTTGGGTGTGTTTCCCTTAATCACTGTCCATCGCGTTTTCTGAGACAGGTTTTCATTCTGAACTTGGAGTTGAGCAAACATTCAGCAAGCCTGGCTAGCCAGGAAGCCCAGGGTTTAGTGATGATTCTAGTGTTAGCTGAATTGACTGCATAGGACAGTCAGAGAATTGACTATCTGGGAAAGACAACAGACCAAAATACTAAAACCACAGAAAACTGAGAGATGAGAGAATGAAACAATGGTTTGTTTTGTTTTTTATTGAGGCAGGGTTCTGCCTTTGGAATGGAGTCGAGTCTGTGGCTATTTGTGGGAGTGGTGGTGGGTGGGGTAGGTGTTTCAGGGCTTCTCTAGTGGTTGTGCTTGTTCCTCTGGCCCACCAGGGAGGTGATCCTGGCTGTAACCTATGTACTATGTGCTCAGTTAGGGAAGTGGTCATCCTTTGAAGCCCCTTTCTCTACCTTTGACTTGCCTTTCTAGCTGTTGACTGTGTCTCTGCTGACCTTTATCCCAGGAAGGCATTGCTAGTCGGTGCACCTTGCAGGTGCTGTTGTTCTTAGCCCTGGGCAGGATCTGTCAACAATGAATTAGCTCTGCTTTCTTTGTTCTCATGACCAGATTTTAGTCTTAGCTCTCAAAGAGGGTAAGAGTTTATTCTGGAGCCAAATTTGAGTGACCATGGCCTAGGAACATGGATTTATGGTATCTCAGTTTCCATAGTGGCAATATGGAAGCAGTTTCATGGGGGTTTTGCAGTAGCAGAACAAAGAAAGTTCTAAATCAAGGCATTTTAAAAAACATATTGGCAGAATCACTGGTCAGGTAGGTTACAAGATGGGGTTAACTCCTCTATAGCCTTTAGATGCTATCTGACAGCACTCTTAGCCCTTTGCCGGGTGGGGAGCTAAGATTTTGTTAAGTTAACACATCCTAGAAAGTTTGTCAGGATGTTAGGTCTAGCTAGTAGAAGCAAGATATTGGGTCCAACAGTGACTTGTAATTAGGTTCTGGATCTAACATTCCAAAGTCTCCTTTGCCACTGCAGACAGCATGGCTTTCTTTCAGGAATTCTCATTGACATTATCAAGGTGTAGCTGCAGTTTTTCTTGGTTACCTGTGCCAGAACTCCATGTCTGTGGTGTAGTCCAGAGTGGTCTCCTTCCTAAAATAGCTACAATCCTTACTTACAATTTAGTACCTATGAATGGGCAACAATGTCTTGCATATGTTCAAGGAAGCTGACTGGTTTGATGACACTGACTCACAGTTCTATCCTCCTTTTTTATGTAAAATAATTCATGCAATGTATTTTTATTATATTCGTTCCTTCCCCCTCCCAACTTCTTATCTGATCTACTTGGTTATTTCATACCCAGCATTGGGTCCTTTTCTTCCTCATCCCTAATACCCCATCTCTCTACAGCACCAGATGTGGAAGGTATAGATGTGTCACCTTGCTCAGCCCTTACAGGAGCGCTAGGATTTCAAACCCTGATCCTCATGCATTCATGACAAACCCTTTACCAACTGAGCCTTGTCCCAGCCCTGTTGGTATAATCTTCTGTAAACTTTTCTCCTTCCTTCTCACTCTTCTCAGCCCAACACCTAGTTCCCATGAGTCATCTCTCAAATACATTGTTTGCACTGAAGTTATGAGGCTTGGCTCCACAACTGAATTTTGCTTGATTGTGGTTTTCTGTAGTGGTCTCTTGTTTGACACATGTCCAAGGAATAACTATGTCACAGTGTTATTCTGAGCATAGAAATGCCTCTACCACCAACCTTAGCATAATCATGAAAGAAGCTTCTCACAAATACAGATGCACCGGTTTCCACTCACTTATTATCTGTGTGCTAAAGAGCAATTCTGGGGTCTCGTACATTCCAAACCCAGGGCAAGTAGCCGGTGCTTGACCAATGAGTTAGCCTGTAGCCTTTGCTTTGTTTTTTGTTTAATTTTTCTTTTGTGTATTTACTCCTGCTATTCTGATGAGTAAACCTTTAATAGGGTTTGGGCATGGGGATCAGATTTATTTTCCCCTAATGTTTGCTTGTTACTATTAAGTACTATAATTTTTTTCTGTTTTGTTCATTGTTATAGCATCAATATCTAAAATACTGCCTAGTACACATAAGTTACTCTTAATTTTTTTAATGAAAAATGTTTTTGGATTCTCAGTGATTCATACCTTTTTTCAGATATTTCTCTAAACTTTTCTTTTAAATTGACAACATGAAATCCATTGAAAGACAAGTAGTCCTGCTTGCTACTTTAGAGTCAAACCTTTATGTTATACTCAACCCCTGACATCTACAACTCTTTACCTCAGTCTGATAGTTTATATAACTTCTTTATTATGGATTTTATTTAGTGTCATGTCTTTGAGATTCATTTGTGCTAAGTGCTTGAAACATTCCATTTACTCTGGAATAGATACAGCAACAATTTTGACCTGTTCCTTTTTTTATTTTTAGCTTTCTAGAATATTGGCTCTTCCACCAGAAAGCTTGATCAAGTCAATATCTGCAGTTCCAGTTTCAAAGAAACAGTTAAGTATACTGCAGTGATCTGAAATTGGTGAATTTGTTGGCAATCTAATTTTACTTAACTCTTTATCTTACTCAACAGTTTATCTAATAGTCCTTAAAAGTTATGCTTCATTATATTCAACTTACTACAATTGGTATCATAAAATTACAATTCTATTTAGGTGTTCTGTGGAGGACTGTAATATTCCTTTGTTAATTATTTTCATGTTTGTTTTTGCTAGCAATAATGTAAGTCTTTAGGAAGCAGATTCTAATTTAATTGTTTAACAATAAAAGAATGGCAATGTGTTTATAATCTCAGAGCTTTTGAAGGATTATTGAACACTGTATAATCAGCTGATGCTTAAATACTATTATACCATACTTATCTGCCATTTTGGTTGTGTTGTTTTGTTTGAGTTTTTATTTGAAGATTCCCAAGTGATAGAAACTGTTGTTTACGGCTATATAAAATCTATATTGTTTTCAGCCAGGTGGAGGTAGCACATGCCTTTAATTCCAACACTTGGGAGGCAGAGGCAGGTGGATCTCTGTGAGTTCCAGACCAGCTTGGTCTACAAGAGCTAGTTCCAGGATAGCCTCCAAAGCCACAGAGAAACTCTGTCTAGAAACATCAAACAAACAAACAAAAAACTATATTGTTTTCTTGGGTGCAGGGAAAGGTAACGGTCTCTCTACATAGCTCTGGCTATCCTGAAATTCTCTAGGTAGACCAGGCCTTGAACTCACAGAGATCTGCCTGCTTCTGACTTCTGTGTGCTGGGATAAAAGGTGTGTGCGCGCCACCACACCCAGCCCTACTTGCATTTTTTCTTTCAAAGCTAAAAATAGTAAGTTTATAGGTGCTCTCTAATCTTTGCCTTCTCTTTCTATTTACTTCCTTTTCATGAAAAGAGGGGATATTCACCCCTCTTACCTGAAAGTTCTAATAAAATTAAGGGGACAAAGGATATACCAGTACTGAGAATTTTATATTTCACCTTTAAAAACCTCAGAGCTAAGGGTCTACTATGTGGCAAGCTTATTAACTAATTGATAGAGTACAGCCATCCTTTGGTGATTGACGGCAGGTAGTCTTAGAGATCCACAATCAGCAGAAGCTGCAAACAGTAGTGTGTTATTTCCATGCATCCTCCATATACCCTTCATGTACTGCAAATCATTTTTATATGCCTATAATCCCTGTTACAAGGCAAATGCTATATAAGTAGTTGTTATTAGTGTATTGTTTGAGATAATATGAAAAATTTGTTCATGTTTAATGTAGATATAATTTCTTTTCTTTGAACATTTATGTTATTGCAGTCCAAGGCTGCTATACATTCATGGATAGACTACATTTTATCCAAGCACTGAAGTTTTTTTAGCAAAATGTTAAGTTGACAGTTAGGATAACCATCCTAATAAGGAATTCCAGGAAGTGGAGGAACTTTAAAGAAACCTATTTCCTAATCATCTACCATCATCATTTTTGGCACAGGACCAACATTGTGTGGTCTGTAGTTTTCTCCTGCACTGGATAATGTTGATAGCTACTGGTTTTCAAAGCATTGCGATTACATCTTTTAAATGTTCTCCCCTCTCTTTACTGTTTCTAAGCAAAATGTAGCAGGTAATCGTTAGAGATTTCAAGATAGTTCCTCTTGATGTTGAAATGATCCACACAAAGTCATTATTGACAACCTCACTGATTAAGCCCATTAAGAGTTTTAAGTCCTTTGTTTGTTTGTTTTGTTTTTCAATACAGGGTTTCTCTATTGCTTTAGGGCCTGTCCTAGAACTTTCTGTAGACCAGGCTGGCCTTGAACTCACAGAGATCCACATGCCTCTGCCTTCTGAGTGCTGGGATTAAAGGCATGAGCTAACAAGTTTTAAGCCCTTTTTATTGATGGCTAGACCAAGAGCTGCTCATGACTCTAGAAAGTCCCTTGGTGCCCAAACTCAAGGCAGCATTAAGAAGAAAACAAAGCCATAAAAACATCAGTACTCTAGGGGTGTGTTTGTAAGAGAGAAGCATTAGCAAGGGTTTAAAGTGGCCTAGGAACATCTGCTTTCCTCGAAACACCCAGCGGTGACATCTAGACACTATATAGTATGCCTGGACCATGGCCAAGTCCAGAAGTGGTGCCAAGGTTAGTGTAACTGTGTGGGTGGAAGGCTGACAGGCACAAGATAACATTGGTATGGGATGCTGTTAGGTACCTTAGTCATTTCAATTTCATTGTTTATAGCTATATTTTAACTTATAATGTCCTACTATTGATGGGCATTTGACTATTTTCCATTTCATATTTTTATAGTTCTCTCTTAATAGACAATAAAAGTTCCTTGTGGTTGTATGATTAAAATCTCCCAAAAAGGAGAAATAGATGAGATCGGTCGTTGATCTCCCTCACTTTCCTGAACCACTTCCTTCTCTTTTTACTGGAGCAACCCTGAACATAACTTCAGAGTTTATGTTTCCAGTGTTCTTGCCAGCAAGTTAAGTTGAAATAGTCTACAAGAGTGCTTTTGCTTTTTGTCCTCTGCCACTGAATTAATGGAAATATTTGTGACTCCATTAGAATAATATGTCACCATGTTAAAAATAAAACTGCAGATGTCTATTACTATCCATAAAATTTTAAAACCTATCTTTAGCAACTTATGATTGTTTTTTGTTTTTTTTCTTAATCTTCCTGGATGTTTGAGAGCCATGCAAGATTCTGGTCATAGGGCAGAAGAGATGGTTCTGTGGTTAAAAGTACTGACTGTTCTTCCAGAGGACCAGAGCACCCACATGGCAGCTAACTGTTGTGCCAGGTTCACAGAGTCCCAGACCAAGCCAAGGAACCAGACAATTCCGATGCAAATGCAAAAGTTTCTCTTTATTGTTCAAGCTAGCCAGCTTGGATCTCACTCCATGGCAGGGGAATGAGATGCCAACCAGCCATAAAGGGAAGCTTTTAAAGGGGAAGACCATAAGGTTGAAGTCCACAAATTTCAGAGTTTCCATGGTGACTTAAGGTTATACAAAGTACAGAGTAAAGTAGTAACTATATATTTTCAGCAAGATACATTTGAGAAAGATAAGACAGGGCAGCATGGGGATGCAGAGTTATGGGGTCACAGGGTCTGTCACTTATCCCCTGGGCTGAAGGATCTTTACAACCATCAGGGGACCTTTATGACCAGCAATTAGCAGACATAGGAATGTTGACACAATGGTGGCCAGTCACTTCCCCTTCTCTGAGAGGGGGCTCAGGTGCCAGCCATGGCACTCATGATTTAAAGAGTTAAATTTTCCTTTACCAGTGGAGTTTCCTTTCCTTGTATAGATTTAGGGCCCAAATTTTTAAACTTCTATTAGTTTTAATTTTTGGTCCATTACTAACAACTGTCTATAAACTACAAGATCTGACACCCTCACACAGACATACATGCAGATAAAACATTAATATACATAAAATAAGAATAAACAAGTTATTTAAGAAAAAGACTCTGGTCATATTAAATCATTTAATAAAGAATCCCAGCTCTGTATCAAGAAAGTGTAATTTGCCCTTTGATATATTCAAATCCCTATCATTACAATAATATTAGAGCTCATATTCTAGTTTTTCTTTATTTTCTTTGACTTTTAAAAACCTTTGTTGTTTCTGTCCTTATTTGTGTTTTATTCCTATTTTGCTAAAATCATTTCTTTAGTTGCCCATAGATTGGTTCAAAATCCTTTGGTAAGGAAGAATACAATAAATACATTCAAAACCTTAAATAAATTTCTACAATTAAATTTCATTTTCAGAAAGTGGAGTCATCTTGTACCTTGTAAAGAATAATCTTAGAGGATTGGAGAGATGGCTCAGAGGTTAAGAGCACTAGCTCCTGAATTCAATTCCCAGCAACCACATAGTGGCTCACAAACATGTGAATGAGATCTGGCACCCTTTTCTGGCTTGCAGGCATACATGCAGACAGAACACTGTATACAAATAAATAAATCTTTTCTAAAAAAAAAAAAATACATAGTAGCAAGAGTAATCTTAAAAAGAAACAAGAACATAGTTTGCCAGCCATTTTGGAATATAAAGGACAAAGAAAAGGCTTCCCTAAGATGTTAGTGTTGGTAGTATTTGATATGCTGTTTAGCATCAGATCTGTGACTAACATAATTTATAACTAAGATATTGTTTTTCAATAACCCTATCAAGTAGATACCCTTGTTATCATTTTACTGAGGTACCAAGAGATTGAGCAATGTGTGCAGGATTACACAGACATTAATTGTTAGATGAACTTGAATTTGTAGTTACAGCTCAGATACCAATTTGGATTGGCAAGTTGAGGCTCAGGAAATTGCCAGACAGTGGTGGTGTACTTGTTTATGGCTGGCCTTGTCTTTTTCTGCAGAGTTAATTCCAGGATAGCCAGGGCTATGCAGAGAAACCCTGTCTTGAAAAACAAAGCAAACAAACAAAATAACAGGAAATTTCCTTGGATTTTTTAAACCCTTTTAAAAATTTTTTTCATACATTTTTTACTTCATTTTTTATTTATTTTTAGATTATAATTTGTTACAGTATTTCTCCTTTCCA
Organism: Phodopus roborovskii; assembly: GCF_943737965.1. Taxonomy (NCBI): domain Eukaryota; kingdom Metazoa; phylum Chordata; class Mammalia; order Rodentia; family Cricetidae; genus Phodopus; species Phodopus roborovskii. The sequence continues at coordinate 4,996,395 of NW_026126436.1, forward strand.
TTTTCTTCTTCTAAATCTTCCCATATTTCCCTCTGTGCTTTTCTTCAATTTCATATCCCCCCTTTTTTATTTTTATTGCATGCAAATAAGTATAGGTATATACACATTTATTCCTAAATACTACCCATTCAGTGTGCATAGTGCTAATAAGTATATGTGTATACATAAATATTTTTAATTATAACCTGTTAGGTGCTACCTGTATGTATGTTTGGGGGCTGATTGTTTTGCACTGGACAAGCAATTGTTGCACTCTTCCTTAGGGAGGGCCGCATTTCCTGCTCCCAGCTTTCCTCAGTTGCCTACAGTTCTTTTTTATTGGGTTGAAGCCTCTTGGGCTTTCTCTGTCCAGTTTGTCATGTCTATTGGTGTCCTTATTCGGCTCTTGTTTACATAGTCAGGTTAGTGACACCTTATGGGTGTAGCTTGACATTACTAGGAAACACAGTCTCACAGCACAGGGTTTCCCTGACCCTCTGGCTCTTACAGTCGTTTTGCCCCATCTTCTGCAATGTTCCCTGACCCTTAGGTTCAGGAGTGTTTGTAGAGATTGGGACTGCTGGTGTGGACTAACTACATGGTGACCATTGCTGCTTGACAAAGTTCCAGCATTTCATTCCCCAGTACCTTTTCAGTGTCATTTTTACCGATTCTATTAATGCCTTTCCCTTAGGAAAATTTTGTGCAGGCTCTGGTAAAGGGTGAAAATGAGTACAATGGCCTCACTAAACAAAATAATTTTTTGGAAAAAATATCCCCATTGCTACAGAACAAGCAATCTCAATGTGCCCTCCTAATTACACCAAGAACAGGAATGTTAGAGATTTACTAGCCACACCTAATCCCAAAGATAAAATGCCTACAATTCAGATCCAGAGCCTAAGGCTGTTAAGGGCAAGAGTTCAGTTAATAAATACTGAGTGAAATGAGAATGGTGCGGTTCCCTTTGGGGAGTGTACAAAGGGAACATGCCCATAGAGTAAGACTAAGACACAAAGGGACATATTTAGGGAACAGCTCAGTGCTTGTCCCCTTAAGGAATGAAAATTGTCCCCAGAAGACATCCTTTTTCTAAGGTCAGGCATTTGGATAAGGACTTACATTCCCTTGGGGTAGGAGTGGGGCTTAAGGAAAGTTCCTGCTTGCTAAAGCAGTTATTCTCCTTAGGTCTGGCTAGAGGGACTTGTGGCCCTTTCATTAGCATATGACTGATGCCTATTGCCAAGGTCAATGCTACATTTCTCAACCCCTGATCTCAGACCACACCCCACCTCACCTGCCCCTTTTCTCCCATTTATTATTATGTGCAACTGTAGAGCAAAGCAGATCTCCAGTAGACTGCATATATTTTAATCATATTCTTTCTCCTACCCAACTATCCCCAGATCCTTCCCATTTCCCTGCTAGCCCAACTTCATGTTGTTTCCCCATCTCCCTTTTAAAAAAAAAGAAATACAAAATGAAACAAAAATCAAGACAAACAAAATCCTAATAATATTAAAAGTACCAAAAGAAAATTGAAAACCCACAAAAAAAAAAAAAAAATCGTGTTGGCCAACTACTCCTGGGCATGGGGCCTACTCTATAGTGTGGTTGATGTATCCAGGGACACTCCATTGGTGAAAACTGTATTTTCCTTTCCCAGCAGGCATCAGTTGCACATAGCTCCTTTGATAGGGTTGGTTATTTTGTTATGTTGAAACTTAAATTAGAACAATTTAAAATGTTTTTGTTCCCGTTATTTAGACAGTTATAAACAAGCACTTAGCAGGAGAAACAGCTTTACGGTAAGTGGCCTTTTCTGAAGCTGCTTTACTAGTTGCATTTATTTAACTTGCTAGAGACAGAGACAGAGTAGGACTAACTTAGGTAAGACGCAAGAATTTTATAAATAACCAACATTTTAGAAGCTATAGGTAAAAGTTTTGTATTTCTTGGCTTTTAATTTTGAAAGTGCTTAGTCTTTGTTAGACAAGTAATGTTTTTCTAACAATTTTCCTTTCTGAATGTTTATCTTTAGAGAAGTGGCAGATTTCCAGCTTTCTGTGGATTCCTTGCTAGAAGACAGCAATCACAAGTCACAGCTAGATACTCAAGATCAAGCCAGGAGACTGGCAGAGGAGGTATTTTATCTTGGCCTTACAGGAAACTTAGCCTTAAAGGAGAGCAGAGCTCAGCTATATGAATTAAATGGTGATCGTAGAAAACATTTCAGTTCATTTTAGCTGCATGCTATGAGGTTTCCCTGATTCTTCAAATTAGCTGTGAAGTATTCCTTTTGTTGCTGTGGCAAACATGACCAAAAGTGACTTGGGGAAGGAAGGGTTTGTTTGCCTAGGCAACAGTCACTCACTGAGGGGAGTCAAGGTAGGACCTTATGTAAGAACTGATGCACATAGGTGAACGAACGCTGCTTGCTGTGTTTCCCTCTGGCTCTTGCTTAGCTTGCCTGTTTGTATAACTCAGGCCCATTTACCCAGCAATGGCACCACCTACCACAGCAGTCATCAATCCATGGGACAATCAGGACAATTCTTCAGTAAGGTTCCTTTCTCCCAGGTGACTGGGTTCTGTCAGGCTGACAATGAAAACTGCTTTGTACACATCCTGAGCTAACATTGTTTAATTGGTCTTTTGTTTTTTTATTAACCACAGGACTAAATTGTTAAGTTATAGGTTGAAACTGTATAAACATTTATTAATGTGGAAAGTTTTGGGGGTAAGGTAAAGGCACAGGAGAAGGGGAGACAGACAGAAAGAGATAGACACAGACAGACAGACAGACAGACAGAGAGACAGACAGACAGACAGACAGACAGAGCTACCTTCTCAGAAGAAAAAGAAAAGAAGCAGAAACTGTATAAACTTTTAAAGACAGATTTATTTATTCCCCTGAAACTGGCATTACAGATGAACACTAGGAATGGAAGAGAGCCCAGGTCCTCTGGAAGAGCTGCCAGTGAGTGTTCTTAGCATCTGATGTCTCACCAAGCCCCTGGATAAATGCTTGAATCCAGGAAACAGACTGGTATATTAGAGCAGCAGGTTGCAATCTTTTGAAATGAACTTCTGAGAAGAGCATTAAAAACATGAGCAGAAATAATGTATTCAGAATGATCACAGAGAAGTCATAGTTAGATGATTTAATAAACTTTCTGTATTCCTAAACTCTTTCTCATGGGCCTAACAGAGGAATTGGAAAGATTGTAGTGGATAACCAAATATAAATTGTTAGCCTCCTGAGTGCTGGGATCAAAGGCATGCACCACCACCACCCAGCGACAGCAGGCATCTTTAGTTCCATAAATCTATCAGAGGGCTTGAATGGACACATGCAAGATAAATAGATACTTTAAGAGGCCAATCTGTGTGTTTGTGCAAGGGCTTTAGCAGTAGGTCCTGACTCGATGTCCTGTTTGTAGCTATCGTGAAAGATGAATAAGATAAAGTGTTCACTGTATGATAGATGGGGAAATTTGAAGTAAAGGAAAGAGAAAAGGGAAAGGAGAGACTGAATAGTATTCTAGTGAGGAAAAAAGGAAAGAAAATGTGTTTGTGTAGCCAGGGTTTATAACAGAAGACATTGGCTGACACCCTGGTCCAGCTAAAATGCCTGAGGACTGACTCACCTGCTGTCTTGTAATCCAGTTTCATGATGTCAGAACTATCTATCTCATTAGGTCTATTCTATAGTATAGCCTGCTTTACGTGATTTGTTATTCTTTTTTTTAGCTTAAATGTGATACAGTGGTGACTGCCATCAGTGCTGGCCCAGGGACTCTGAACTTCAAAATAAACAGAGAATTGTTAACAAAGGTAAGAATGGATTGTAGGTAGTCTAGTCTTTGTGCTTTCATGCTGGTTTAGTCACACTGATCTCCCAGCTCTCAAACTTGATATGCTGCCTCCAAACTTGTGCACATGATTGATTCCTCAGTCTGGAGTGCAGTATTAATTAATCTTTCTTACTTTCTTATTTTGGTACTTTCAGTGTTCAGATCTGGGGCTTTCGTGTGCTTAAGCGAGCGCTCTACCACTGAGTTACTTCCTAGCCCTTGATAGTTGCTTACTGATCTTTTCACTGCAGGCTGTCACAGCACTGCTAATCTCTTTCTTGCAGAAATTACCTTGCTGTTTTACATTCCCCCCCCCCTTCTCCCCTTCCTCCCTCCCTTTCTTTCTTTTTTCTCATTTTTGTTTTTGTTTTTCAAGACACCATGTAGCCCTGGCCGTCCTAGAACTCACTCTGTAGACCAGGCTAGCCTCAAACTCACAGAGATCCACGTACCTCTGCCTTCTGAATGTTGGGATTAAAGTCTTACATCACCACTGCCCAGCACATTCCGTTTATTTGACTGATGCCACTTGTGCTTTAAACTCTAACTCACTTTGGGGTTTGTGGCATCCATCTTTCCCACTGCTCTAGTTCCATGTTTTAGCATAATGCCTGGTGCATCATAGATTCTAGGTTAATAACTGTTGAATTAATAAATATGCTCTGTAGTAAAAGTGTGTTGATTTCTACTCCCTGGTAGCCTGTTGCAACCATACGTCTTAAGCTGGAGACATCATGGGATAGTTTTTTCTTTTTTAATAATACAGTGGATGGTAAAGTAAGAAGGCTGTTAATACAGTAAGACTGAAAACATTCAGATGCTGAACTCAGGATGGCCTGGAGGTATTGGAGAAGCCTTGCAAAGGAATTGTCTCTCACTCAAGCTAGGCCTGGAGGTATTGGAGAAGCCTTGCAAAGGAATTGTCTCTCACTTAAGCTACCACATCGGAGAATAGGTGACCCTGCATAAGTGATTACCTGAAACCACTAACTCAAACTCATCTTGATCAAACTTTTCATTTATAATGCATGCTTTAGCCAACTTTTAAAAAGAAATATAGCCTACTGTGGGGTGTTGAGGCTTAGTAAATATGGCAGTCTTGAACTGAAAATAATTACGAGTCTCAAGTGTTTCCTCACCAGTCTTCTCAATGGTTAGTGCTGTTTTTAGATCGTGGGGATTTTATTTTCTTCAGCTGTCTTTCATTCTGTAGTAAAGCAGCTAACCAGAATCCACCAGCACACACGGAGTTTTATTCTGAGCTTGTTAAAACAGTGCCTTCAACCTGTTGGTGCCCTCATCTCCCAGACCCCATCCCCTTCCCTCTCAATAAGAGCCAAGGCCAGCTGTAGGCTCACAGGTCTCTCAATATCATTTTGTGGTGATTTAGAAGCCTCTAAGTTACTTACTGACCTTTTTAAAGTGATGCTTTTATAGTTATTTTCCCAGTTATTTGGAAGTAGAAATGGATATTGTCACATTTCCATACTTTAAACCCTCAATTGCAGTATTTCCCTCCTTTTGTTTTTCCTTATAATGGGGAAAGACGTAGAATTTTACCTTTAAAGCTACTTTAGCTGAAAGATAGTGTTTACACTTCCAGGGAAAATGTATGTTTATATAATAACTTAAAATTTCAGTGGCCATGACTTGTATACTTTATTTCAATTAAGAAACTGTATAATTTTACCTAGCTTAGAGATGTCCAGTTGGATTAGTTACTACAAGTATTTCCATGGCTTGGTGAAGTGGACTATCCATAATGGCATGCAGAACTCTTACTTTCCTACCATACTTATACTTGTCAGAAGCTTGATATCATTTTTAGGAGAATCTGTAACCCTTTGTGATACTTAATTCACTTAAGTGGGAGAAAAGATAATTTAAATCAAGTTCTATTTGCATTTTCTAAAAATATAAAAACCTTATTTTCTTTGGTATACCTGAAAATCCATGGTGAATAAAATCACTTGTTCTGTTTGCAAATCCAACTTTGCATGCTTTATTTACCAAGAGGAGGAGGAGCTGTTTTGTGACTTCGCTAAATAAGTTTTGCCTGTAAGTAGGTGAATACTTTCAAGCCATGTTTAGATCTTAGGAAAGCATAGAAATAATGAATGATATTTTTTGGAGGGGTGGCTGAGACAGGGTTTCTCTGTGTAGCTTTGGAGCCTGTCCTGGAACTAGCTCTGTAGACCAGGCTGGCCTTGAACTCACAGAGGTGTGCCTACCTCTGCCTCCTGAGTGCTGGGATTAATGGCATGCGCCATCAATGCCCGGCTTATAATGAATGATTTTTAATACCAAAGGGTTGGCAAGGCAAGTAGTAAATCCCTTATAACTCTGCTGACACTAAGGAAACAGTCATCCAATAGAGCTAGAAAAAAGAAAGGACGCAGTCATCCACAGAAAAGTGCCACCCAATCGGAGTATCTGTTGATTGCCAAACCTCCAAAACTGAGAATGTAAAAGACTTCATTTCTGATTAAAACCCTGTACGCACCAGTATTTACATGAGTTTAGCTTATATTTAAATATGCACATTGGTAAATATATTTGATTTTATTATTTTAACTATTAGAATAGAATATGATAGAACAATAGTACCTTCTTTACATTTTTGCAATTGCCTGCTGCTAGCAAAGGGAAAGTTAGTGTTCTTTAAAGATGTGACCTGGTAGGTTGAACATGCTCCACTGGATGGCCACACACCACAGAGTGAGTATATAGGCAGCATTAATGAGACTCGGGGGTTAAAGAAACAAAATAGTGAGTCAGGGTCTCACTGTGTAGCCTAGGCTGGCCAATAACCTAGCATCTCTTCCTTGTCTGAATTGAATTCTCCCCTCTGAATTTCTGGGGTTACAATTATATCCCATCTGCCTTAGCTCATTTCTTGACTATATTAACTAATTCTCGATAATAAAATTCTAACCGTACACTGCATTTTTAAAGCCCCAGATGAAGTTTGCAATGCAAATCCAACTCTAGAGTAAAAAACAATATTTTATAATGGTAGTTTCAAATTTAAAAATTAGGGGGTTGGAGAGATGTCACAGAAGTTAAGAGTACCTGTTGCTCTTGCAAAGAACCCAGCGCTCACATTGTGACTCACAACCATCTGTGGTGATGGTTCCCGGGGATCCTCCCTCCTCTTCTAGCCTCTGTAGGTACCATGTGGTTCTTGTATGTGCATGCAAACACTCATACAAATTAAAAAAATTAAAAATACACATAAAAAGAGAATCTTTTAAAAACAAAGAGAGTGCATTGTAACTTGCACAAAAATAATTTATGGATTTTGTGAACTAAACTATAGTTCCGTGTTACTAAATAAAAATTAACCTAGAGTACGTTATAAAAGTTTCTGTCAGTTTTTATCTTCTACCTGTGCAGCCAACGGGCATTTAATTACATGTTATTTGTTCACTAGTTCTACTTGGGGTCTTTAGTTAGTACAGAAGCAGCAACAGCATGCATGCAGTAACTAATTAACACAATCACTTGACAGAGAGGATTTCTATTTGACTTCATATCTCCTGTCCCAGGCTGGACATGAATTGGAGAACTAGCCAGTGATGAAGTTGAACTTCTGATCTTGCTTCCACCTCCTGAGTGCCTAGTTTACAGGAATGCACCGTGCTAGGGTTGGAACACAAAGATTTGTCCTTAGGAACTATTTTGACCTTAGGAAAATTAACCACCATGCTTTTCCGTCCTTGTTTGTGAGCATAGTATGAATCTCTGAAGCTCTGAAGATAAACTGAGTTAATACATGTAAAATCCTCATCCCAGGCTTTGTAACATAGTCTGCACTCAATAACTGATCAGATATTGCTCTGTCTGTGGTATTATTGTTTCCATGGAAATTTTGGTAGTTAATGTAAGCTCAAAAGCCTTCAACCTCCTGACCTCTAAACATCATCAATGGTTGCTTAATATTGAATATTATTACATTATTCATTATTATCTCACATTTTAAGTGCTCTCAGAGGAATTGGCAACTAGTGATGTTGATTCTAGAGATGGTATCGCTGACAGTGCTGTAAAATGCTAGGCTCCATAATTAGAGTGGACAAGTTAGTGACATTTAATTTCCAGTAACGAAGTGGTTAAGAACATTGATTTTTTTTTTTTTTTCCCCCTTTCTGGTATCACTAAGTCCCACCCCTTCTGTTTTCAGGCAGTGCTTCAGCAAGTAGCTGAAGACGGCTCAAAATATGGGTTAAACAGTGAACTTTTCTCCGGTCTTCCCCAGAAGAGGGTTGTGGTAGAATTCAGGTAAGTGACTATTCCTCTCATGTGATGATTAATCCCCCTGACAGCACAGAGAGGATCACACCTCGGGTGATTAGGTTTTCATCACATTACACATGGAAAGTTGAAAATCAGTGATATTCTGTTAATTTTGTTAGGGTCACAGTGAGTCAGTTATTAAACCAGAAATAAAAAGGACAAAAATAGCTATTTTACATCTCTGGTGTGTTTTTGCCTTTCCTTGTTTTAAGCAGTATCTCCACATTGGCCTTGAACTGGATAGGTAGCCAGTGATGCCCACCTCCTACAAAATTTTCAAATACCACCACCAGCTGGGACCAAGGAGTCGGCATTTTGAGCCTGTGGGGGACGTTTCTCATTCAAATCACAGCACTCTTTTTAAAAAGTAAATTACTAGGCAATTACATTAAATAGTTTACAGAAGTAAGGTATCCAATTGTAATCTTGTTGTGGCTACTTTGGTGTCCAAAGTAATTGAGTTTGTCTTTTCTGTTTCATAGGATTCCCTTCTTAGTAGGAACATGGTTCCAGAAAATGTCAGATTAATGATTTCAAGGAACATTTTGTCAGATTGTCAATCTTATCAGTATAAACTGTTCCCTACTGGGCCATCACCCCAGCACTTTTATCTTCCTGCTTTTAAAATAATTTATTCCATAAGTGTGCCATTTCTGAGTATCTCACTAGTTTATAGATCACAGGATTAATCATTATTGGCCATTAATGTGTGATTCCAAATTCTAACTTATCCTTACTGTTAATTTGATGTCAAACTTACATTTCTCCTAAATTGTCAAGCCCTACTCCCTAATTATGTCAACCTAAAGAGGCACTATCGAGCCCATGTTCAAAAGTTTTGTTATTAGAATAAGAAGATATTCTTGCACTTTTTGCAGTTCACCTAATGTTGCAAAAAAATTTCATGTTGGACATTTGCGCTCTACCATCATAGGTAAGTGTCCCCTTTAACAGAGAGTACTAAATATATCTAAGGGCATGTATATGAAAATACAGTGTAATGGGTCAGAATTTAAATGAAAAGGGAAAAAAGCTCCCTAAAATGTAAATTTACATGAGCATAATGCTAAGTAAATGTTGCACTGAACTGAACAATTAGTTTACAGGTTACAAGCCAAAATTTGTTTCAAAAGGTAAAGACTCTAAAATTGGCTTTCATTAGTATGTATGTTATAATTTTAGTTGTTATGCATACAGAAGAAAACTGAAAAAGGCAAAAATAAAAAGTAGTCACAAATTATTTTGGTGGGGTTGGCAGAAATCTTTCAGAATTTTTTTTTTTTTTTTGTTCCTATATTTCCTTGTTTTAAATATATTTGCTCCCAGTACTTAACTGTAATTTTCAAACCTGGAAACTAAAATTTATAATAGGAATTAGTTGCTTTAGGAATACTAAAACTATTCCATAGTTGTAAAGCTTCAGTGTATAATATGCTTTTTTTTTTTTTTTTTTTTTTTTTTTGAAGTATATGTGTGGGTATTGGTATAGGAACTGCCTACAGATTCCAGACGTGGTGTCAGATCCCCTGGAGATCCTCTCAAGAACAGCCAGAATAGCAAATACTCTGAGCCATCTCAAGTTCTGTCCTCCATTTATTTAAAATATTTTTCAGCTCTACAATTCAAAACTCAACTTAGAATTGTATAGTATTAGAATTAGAGTCTATTCCAATTTAGAAATCTGTAATGCTACTTTGATATATTTAAAATTGGACAAGTTAGTATGAGTGGCAAATTATTGTTGACATAAGAAAGCTTTGATTGTTACAAAGTCCTTGAGCAGTATTTCATAGGAAAAAAAAAAATGACAGGACTTAACCAAAAGTCTAAGAAATAAATACATCATACAACCTAGTCTACATTGAGTTGAGTCAAAAACATAAGAGAAATGGATAAGTAGTAGCTGGGCGTGGTGGTGCATGCCTTTAATCCCAGCATTCAGGTGGCAGAGGCAGGTGGATCTCTGTGAGTTCGAGGCCAGCCTGTTCTACAGAGCAAGTTCCAGGACAGGCTCCAAATCAATACAGAGAAACCCTGTCTTGAAAAAGAAAAAAGAAAAAAGAAAAAGAAAAAAAGAAAGAAATGGATAAGTAGAACAGGATAAAATAACCACTTTATCCAGAAAGTGATTTTGATCAAGAAGAGGTAATATTTATTAAAATTTAGTGAACTGAGTGTTTATATGTGCTACCTCGTTGGTCTGTGCAGTCCAGAGTCCAGAAAATATTCAATAGTTATTAAGTATATAGCAAATAAAAGAACAAACAGTAAAGCAGAGAAAGAAAGAGACAACGTGGGTGCAGAGTTGGAGAGAGAAAGCATAAAATCAAAATATGGTCAAGTCCTCAGCTGTTGGTGGCGCACGCCTTTAATCTCAGCACTCAGGAGTCAGAGGCAGGTGGATCACTGTGAGTTCGAGGCCAGCCTGGTCTGCAAAAGTACACAGAGAAACCCTGTCTCGAAAAACAAACAAACAACAACGACAACAAAAAAAAAAAAATATGGTCAAGTGAAGTGCTCAAAACATTCAGCAGAAACCAACCAGGAAACTGTTTTATGACAGCCAGCTAGTAGAGTTCTCAACTGAGAGAGTCTCTCTCCTCAGTGAGACTTCTAAGTATAACAACAAACAGCAACAGCCAGAGGTAATATCAGAGCAGACACTCAGACATCAGCTGAACCAATGTAGGATATTAAGGCAGTCAGTTTCCTAAAGTTGAACCTCCAGCTTCTCCTTCCTATTATAAGCGCTTTTATGTCACAAGGTAAAACTCTGGTGGAAATGATTTATCTTCCAGCTCTTTGCAAGGACACAGCGTTTATATCATGGGCTGTTTTGCTATTCTTCAGTGCATGTTACATTAGGGAAACCAGCCCATTCTCAATGAAAGGGCCTAATATGCTTGGGTCTGAAGTGGGGGTAGGGGGGTGGAGACAGCGTCTCAGTAAGTTTGAACAGCATAGGACAATTTAC